>NC_058104.1:12432000-12733500 GCF_020171115.1 Neogale vison
TCTTTTGATTCCTTTTTTTTTTTTTTTTTTGAGGGGCAGATGGGCTTTGAGAGATTTTTTTACTGTCTAGACTACTTGGCTATGTCTTTAAGAAGACATTTTTCTTTTTCGATCCAGCAATTTTTTTTTTTTTTTAGGTATTTCATAGTGGTTGGATTTCTCAGTCTTTCTAGTGCATACCACTGCCAGAAGGCTGCCAATAGTACCTTTGTCTCTCCCTCAGGACAGGCATTTCATTTTCTATTATTGATATTTGCTTATCTTTTCTCTCTCGTGGGGTTGCCAAATTTTTGTGTGACCCATACGTCCATCTCCATGACTTGCCAATACCACATTCTGGGATGGAGAACTTAGATGACAGATGGGATTTAGATGAACCTCTGGGTCCGTTTGTACTGCCACTGGGAGATGTCTTACACAGGAAAGGCTACGTTATGCTGCAGTAACAAGTACACCCAGAAACCTCAGTGATGCAAGTCAAAAAAATTTATTTCTGTTCTTGACACAGCCTGATGGGGGTCTCACAGTTCTCCAGGGCATCTTGCTGCCCACTTGAGGATCTAGATTTCTTCCATCTTGAAGCCCTACCGTCTGGAATGCATGATCTCCTTGGTCCCAGGGACAGGTGGAGCATACCATGCAGTGTTTTCAAGTTCCAAGCCTGGATAAGGCTTATGTCACTTACATCACTTTTCCTCATTTCTCATTGGCCAGAAATGGTCACATGGCTCCACCCACATTCTGGGGCCAGGAAATGGATGGCAGGGCATGGATATTTGGAGAGTGCCAACAAGTTCTGCCAAGATGGAAAAAGAGATATAGTATTTGCTGTCCCCAAATCTACTGTTAAGTTTATAATTAAGAATTACTTAATTGTGTGTATACTGTTTGATTCCAATGTAAATTACCTCTTGCTTGTGGATGTCATAAGTCTTGGTTGAATATGGGGAAGCAAACCAGAAGCTTGATTTTTAGGTTCTCTTTTCGCTAGTGAACTTATGAGTTCAAGCGAGAGTGGAGGTTCTTATTTAGTTATTTACTTGATTTTTAAAACATTCAAGTATAATTGACACACAATGTTATATTAATTTCAGGTGTACAATGTAGTAAGTCAACAATTCCATTTGTTATGCTATGCTTACCGTAGGTGTAGCTACTGTCTGCCACCATACAATGCTATTACAGTACCATCAACTATATTCCCTATGCTGTGCCCTTCATCCCTTTTACTTAGTCATTCTATATCTAGAAGCCTGTACCTCCTTCTCTCTTTCATCCCTTTTTGCCCATCCCTCTCCCGTCTCCCCTCTGGCAACCATCATGTTGTCCTCTGTAGGTACACGTCTGATTCTCCCTTTGCTTGTTTATTCATTTCTTTTTGTCTTTCAGATTCTACATATAAGTAAAATCATGTGGTATTTGTCTTTGTCTGACTATTTTCACTTAGCATTATGCCCTGTAGGTCCATCCATGATGTTGCAAATGGCAAGATCTCATTTCTGATGCTTATGTAATATTCTATGTCTTCTTTATCCATCCATCTGTTGATGGACCTCGTGGGCTGCTTTCGTATCTTGGCTATTGTAAATAATGCTGCAGTAAACATAGGAGTACAATTAACTTCTCGAGTTAGTGTTTTTTTCATTGTCTTTGCATAAATATGCAGTAGTGGAATTATGGGATCATATGGTATTTCTATTTTCACTTTTTTGAGGAATGGAGGTTCCAGTTTAAATCACCCTGAATGTCCACTGTTACAAACACCTGTTGTTCATAAAGAGGGTCCACTCTGTCTTATGCCCTCCAGCCCTATGAAGGCCCATAGCAATCTTTGGATAAGACTGCCCATGACCTCCTTTTCCTGGACTCAAATGCAGGGCTCTTTAACCCCATAGTCCACACTTCCACTGAGGGGTTGAGGACCCTGAGTTGGGCAAGGGCAATGCATTCAAGAAATGACAACTCTGGTAATGGGAGGTTTCCTGTCTTCTCTGAAGTCAGCCCATTTGTTCTGGGAAAAGCACTCAATTTGAAATTAGGAGGTACCTTTCTAATCTTAAGACTGGACCTCCGCTTCTGTGCTGGGAAAACCAGGCTTAACGCCAGCTCTTCAATGTGCATTTAAGAACGTTCATTCACTCAAAACACACATACTGAACATCTTTGCTGTGTTAGGCCAGATGCGGGAATGCAGAGATTTCAGGGATCCCGAGATACAGTTCCTGCTTCCCCAGGTCTCCTGCTCATTGCTTCTTAACCAGGGGAGAGTACATATAAAGATGGGGGAGTTTCTGTATACTTTCCTGAACATAAACGTATAGCAGGACAGAAGTGGAGACTCTTCCCTGGTGTGTCTGAAATTGTCTCCAGGTGATTCTCGTGGCTACTGCTGTTGGAGAACCTCTGCACTAGCTAGTGAGGGGAGTAGACCAGGTGACAAGTAATGTGCACCGAAGGTGACAAACTTCGGGTGAGAAGTGACTGCTTCTATCCCAGCACATCTTGGAAAGCTTCCTGTAGTAGGAAGGAAGGGGGAAGGAAGCCAATAGGTATGCAGTATCTTACCTATGCATCAACTTACCTAAATAGTTCCACCTTAATCTCACAATAGCTATGGAGTCATGCTGTTTTCTTCATCGTAGAGAGAAAAGAAGCAGGGGCTAATCCACCTGCCCCAGAGAATATAGCCAGTAAATGGGAAGCTAGAGTTTGAACCTGGACAAGGTGGTCTTGTAGTTGGATCTTGAAGAATGAACGGGGGTATATCAATTAGCTAATAATACAAAACTGTTGTGAACAGACAACCCAAAGTCTCTTTTTAAAGATCAGAGATCTGTGGGTCATAAATGACTGGGTCAGCTGGGGGTTGGTTGGCACAGACTAAGCTTGGCTCCCTGGCTCTGCTGATCTTGGCTGGGCTCAGTCACACTTCCTGGGTTGGCTGGAGACTGGCTGGTCAGGCTGGATGGAGTTAAGTGAGGTCTCTGCTTTACTAGGACTGGCAGACTGGGCTGGGGAATGTTCTTTTCATGGTGATGACAAAGGCTCAGGAAGGCAAGTGGAAATCTGTGAGTTCATCTAAGATCTAAGCTTGGAGCTGGGACATTACCACTTCTACCTCATTCTGTTGGCCAATGCAAGTCACATGGTTGAGCCCAAGGTCAAAGGGTAGGGAATACATTCTGCCATTTTAGTGAGGGAACTTGTAAAAGCCCAGAGCAAAGGCAAAGAAGGAGAGGGGAAGAATGGGACCAGTAATAGAACCTATCCCTGGTGGATTTCCAAGAAGTTTAGAGGAGAAGGAAAGTGAATCGAGTGGGATTGTAATGGATTGAATTGTGTGCTCCTCACCCCTCAATTCACAGGGTAAAGTGCTAACCTCCGGCAAGACTGTATGCAGAGACAGGGTTTTAAGAAGGTAATGAAGACTAAATGAGGTCACAAGGGTGGGACTAATCCTATAGGACTGGCATCTTTATAAGAAGAGAAGGAGAAGCCAGAGAGCTCTCTCTCCATATGTACACAGAGGAAAGGTGATGTGAGACCACAGTGAGAAGGAGGCCGTTGGGAAGTGGCGGATAAAGGCACCTTGATTTTGGTTTTCCAGACTCTAGAGCTGTGAGAAAATAAGCTTCTGTTGCTTAAGCCACCAAGGCTGTGGTATTTTGTTACACAGCCTGAGCTCACTGATACACAGTAGAAAGAAGAAAGAGAGAGAGAGAGAGAGAGGGAGAAAGAGGGAAATATTTATTGAACATATACCCTTTGCTGAATACCCTTTCTCACATACTATTTAATCATCTCATCAAATTTATTATCTCTTTTTTAGAGAGGAAATAACCACAGCTATCCACGATGGGCAGAGGCAGAGTTCACGCTGGAGTCTGCTGCTATGTGCTTTTGCCTCTGGAATGAAGGTCAGCAACTTTCCCTGCACAAGGGCCAGAAAGTGACTCTCTGAGGCTCGACAGACCATGTGCTCTCTAGGGTAACCACTCAGCTCTGCCATCAGAGCACAGAAGCATCCACAGACAATATGTCAACAGATGGGCGTGGACATATTTCACTAACGCGTCATCGACAAACACTGGAAGTGGACGGGAGTCATCGGCTGTAGTTTTGATGACCTCTGTTCTGTAATATTCTTCTTTTATGGGGCTTGGCCCATCCCACAGGGGGATTCTTGACAGAAAGACAAATGTGTAGGAAAGCATGGATGTGTGGGAGTGCATGATAGATTCAAGAGATGGAAAATAATTTGATGAGATGGGAGCAGGTGGTGTTAATCTGAGGTATGGGAATGGAGGCCATGGGAAAGCTAAAAAGGTAATGGGGTCCTTTGTCATATTTATCTACTTCTTGAGCAAAGCTCTTTCCTGTGGCAGGCCTTTGATAGGCTCTGGGAATCCCCCCCAGAGAGGGCACAAAGACCAATCCTTATCTTTGAAAGAGGTGATAATTTGGAAGGGAGAGAGAGACACGGCAAGCGATGGTTTACAGAGAGGAACAGGTGCAGGGTAGAAGCATTGAACTTCTAGGTCCCATACTGGAACACTAAGCTGAATTCCCATCCAGGGGGTGCCCTCAATGGTTCCCCCAAAGACCATGCAGGAGAGAGCGTTGCTTGTTGAGCAGAGAATCAGAATCAATGAAATCAATGGTCGAGTACCTTGTTTAAGAATCTCCTACACATGGACACGGGCTTTTGGGGAGCGAAGCTGGTATGACTGTTTGAAAGAGTTAACACATTGCACTTGGAAGGGAAAAAAAGAGCCATGTGGTGGCAAAGAATTCGTTCCCTTCTTTGGGTGGCAGCCACAGGATTCCTCGCCAATTAGTAGCATCTGGTCCCCACAGAAGAGTCATCCCTGGTTGAGCTGGCGGATATCTCTAGATGTGGCACTCTGTGAAGTTCCTGATGGGCCATCTGTGATGTCTTCCCTCCCCAGATACCTCGGGCCTCCCGCCCCCTCCAACCCGTCTGCCTTTCCTTTGAAATATTTTTAAACACTCAGACCTGAGAGCAGGACCAGCTCTCGCTTTTTTTAGAGACGAGGGTGAGATTACGAGTTGCTTTTTTGTGCAAATCCAATAAAAGGAAACAGTGACTACATGAACCGCTATCACTTATTGGGCCCTTACTGTGGGCTGTAGTCAACATTTTACCAAAAAACGCGTTTTTTTTTTTTTTTTGAACATGCATCTCAGAACAACTGCGTGAGAATGTAAGTGGCGTCATTATTCTGATTTGCAAACGAGGGACACAGATCTCAGAAAGGTTACTTCCCCAGCCCAATACTGCACGGTCTCTAACTGTTTGAACGAGGATTCTAACCCCATGTGGTCTGAAAGGACAGCTCAGACGCTAACGTTGAACGCAGGGGGAGGCCTAAAACTCGTGTCCTGCCAGAAGTGGGTATTTAGATGGTGATGGTGATTTGTTTTTCTCCCACTTCTGGGTAAAATGAGGATCCCATCATTCTGAGGGGTGCCTTCCTGATGAATGTTATTATTTTTTTAATAAGATTTTATTTATTTATTTGACAGAGAGAGATCACAAGTAGGCAGAGAGGCAGGCAGAGAGAGAGAGAGAGAGGAGGAAGCAGGCTCCCTGCTGAGCAGAGAGCCTGATGTGGGGCTCGATCCCAGGACCCTGAGATCATGACCTGAGCAGAAGGCAGAGGCTTTAACCCACCGAGCCACCCAGGCGCCCCCGACTCGAATGAATATTATTATAATAATAGATGTAGCAGAAGTATTTATAATTGCAAATGATTTCACAGTTTACAGGATGCTCTTGCTGACTTTACAGGACATTACGAGCTGTTCTTGGCTTTCCTAGACTCATAGACACTCCGTTTTCCTTTTCTTAGGCAGGGCAGGGCGGTCTCCTGGAGCTCTTGTGTACTAGCTAATCTGAGAACTCCTAGGCCCACGCTCTCCCGTCTAAATCCAGTAAACTAGCCTGTTTTCCAAGTGGATTCTGTGGGGAAGGGAGGACGGAATGAGGCTCCGATTGCTCTTCTGACGCCTTGTCTTCATTCACCGGGAAGGAGAAGGCCTGGGTCTTAATGAAACATAAAGACGAATCCTTCGGCTTCCTGTCAGATGCCCAGACTGAGAACTGTAGACTTACTGGGCTTGTGGTCTTTTAAGTAACTGGAATAAAACAGGCCACGGTAGCCACCGAAGGCTCTGGCTATCGTCCTAAATTGATGATACGTCTGGCTACTTCACCTCCTTTCCATTTCAAATGCAATTTGTCCGAAGCCTCCCATTTAAATCCCGTAGATCTTCTCTAAACTAAATAACAGGCTACCTAAGTCCGGCATTCCCACGGAAAGACCGAGGTTCTGCAGGCATCAGTGTGCCCGCGATGGGGGGTGGGGGGTGGGCAGAGGATTGCGGCTGGTAGGAAGAGAGGCATTCCCACTGATGATTGGATTTAAAGCTCTTTCATTTCTACTGGGGATTTGGGATCTAATGAAATGATCAGCCATTCTGCTGGGGCCGGCCTGCCCCACCGCAACCCCCAGACCCAGACCTTGGTTGTGAACCCGGGACGCCCCCTGCCGTCCAGCCCAGGATCTGCCGCGGGACCCATCACGGGTCTCCGGGGCCCTTTCCTGGGCCTCCAAACTGGTTGCTGCCTCCAAAACCAGCCTCTCCACCCCCTTTCCAAGCATCTTCCAGCAGGGTTTTTTTTTTTTTTTTTCCCCTCCCAACACAGAAATCTGTTTATCCCGCGCTGCAGGTCAGACACCTTCCTGGACTGCCCAGAAGGTTAATTTCCAAGCTCTTCCAAAGTGCGTCCACTATCCAGTTGTGTGCTCTTCCCCTCGGCCCACGGGCATCTCCTTCTTCCAGAACAGGACTTTCATGCCTCTGTTGTGCCTTTTGCTTTCTCACCTTTGACCTTTGTCTGCTGTGTCCCACCCCCCCCCCCCTTCCCAGGGAACCGCCTCATTCCCCCTTCCTCCCACCAACTCAGGCTTAAAGGATGCACCGCTCCGTGCCTGGAATGGAAAAGCATAACATTGTTAAGAGTTGGAAGGATTCTTTGAAGTTGGAAAATTTAATTTCTCTGGAAATGTGCGTGTGTGTTTCTCCACTTCTAAGTCTCCTTCTGCAAGATCCTGCCCAAATGTTCCTTTTCCAGAAAACTTCCAACTCTCCTGGCAGGTTATCTGTGCTCCATACATTAAGGCAGGAATAAATGTGGGAATGGAAGGGCAAAAGGTCCTTTTTCTTTTATTTTGTCCAAGGCTGTAGAATCAGGGACACTTAGATTGTTTTCAGAATGAGGAATGAGCTCGTCCGGTTTCAGAGGGAGAGAGAGGTCAGTGTCACAGGGCAAGTGGTGGCAAGTTTGTGCCAGAAAAGAAGGAGCAGAACACAAGAGTTCCTAATTCTGCTTCTATGTGGCCTCTGTGCTGTTTGGGTTTGCTACATCCATGGGGCTGTTTCGGGGGCAAAGGCTGGCTGACCACTTGCTGGTCCCGCTTCCTCTCGGCATGACTCCTTCCAACAAAGTGGCTTTAACCGCGGAGTCCCCTCGACCCGGCGATGATGATGAGCAGGGGTTCAAAGTTGAGAAAGACACGGCCTGGCTCCCCAGGGAGCTTGGGCCAGCCTGTGGGCATGAAGGGAGCATAAAAAAGAATGCGAAACGGAAGCTGCCAATTCTCTTGTGAGTGGGGGTGGGACATGTGGGTCGGTCCTCTCTGGGGAGGGGGCATTTCAATGGCGTCTGGAAGGTGAGCTGGATTTTTCAAGAGGAGGGTGAAGCGAAGATCACGTGCTAAGGCCCTGTGGCATGAAAGATCATGGTGTGTTTGGGGTAACAGGGTGAAGGGTCACTTGCAGAAGGGCCCCAAGAGGGTGGGCAGAGCCAGCTTGCCAAGCTAAGGAAATGGTACTGTGTCCTCTGACGTTAGTCAGCTTCGGCTGCCAAAACGAAGCAGCAGCCCGCGTGGTTTAAACAACAGAAATTTATTTTCTCCTGGTTCTGGAGGCTGGATGTCCCCGATCGAGGTGTGGGCAGGTTGGTCTCTTCTGAGCTCTCTCTCTCTCTTTGCATGCAGAGAGTCGTCTTCTCCCTGTGTCCTGTGTGCGTCTGAGACCTGATTCCCTCGTCGCGTCAGGATACCTGTCCCGTTGGGTTAGGGTCTACCCCAATGACCTCCTTTTAACTTAATCACCTCTTGAAAGACCCTAGACCCAAATACGGTTGCATTCCGAGGTCCCGAGGGTGAAGATTTCAACACATAGATCCTATGAATTTGTGTGTGTGTGTGGGGGAGGTTACAACTCAGTGGGTAACAGGGGACAAATGGAGGTTTTTTAAGGATTCATTTGGAACGCTCTACTCTCGTTTTCTTGGCCTGTGGTGTGTTCTAAATGGCATTAATCCTTCCTCTGAGGGGTCTCTAAATATAGATGCCATCTGCTGTCGTGCAATATGTTATAACTGGTCCCCCACCGAGCAGCCGCTTCCTTGCAGGCAGGGAGGGGAGGCGGCCACGAGCGCGAGGGGAGGCAGCCAGCAAGGAGCCCGAGAAAACCCCGCAGTCGGGGTCGAGTGAACTCCAGCGCCTTCGAGCCGATGGAAGGACGCCAGGACCCCCAGATTCTTGGGGGGGCTCCACGCCCACCGATTCCAAAATCCCGGCATCCGCCTTCCTCCAAGCGCACGAGTGCGAAATGGTGATGAACATCTCTGCTCGTTAAAAAAAAAAAAAAATGTTCCTTCTTACAGAGCGAAGTGGCACCTGCCGGCCCTGGTTGTTGGCATCTCCTCGGTGATTAAGGGGAACTCACCGTGCGCACGGGCGCGCTCTGCTCAGACGACACCTGCCCGGGGTCCCTCCCCCGGCTGGGTCGCCCCTGTGCTCTCGCTGGGAAGGACGCTCCGGCCCTCCCGTGAATGACTTCTCAAGTTCTAGATGTCAATTAGGGAGCTAATGACTTCTGGCCATATTGCCCCCATTAAGGACATTTTCATTATGAAGTCAATTTTGTTAGAATGGAAGAGACTTGCCAAGAGAGAATTACGGTTCCAGGAGCCTCTCCCGTTCGCCTCTGTCTCTTCCTGCTTCGAGGTGACGGAGGGGGAAGCCGTGGTGTAGACTTTGCCTAGTGTGTGCCAAGTATCTGTGACCCGCTGGCTTCCCACTCAGTACTGCCCTACCCTGCAGGGAATGCAAATGGCCTGGGTCTTCGGAGGGGGGAAGGGTCAAGGTCTAGCAGAGAATGGCATTTTAAATGTAATTCCAATTATTACATAATTTCAGTCAGGTTCGTAAGTATTATAGGAGGGACGTGCACGGAATATGACTGGGACGCAGGCGAGGAGAGGGGTGATTCATTTGGGAAACCTCTGCGGAGGATGCAAAACTTTCCATAGATCTTGTGGGATGCTGAGGAGTTTGCAAGCCAGATGAGAAGGAAAATGTATTCATTTCCTAGGACCGTCAGGACGCAGGGACGCAGGTTGGCCAAAACCACAGAAATTTTGTTTTTTTGTCATTTTGGAGGTTAGATGTCGGAGATCAGGCATTCCTCAGTGTCTTGTACCCTCTGAAGACCCCTGGAGAAGGATTAGCTCCAGGCGTCTCTCCGAGCTTCTGACAGCGTAATGCACATCTCCACACGATGCTCTCCTGGTGCTTCCACCGTGTCTTCCCTCAGTCCCTGTCTGTCTCTGTGATCAAACCTCCCCGTTTTGTGAGGACACCGGTCATACGGGCTTACAGCTCTCCCCACCGACCTCATTTTAACCCGATCGCTCCTGTAAAGACCTCACTCCCAAACCCAGTCACTTTCGGAATTACTTGGGGGTTAGGATTTCAACATACGAGTTTTTGGGGAACACAGTTCAACCGAAAGGAGCATCCGTGGCACAGGAAACGGGACCCACAGAGGCATGAGGTCCTGAAGGAATCAGCTTATTTGGGGGGAACAGAGAGACAGGGATGGAGCTGGATCGTAGCCCACTGCAGGCCAGCGACATGTGGGATTTCTCCAAAGCAATGATCAGACTGCTAAGTGAGCTTGCAGGGAGGGGTGAAGGGAAAGACAGAGAATTTCTCTCTCTCTCTTTTTAATCTATTTGAGAGTGAGCGAGAGAGAGCAAGAGAGAAGGGAGGGCTAGAGGGAGAGGGACAAGCCGACTCCGGGCTGAGCAGGGAATCCCTCGTGGGACTCAATCCCAGGACCCCGAGTTCGTGACCTGAGCCGAAGGCAGACACTTAACTCACTTAGCCACCCAGGCGCCCCAAGAGAGAGAGAATCTTAGGCAGGCTCCACGCCCAGCTTGGAGCCCCCACACAGGGCTGGATCTCACGACCTTTCGACCAGGACCGGAGCTGAAATCAAGATTTGGAGGCTTAACCAACCGAGCCACCCAGGAGCCCTGCCCTTACCGTCTTTAAAGCAGCAATAATTTTTCCCCTACAGTCTTTATTCGTGTATTCCCATAGGCACAACATTTTGCACAGTACACAAAGGCGATCAATTTATAGGCTTAGAAAACTTTTCCCGCCTTGCCCGTTCTTGTTTATCTTACGCTTCTACCTCTCCGGAAGCTTCTTCCCCGCCCCACTTCTGCCTCCACTACTATCCCCTTCCCACGCCCCCACGCTACTGACCCAGGTGTCTTCTCTGACGTGTCTGTCTTCATCTGCATTGCTCTTTTACTCTAGAGGACCTTGTGGGAATCCTACTAAACTTGCATTTTTTTTTTTTTTTTTTTTTTAATGGGAGCAATATTGACCTCTAGGGGATGAAACTTGTTCTCGGGAGGTGAACGGAATTTTAGCTCTTCAGCGGTCAGTGGTCTCCCAGGTCAGTTCTCTTTGAGAACACAAGCAGAGCTGTTCCCGGAGTGGGTGACCTCGGAAAAGAGCTGGGGTGGGGGGGGAGCCTGTCTGAGCCATGTCGGTCTCTGACGTTCTCCTCTTAATGGCTGCATTCTGCCGCACGGTGTGGGGGGGCTCGTCATTTCTGGAGCGACTCTCCGATTCGCGATCCCTCGTTCTGTTTCCAGAGCTTTGCCCGGAGAAGAAGGCTGCCGCCAACGCTTTGTTGCTTTTGTTTCTGGGGCACGTCTCAGAGTGGGGCATCTTAGCCATGAGCGATCTGATTTTTAATTTGGTGAGAAATGCTCCCAGAGGGCTTCCCGCAAAAGCAGAGACAAGGTCCCATCGGAGGAGGCGCCTTCCCTGCTAGCGATGGATGCTCTCGCTCTTTCTAGCGTTTTCCCTCTGATGAGTGTAAAATGATGCCTCGTGGCGGCTTGAATTTGCGTCTCTCCGACTGGCAGAGGATGTGCACATCTTTTCACGCGTTTTTCAGCCCTGTGGGTTGGCACGCATGTGAATTATCTGTGACGCTGTGGTCGACTCCATTTTTAGAGGGGGGTGGTTTTTGTTTACAACCGAGAGCCGTGTATAGGGCAGAGATTTGTCCTTCAACCAGCATCTGTACAATACCTTTCTCGGGTGGCTTACCGTCTCTTGACTCGACACGTCGCGGTGACCGTATCTTGGACGACATCCCTTGCGTGGTGCCTTTAATTCCCATTTGTTTTTGTTTGGGTACGAGAGATAATATAGACTGTTTTCACTTTTTTTTCCCAGACTGATAATGAGTTTCCCAGCACATTTTATAAATAATCCATTCACTTGCCTCTGAATTAAACGGCCGTCCTTGTCATAAATGAATTTATAACACAAAGGCATCTGATTCGGGCTTTCCCACTGATTTATCCATGCGTGATCGAAACTAAATGGACTGATTATTCTTTAAGACGTTTATACCATTCCCAAGCCCCAAACGCTCACAGAGACAAAAACCGCTCGTCAGAATTCCACACGGAATAGCATTAAAATTATATATTAAATTTTGGGAACGTTGAGCATATGTTTTCCCATTCGTTCAGAATTTGTTTTGTGTATTTTAATAAGCATGCATTGTTTTCCTCTCACGTACCATGTGCCTTTCTTCAAAAGCGTATTCGTCGGTATTTTGTAGTGTCTGACCTGGTTATCACAGGACCATTGTGGGAGTCAAGAAAATGTATCGGTTTTTTGCTCATTTATCTTGATTAGAGCGATCTCTCTGCACAATGGGGGAACGGAGAGATGTTCAGAGAAACTGGGACATGGGATTCTTGTGACAAACATTATACTTTACTGTCCCATCCCGTATCAACCCGTATCATATCATATCATATCAATCATACTATCCCCCCCCATCCCATATCATATCATCCCATCCCATCCCATATAATCCTATCCTGTCCTATCCATATAATCCCATCCCATATCATATCATATCATCATATATATCATACTATCCCATCCTATCTCCTCCCATCCCGTATCATATCACCCCATACCATACCATATAATCCTATCCCATACTATCTCACATCATCCCATCCCATCCCATATCATCCCATACCATGTCACACTATCCCATCCCATCCCATATCATATCATATATCATATCATATCATATCATATCATATCATATATATCATAATATCCCATCCTATCCCCTCCCATCCCATATCATATCACCCCATACCATACCATATAATCCTATCCTGTCCTACCCATATCATCCTATCCCATATCATCCCTCCCATCCCCTCCCATCCCATACCATCCCATACCAAGTCACACTATCCCATCCCATCTCATCCCATCTCATCTCATATCATATCAATCATACTATCCTATCCCATCCTATCCCATCTCATCCCATCCCCTCCCATCCCCTCCCATCCCATATCATCTCATACCACGTCACACTATCCCATCCCATCCCATCTCATCTCAATACATCCCATCTCATCTCACCCTCTCCCCTCCCATCCCATATCATATCATCCTATACTATGCCGTATCATCCCATCTCATCCCATCCCATCCCATTGAATCTCATCCCATTGCATCTCATCCCCTCCCATCCTATATCATATCACCCCATACCATACCATATAATCCTATCCCATCCTATCTCACATCATCCCATTCCATCCCATCCCATTCCATATCAATACATCCCATCCCATATCATATCATATCATATCAATCATCCCATCCCATCCCATCCCACATCACACGATCCCATCCTGTCCCCTCCCATCCCTTATCATCCCCTGCCATGCCCTACCATCAGATCACATTTCCAAACACAACACAACACAATATACACTTTAGAGGAGTTGTGTCTGTGTTTTCTCTTAAGGACTTTCTCAGGATTATTAAGACGGAGGTTAGTCTTCCTTCTGCTTTTGCCACTCCAAGGTGGTAACGTGTTAGTTGGAGAGAACTGAGTTCTTCTAGTGGACACACTTAAGGGGGGCACTGGCCACTAGACCCAGGGTCAGTCCTGGACGGGGTGGGGTGAAGTGGGGCAGGGCAGTGGCCCCCAGGAGAACCTTTGTCTTCCCAACCCACCACCACGTGGCAAGGTGGCCCCTGGACCGGTTACCTTAACCTTCCTTGGGGCTGTTTTCCACTCTCTTGGCCCTCCCCAAATTTCCCCGAGGCTGGCTTAGGGTTTTCCTGCTCACAGGTTCCAGGAACTGGAAATACCGCCCCTACCCGAATGTCTTCATTAGCTCAGGCAGCCGTAACAAAGGACCACGGAGGAGGGCTTAAGCAACAGACATTTATTTCTCAGGAAGTTCAAGGTCGAAGTGTGAGCAGGGCTGGTGTCTCCCGAGACCTCTGTCTGCTGTGTCCTCACGTGGCCTTCCCTCCATGCACAGGCATCCCCGGTGTCCCTTTGTGTGTCCGAATTCCCTCTTCTCTGAACGACACCAGTCCTGCTGGATTAGGGCCCACCTTGCTGACCTCACTCAACTTAACCACATCTTTAAAGGTCTTACCTCCAAATCAGTCACACGCTGAGGTTCTGAGGGTTTGGGCTTCCACATAGGGATTTTGGGGGGAACAAAGCAGCCCAGAGCACTGAGGATCAGCGGGGTGAGTGCAACCAGAAGGTCCTCAGGCTCAGGTTTAAGGCTGCCTTTCTCCCCCCGCACCCCTACTGTATCAGCTGTCACCAAGAGGCAAGTCCAAGGCAGCTAACTCAAGGAGGACGACATGCCCACAGTCCTCCGCTGCAGATGTGAGCTCACATTAGAGACCCCCAGATATCTGGGCCCAGGCTGCGGTCACCTTGGCTTGACCACCACGGCCAGCCTCCCCTGAGATGCTGTCCTTGTCCCTTGGCTCCCCGCCCCCAGCACTCTTCCCCATCATCGTATTCGCCCCCCCCATAAGTTTTGCAAGGAGGGATGATTCCTATTTCTAGAAATTTCCCATTAAGACCACAGATGAGAACAAACAGTGCTTTGTTAGTATCCCAAATTCTGAGTCCAAGGGTCCCGTCGGCCATGGAGCTGTTTCAGGGCCCCTGGTGTTGCTGGGCGTTCCCCGCTCTGCAGAACCAGCTTCACCGCCCCCTCCAGCCTCCAGCCACAGAGGAAGCTGAGTGGGAGCCGCCCAGGCAGAGCCTTTGGTGACGGACTGGGAGTCTGTAGGAAGAAGCACTCCCTCCGCAAGGGAATATGTGGTGAAATCTTCTGGCCCTCACTATGGTTTCCTATGTGGTCGGGATGCCTGGAGTATTTCCCACCATGCTGGAGGCTGGAAGGTGACTTGGCCCGTCCAGCTGCTGGCTGGTAGAGCCGCCTGGGGCACTGTGGCAGGAGAAGTGGGGAGAAGGGAGCCCTGGAGGTAGGGTGGGGAGGGCAGAGGCAGTCCTGCGGGTTGGCTCACTGGCGGTGAGCTCCCCCACACTCACGTGGACATCAGCATCTAAGCTATCGCGGGGATACCAATTCTTTCCCGCCGCCACCTGCTGAGATTCGAACCCCAGACCCAAGAGGCTGGTGATGGTCCATCTGAGAGAACAGAACCCCTCCCTCCCCAGGCCTCCTGTGTGTCCTGCCTCAGCTGGCCCCAGGAAGGGAGAGAAAGAGAAGAAGGTATCCCAGATACAGAGATGACATCGTAGAACGAATGGGAACCCTTTACTAGGGAACAGGGTTCTTTTATGAAACGGAGTTGAATCGGAAATTATGGGGGCGCCTGGGTGGCTCAGTGGGTTAAGCCGCTGCCTTCGGCTCAGGTCATGATCTCGGGATCCTGGGATCGAGTCCCGCATCGGGCTCTCTGCTCAGCAGGGAGCCTGCTTCTCCCCCCCCCCCGCCTGCTTCTCTGTCTACTTGTGATCCCTCTCTGTCAAATAAATAAATAAAATCTTAAAAAAAAATAAAAATAAAAAAAAAAGGAAATTATGAAATCGAATTCCGTGCTGTTCAAAAAGAGCGACCTCCAGCCCGGGAGGAAGCGGGGGTGGGGGGTGGGTGGCAGCTGGACAGCAACGGTCATAGCAGGAATGAGAAACAACGAAATCCATTTTATGTTTATATGCTAATGAGTTGAGCCCCTCCCTTACCTAGTTCTTACAGGCATCAACGGAGAGAAGGTCAGATTACGACGCCTGTGGGGGATTTTTGTATTCTAGGGGAGGGTTCAAAAGGCTCAGACATTTGTAAGACAGAGAGAAATTTCTACAGCAATAGGGTGACCATTGACGGCATGGAAGGTTCATTTGTGGCAAGAGTCATGCTCTGCTCCCATAGGGGAGACAAACTTGTAGCCTCCTTCTCTGTCTCTGTCTCTCTTACACACCGCCCCCTAGTTCACAACCCCCTTCCCCAGTTTTAAACCAGGCTTCAAGGAGCCAAAGCAATCACGTAATCCAGAAATGACAGGAGTGTGGGCTGAGAGACATTAGTCACTCAGTCCTCCTTTAATGGCAAATGTGAATAATCAATCATGACACAGAGTTCCAGTGGAAATGAAGACAACTTATTCTCTGATGTAGAAAAGGGAGAGTCCACTGTAGCAATCAGAGAGGGCTTCCTGAAGGAGGAGGCTTTTTTAAGCTGATTTTTTTTTTTTTTTTGAACCATGGGCAGGGTTTAGAGAAGTGACTTCCACAGTTTAGGTGGGGGAGGCTTGGGAGACCGTGGGGAACTTGTGAAGGCCAGAGCCGGAGTCCATGCCACGAGACTCTGATGTAGTCTGTATCGGGGCCCTGCGAGAGTCATCAGTTTTCGTGTTCCTTGGGTGAATGAGATACGTGGAGAATGGGGGCGCTGCTGGCATGGGGAGGGTATGAGCAAGGAAGGGCAAGTGGAGGAAGGTTGCAAAGGAAAGGAAGAAACATCACTAAATGTGATGGTTATTGGTTGTGCTAGAGAGAAAACGCAGGCAGAGGTGGGCTGGGACTCTGGGATCTGGGGTCCTCCCTGAAGACGAGGAGGGTCCAGGGACAAAGGGTAGTCCATGTAGGGTATTTTGGTGATGGCTTTATCATCAACTCATTACCACACCGGGGCTGGTTACTTCATATATTGGAAAAATAACCTTCACCCCTCCTCCTGCTTTCCTGTCCTTTGATAGAAACAAGGCAGGTGATAGTAATTTAAGAAACCGAGAGTTCTCATTTACTTGGGAGGTTCCATGTTCAAGGGACAGTTCAATCTTTTGCAAACTTGACTTCCAGTCCCTGCCCCTGCCCCACGAGGAGGTGTTGTTACCGTGTCCACACTCAACATTGCTCGGGGAAGGAAACTCAAACCATGTGAGCTGTGATTTGTACCAGGGACACCAGAGTTGGAGCTCAGATGCCCGTCCGATTCCCTCCACCGTCCCTGACCTGGAAGGCTGCCCAGGGTCCGCTCTGGATTACAGTGTTACTGCGTCACGTTTAAACCGTTGGGCACGGCAGCATCTGATGTATTTGGATACTTACTGGTAGTGATCTTCTTCTAGCACCCTAGCCCCCTGCGGACCCTCGGGATTATTTTGGGAAGACCGTTAGAGCGTTAGGCACGGGACCGCAAGTGAGCCAGCGGAAATGAAGAGCGGTAGTCATTTGTCTTCACGATCTAAGTGACTTCACTGAACTCAGGCTGAGTTGGTTTGGGGACACGGGGGATAGCTTAGGGGGCGAACGGAACCATGTGGGGCTCCAGAAACAAACTCAGTTGGGCTTCTGCCCTGCCCACCCAGGAACCCCATGACTTGGACAAGGGGCACAACTGCCCAGAAATCCAGCTCACTTGTACATGGGTCTCCGGATCCCTGCTTCTCGGGAATCCCGTGAAGACAGGTGACTCGGGTGTGTCCTGGCATCTGTTCAAAGATGCTCGTATGTATTACGTATGTATTACGTGTGTATTATGTATTTTATCATACACACAGGCAACCTACCTCCAACAGGGCCAGTGACAGACTGGACAGGAATGTGCAGTTCCCATTCGGGGTGGGAAGGGGAGGGGGGAGAGAGAGTGAGATTAATTGAAAGAGAGAAGTGCTCATCTCCCAGGAAGGAAGATTAGTGATCCGCCCCTGGCTGTCCTTCGGGGCCCCTGCCCCCCAGATCTGCTGAACTAGAGCAAACAGACCCAAACTGAGAGTGACAGGGGCCTTCTGTGGCCGACGTCCCCAGGGGAAAGGGACGCTCAACAGTTTCTGCTACAACCTCCCGCCTCATCCCTTCCTTGCCACAGGGGCATCCGGGAGAAATGACAGCACTGGAGAGTCGACACTAGGTTGTTGGAATGGGAAGAGACACTAGTGACATCTGCCCGCTGCCCGGGCCCGTGGCAAGCCCCCCGCTGGACTACAGAGCGTGTCTGTGATACCCCGTGCCGTGTGCCGCTTCTCCCCGCGCTTCCTCCAGACCCTCACTGAACACCCACGAGTGTGCTGCTGGGCCCGGGGCTGTCTCTGCCCGCAGGAATCTGTCTCCTTGGAGGGCTGTATCCCGAACAGATGGCAACTCAGCAGGGCCCAGCCAGGGCAGAGGAAATGCAGACGGCCGGCCTGGGCGCCGGCCAGGGAAGGCTTCCTGCCCGAGTGACTGTCTTTTTGTCACAAATCTGAGAAAACGAGTGGGAGCAAGGTGACAGAGAGGACCTTTCCGAGAAAAGCCATAGCAGGAGGGAAGAAGGTGGACCCGTGGAGCACAAACAATGAGGCTGTCGGGGCGGTGGCTGGGGGCCAAGCGGGAGGGGTGGGGTGAGCCTGGGGGACAAAGGTGAGGCTGGAGAGAAACTCAGGGTCTGGGTCATGGAGGTCATTGACATTTTGCCCAAAGTCTATCCTGGAGCCAATCATGAATTTAAGCTGGGTGCAGGGTGACCATACCGGAACATACCAGACTGTGCAGAGCTGTTGAACTGTTAGGTTGTGTCCCTGGAACTAATGCGACATTGTAGGTCAACTAGACTCAGATTAAAAAAAAAAAAATTAGAAGAGATCCCTGGCCATGGTGGGTTTTGTTTACAGAAATCTGTAGGTTTTACAGAAATCTGGCCCCCAAGACAACAATGCTTAGAACAAAGGCTATGACCGTGAAGACAGAGTCTGGAGGTCGGATTTCTGAGAAAGGAGGTCACGTTGGCTGGATGTGGTGTCTGGAGGGACGGGGATGTGGGGGACTTGTCTGGCTTGGGCAGCTGCAGGGATTGTGGGACAAACCCCACAGACGTGGGTTTGGGGAAAGAGGTTGAATTCAGCGGGAAGCGTGTTGACTCTAAGTGTCCCTGGGGTATGGGCATTTGGGTTTGGGAGTGTGGTGGGAGTGTGGATGACAAGCTGTTAGCCCTCGGGGTTCAGTTAAGGGAGGATGTAAGAGTGGGAAGAGAAGGGGGTTGGGCAGTGGTACTGCGAACAAGGCATTGGGGGGCCGGGGAAGAGAGATGAAAGGGGAGAGGCGGAAGCAAGATGGGGTGTCATGTCCTAGCAGCCAAAGGAGGAGGGCTTTCGAGCCAGAGGGAGGCTCATCACTGCCTGGGAATTCTAGAAAGACCAGATGATGGAGGACCATCCACTCAACTTAGCAGCGAGCAGCCATTGTGACTTGACAAGTGTTTCAGGGATGCAGAGGGAGGTCAGCCTGAGCGGCTCGAGGAGGAGCTAGAAGGCTGAGAACCAGAAGCCCTGAGTGTAGAGAATCCCTCTAAAAGTTTTGGCTCCCAAGGGGCTAGTTCAGGAGGACATACCATGGAGGGGTGGGGCGGGTGTTAGATGTAAGAGACCGAAGCGTTCTTGTAAACCAAATAGGAGGAGTCATCAATGAGGAGAGGGCAAAAACCCAAGAGAGGAACAACAAGGATGGGATGATGCCTGTTGGAAATCTGATGGGTTCTCCAGATCCCATCAGATCTGGGGTAGGGGCTCAGGATTGTGTGTCGTCCTGCTGAGAAATGCTTCCACAGTTCTGACGGCATTTTCCACCCCTTTCCCTGCCATTTTCCGTCCCTCGAGGCATCCCTGACACGAGGATGGGTGGTCATATTGATCGGCTGGGGACTGGGAGCGTTAGCCAGACTCTGCAGAAGAGGCAAAAGATCTCACACACAGGCAAGAGCAGCAGAAGTGTGGCCAGCGGAGTGCAGGTGTGGTGGGGACGGGTGCAGAGATCCTGGGGATGGCTGAGGGCTCTCCGTGAGTCTCCGTGGTGGGTGATTTCAACAGCAGGTGGCATTTCAGGTCTCCAGGCATCGTCATGGGATTTACGGGCATCTTGAGCATCTGGGGAGGGACCCCCGCCAGGTGCTGAGGGTACGGGAGGCACGCATCAGGCATCTCACCCAGAAAAGCATGCTAGGGAGAGTTGGGAGGGTCTCAGGGTCTCCAGGAAGCCTGGAGGTCAGGGCAGGGCTCTAGCTGGTGGAGTAGAGCTTGAGTGCCAAGTGGGGGTTCTGAAGCAGAAGCTGAGCCAAGTCCGGTGCCCTAGGGATGAAAGATCCCCCAGGGGCTCCAAGCACCCCGGAATGGACCCCTTCTCAGGAGGAGACCCCCGGACCCAAAAACCAAGCCGAGTCCACTGATCAGATGCAAACAGCACGAGGTTTATTGAGTTGACACAGGTACCTGCGGGCGATCAAGTCTTAGGAAGACTCGCGCGCCAGCCCTTTGTTCAGGGCCTTTTTATGGGGTTTGGGGAAGCGAAAGCATACGTACAGAAGCAGAAACATAGTTACAAGGTTCTTATTGGCTGGTTTGAATGTAAGGCATACTCGGTGTTTGTAGATTGGCTTTGAAGGACCCCGGCGCGCGAAGAGAAAGGTGGGGAGGGGGGGTGAGGAGGGGGAGTTGGACCTTATTACTCAGCAGAGAAACATCCTGCCTACGTGACTAGGCCCACGTACCTAGGCGACCCCCTTGCCTACATGACTATGCACATAAGGTATCCTGTTTAAACAGGAGACCAGTATCACCCCCTAAAAGCCAAGCGGTTACAGAAGGGCAAGAGAGCGGTTAAACAATTAACTGGGGGAAGGGTCTAACAGGGGAAGGGCGAAGCCAAACGATTACAGAAAAGCCAAGAAGCAGTTAGTTAATCAATGGCTGGGGGGGGGTGTCTATATGCGGAGTCTTTCAGGGAGAGGTGGAATTTGAGGGCAGGGAGTTCCTGCTCCAGGCCTGCTGGATTCCAGGATGTGGTCCTACCATCCCCAGAGGAGATCAGCAGCTAGCATCTCAGAAGAGCCAGCGGCAAGGGTGAAGGTAGGGGGGAGGCTATGGAGTGACCCTGACAGCTGCAGTGTGGACCAACCACCTCTCAGAGGGGCTCTCAGGGGCTCTGTGTGTGTCAGGAGGACCCAAGTACACCAAAAGAGGCCCTGGCTCAGGCAGGACTTACATACGCATCTCCTGGACAAGGTGGGGTGAGCAGAGCTTTGGAAACAACACAGATCTGGGTTCGAATCCTGACTCCACCCATAGCTGGGAAATTTCTTCATGTTTCAGAACTCAGTCTCCTCATCCGTAACACGAGGGAGAAAGACACAGGAACGAGAGGATGTTTTGAAAGACCCAGCCATGCTGACTGACCCACAGTGGGTTCTTCCTAGATGATGGTCCTTCCTTCCTTCTGAGACCGTGTTGTGCCTTTGCTAAAGTCATGCTTGTTAGGGAGGGCCCCCGGGTGCTGGATGGTGGAGCTTGGTCCAACAAAAGATCAGGGGGAATTAAATAGAACATTCTCTTTCCCCCAGGTCCTGGAGGAGGTACAGGATGTGCCTTGAGGGACCACAATAATGGGAGTTCAAAGCAGGGACAAGACAGAGAGAGAGGTACCCCGATTGATGCCATGGGGAGCAGAGATGAGCCGCCCCTCCGAGCCCTGCTTGAGTTGAAAACTTTTGAGCCAAGTGAGTGACAATGATTGAAGCCTACTAAGTCTTGGGACAATTTGTTATGAAGCCACAGGTCAGTGGCACCTGGGGTGTGGGGACACCAGGAAGGTCATGGGAGAGAGAATCATAACCCATGACAAAAGTCCATCGTAAACGCTGCTTATCTGTCACAGTGCAGCGAGCCGCTCTGCCCGTTTCCAGCCGCCTGGACTGGATACCTCCCTCACTCAGGACGAGTCTGTTTTTTCGAGGTTTGGTGGCAGACTGAGGTCACCAGGAAAGAGCTCCAGGCTGCTGTCCACGCCAGGCAGAGCCCTGGGCTCACTGTGGGATGGAGGGAAACAGCAGAGGATCCGGACAGGGAGAGCTGCCCTTGGGCACGTAGCTGAAGAGGGAGGAAGCCTTGTCTGTGCCTCCTTCCCTGGAACCAGGTGGCAGTCGCGCTCTCCTCATAATTAGAGGCACAAAGAACACCCTGGGGTCCCCCATCCCCGTAAAGTGCTCCATGAGCCCAGGGGAGCTCTTGGCGGAGACAAAACAGATGGTACAGCAGAGATTGGGGGTTCTCACCAGAGGGGGGTCATATGACCTCCAGGAATGAGGCATAAACAATGCAGCACCGCTTCCCACCTTCCAAATTAGCTGGGAAAATAAAAGAGAGCCGAGTGCTGCCGGGAGCAGAGGGCCTGGAGCTGGCGGCTTGGGTGATATGTCACCGGGAGCATCTCGTCCTGCCTGTCTTGGGGAGCCGCGGCTGATGAGAGGCGTTGAGCATTATTAACGCCACTTTGCCGAAAACGCTGTACACGCAGACTAATGCCTTATGGCGTTTGCTGCTTTCCTGGGGCTCCCAAGATGGGGAGGAAGTCCGGAAATAGCAACTCAGCGCTGGTCGTCAAGGCAACAGCATCCTTCAGGATGCACCAGGAGGTGCTGAGCTGGGCACTGGGAGGGGATGGGGGGACAGAAATTGCAAAGGTAGATCCTACCCTCCACGAGCCTCCATTCTTCTTGGGAAAGACAAGGTTTTGGTTCGTGAATCTCTCGGGGCAGAATTTCCCTCACGAGGTCCCGAGGAGCACAGGTACAGCGAGATATTAACTAGCGTTCAGAGACGAGAGAATCGTGCGGACAAATAACTTTGCAGAGCTCGCGGACCAAGCAAAGTTAACCGTGGCTGGGTTTCTCCGTCTTTGAAAAGCTCGCGTGCATTGTGAGGGAGAGATCGTTGGCCGCGTTTCCCTGCCTTATCTGACCATGGAAACTTGTTCACAGAGGGTTTCAGGGGATCAGGAAACTCCAGAGTGGCTTTGGGGACCCGGAATTAGGAAATAATACAAAGCGGTGTGGAATAAAGTTCTTAGTGGGACGCCTGGGTGGCGCAGTTGGTTAAACGACTGCCTTCGGCTCAGGGCGTGATCCTGGAGTCCCGGGATCGAGTCCCACATCAGGCTCCCAGCTCCATGGGGAGTCTGCTTCTCCCTCTGACCTTCTCCTCGCTCATGCTCTCTCTCACTGTCTCTCTCTCTCAAATAAATAAAATAAAATCTTAAAAAAAAAAATAAAGTTCTTAGAATGTGTGGAATGGCTCGGGAGTACAGCAGGGATCAGGACGGGGGAGTTGGTCCTGGCTGGGCCAGGGACGGGGCCTTCAAGGAGGAGGAGAAGGAAGAAGGGGGAGAGGGAAGGGAGTCTTCGGATTCTGAGTGGAGGCAGGAATGAAGACAGAGTTCCTGGGGGATGTAGTCGGTCCTCCTCCTGGAGCTTGGGAGCCCTTGGGGTGGGGGTAAGTGCTTGGGGGTAAGCCCTTGGGGTAAGGGTTCATAAGGTTGCTTCTATCTCATTACCAAGCATTGGAGGAAGCAAACTCTTCTCGTGTTATTTCTGCTCCTGGAATGACCTTCCCTCTCTTATTTGCACACACCTCTGCCTTTGACAGCACATTCGATTATCACCTCCTCCTAGAAGCCCTCTCTGGTGTTCTTGACTGGACTCTGTTTCACGGTGCTTTACTTTTTTTTTTTTACTCTACAATTGCTAGTGTATTCCTCAATCCCTGAATCTCCTTTTGATTTTTTTTTTCTTACGGTGGCAAAATACACAAAACATAAAATTTGCCCTCTTAACCAGTATCGACCGTGCGATTCAGAGGCAGTAAATACACCCACAGGGTCGTACGGATGTCAGCACTCTCCAGGCACAGCAATTTTCATCACCCCCAACAGAAACTCCGCGGCATTAAAGCAGTAACTCTCCATTCCTCCCCTCCCTGAGCCCTTGGTCAGGTCGAATGTACCTTCTATCTCTCTGAATTGGCCTCTTCTAGAGAGGTTGTGTAAGGGGAGTTGTACAATATTCGTTCTCTTGTGTCTGGCTTCCTTCACCAAGCACCATGTCCTCAAGAGTCATCTGCGTTGTAGCGGGTGTCAGACGGTCCTTAACGGCTGAGTCATAGGCCATCGTACGGACAACGCCCATTTCGTCCATCCGTTGGCAGACGGCGCACGGCGGCTCTTGTGACTGAGGCTGCTGTGAACACGGGTGTACCGGGGTCTGTCTGGTCTACCCGTGTGCACCGTCGCTGCTTCCTCCACGGGGCGGGGGAGGAGTGGGGACGTTGCCCATCCCAACCTACCACTCGGCATGCTGGATTTCCCTTCCGGAATGGGAACTTTGCAGCCAACGGTTACCGGTTGCGCATCTGCAAAGCAGAACTACATCCTGCCCGTGGGGAACACGCTTCGAGTCGGGCTCCCTTCCCGATCCGCGTATGCAGAGGGACATGGTACGCTGGGCTAGAGCTGAGCAGGGTGGGGACAAGCGTACGGGACGCTGTGGGGATCGGAGGGGGAACCCCGCGCTGGGGAGACCACTCGCAGTTGTTCCCAAGATGCCCCGATATTGGGAGTTCAGAGCTCCGTACACGCACCCCCGCTGAAGGAGGCGTGTTGCAGTTTTAAGGATTGCTGCCAAGGGATACCTTGAAAATGGAGGTGCCCCTGTCTCTGTTGATCAGTCCAGGGCTCTCTCTGTCTCTTTCTGCTGCTTACACACCCACACGTGGACACGCACGCACGACACACACCCTGTCGTCTCCTCGGAGACCACAAAGAACTTCAGACGGGAAAGATTATGGCACTCGGACAAAGGTTGTTGAATAATCTCCTTAGAAGCCCGGACAGCTTACGTCTACCTCTGCCTGAAGCCGCTCACAGGGGTGCCGTGTTCGCTCCTGGGTTCTCTCATCCCAGGGAAAGACAGAGACGGAGCTCTTGCCGACAGCCTCGGGGGTGCTGCGGTGCCTTTCTTCTGTCTCAGGGTCAGGAACGACACAGTTAGCAATGATCACTTAGTTGCCTATTTATCAGAAGACGGTGTTGGACCCAAGCGGGTCAAGCTCAGCTCTCCCTCCGGCCAGCTGTGAGTCTTGGGTGAGCTGCTTTACTCAGCCTCAGCCTCCTCTTCCGTAAAATGGGAACAATAATGCCAGGCCCTCTAATGCCCTTGTATGGTGCCCGGGAGCACTGGATTGGATTGTCCCCCTCGTACTGTGGAAATGCCTTTGCCTGCAGGGAAACAGGTGCCCATTCCCCAACAACAGCAACGACAACAAGGCAAGGGGGGAGGGGAGGCACTTTCCCAAATCCTAGCTCCGGACCCATCCTAACATCTCCTAAGATGTGTGTATTCTAAATTCTAATTCTCACACGAAACCCCAAGCAGAAATGAAGCAGAAAGGCACCGCACCCTCTATCTGGAGGCCTGGGCCCCTGATTTTGTTCCTTCAATGACCGACTATGTGCCCTTGGGTGTCTTTGTCAGGGCTAGGCTTACGGATCCCACGTTCCCCTTGGAGGTGCTAAAGAAGTGTTATTGCCAGAGCAACTCCTGAACTTTGGTGGCTTAACTCAATATGCTTCTTCCTTACTGTCCATTCAGTAGGGTGGAGGGATTTTATGGGCCAGCCTGGAGGCGGCGGTCTCCACTTTCTTTAATTTTCCATTGGCCAGAATTTGGTCCCATGGTCCCATGGCAAGGGAGGTCCTTGGACAAGGAGAACTGAGATCACTGCCTTGCTGGGGAATCTGACCCCTCTGGAGACCAGGATCTATGTGCGAAATGTGGAAGCTTTGACCTAAAGTCCTGGAAGGCTTCTCCTTTCTCTAAGGGCCCGAGAGCCTCTTGTTTCGTTTTCGCTTGCGTTTCCCCAGCAGATTGGGTTTGCTTCTCATCCTAGGCCCGGCTTCGCTGTGTGGTACAAGCAGCCATTCACCGACGAGTCTGTTCAAAATGCTAATCAAAGTCCGAGGGCCCCGTCATCACCTCTCTCGAAACAATGTCCAGACCCACCCCTCTCCCTCTGAGTCTTTGGAGAGACCAAATTTGAACTCATTTCATCAAGGCCAATTGTCAATCATAGGGAGAAATGTATATGAAATTTTAATTGCAAGATGTTCGGTGCAAATTTAATGAGTGGAATAAGAGATCCGAGAATTCCCGCATTCTCGGTTCATGCATAATGTTGACTTAAATTGGCTCTCCGGAGGTGGAGGGAATTGCATTTTTAGAATTTACACACCGAGAGAGCAAATGGAGTGGACCCTGAAGGTTAAGGTCATAAATCAGCATCATTTAACTGGCTTTGAGTGATTGCCGTAGACTGTAATGGTGAGGAGTGCCGGCTCTGGCCACCAGTGAGTAGTCTGCCTCTGATTATTGAAATGCTGCTCAATATTCATAAATCAGTGGTCATTAATCCCCCCAAATAGTGCCTGTCGGCTTTCTAAATAAATTTCCAACCTGCTAATGGAGATTGAAAGAGGCTGATGGGTACCAGTGCACAATTGAAATAAATGAGGACGTCCCTCTGACACTTGGAAACATGTCTTTTTCGGATGGCGAAGTCACTCTGGGACACAGAGAGGCCCCAGCGGAAACCGCTCGGCATCAGAGAGAGGGAGGGCCGGTTCCCGCAGCTTCTCCCAACACCTGTGATTTCCGGAGACCCTGGCCTTGATGTGTATGTTTCCATCTCCGAAACATTTTTTTTTTTTTTTTGCTCAGGACCAAATCAAATGATTTAAACGCCTCCATGCAATGGCCTGTTCATCCCCGTTTACCTCGGAATTGGAAATGAAGCACATAGCGCAGCGAAAGGCTGTGGCATTTATTGGATAACGGGAGAGCGAGCGAGGGATGGAAATTGTAATTGGGGCGTCAGTCACTGGGGTAACAGATTTGGGAAGAGATCGAGAGAGGAAAATGAGCATATCCTCGTCGTGCCACGAGCCCGAGAAGCGATTTCATTACCGCAGATGCTGAGAGCCTGTGTTCATTTTCTCTCTGCCCGGGTTCTGGGTGGGATTCATAAATCACAGATAACAGTGACCAGACTTCTGGGTGAGGGCGTTGTGTGGGCTCAGACGGCAGGGGCCGCTCTGGAAGGATTGCATTTGAAATCTGGCAGAAAATGAGATTTGTGCGTGGGGGAAATGTCTGCGAGTGTGTTGCACGTAACTTCACCTTGAAAAAGAAAATGGAGCCAACAAGGGGCTGCCGAGTATAAATGCTCTTTTTTTCTTTCTTTTTTTTTTCCTTAAAGATTTTATTTATTTATTTGAGAGAGGGAGAGAGAGAGAGAGCATGAGGTGGAGAGGGTCAGAGGGAGAAGCAGACTCCCTGTGCAGCAGGGAGCCCTATGTGGGACTCGATCCCGGGACTCCGGGATCATGACCTGAGCCGAAGGCAGTTGCTTAACCCACTGAGCCACCCAGGTGCCCTAAATGCTGTTTTCAAGAGCCATAGTTCACCATAATAGCACAGACTCTTAATTCCAAATTTACCCGTCATAGTACGCAGAAAACAACAGGGTAGCTATGAAATCTCTCCCTGTCAAAAAAACCGAGAGGAGGCTCAGACATGACGGAGGCCTGGCCCCCGGCGGACAGCTACAGAACCCAAATCCAGGCCAGTTGCCATGAAAAAGAGCAACAGCTAAAAACCGTATTCCTCTTGGAGTGTGAATTCAATCACCCCACGCACAAAAGCAATTTGGCAACATGTACCAAGAGTCTGAAAAATGTTCCTGTTTTCTCCCTCCTGGGGGATTGATTCTCTTCACCCTTAGCACAGATTCTCATTTCTAGTAACGGATTCCAAGGCAGTAAGTGGACACAGAAAGAGGTTCACGGAAGCTTTATTTCAGCAGAGCCGAGGCAAGCTACAAGTCCGACCGTGGGGGGATGGTTACGTCTCTCCAGAGCATCTGGTCCTGGGCCATTAAGGAGCCGTTCGAAAGGGAGCATCGGAGAACAGATGACAACACGGGGAAACGCTCATGGGAGGTGGAAAAAAGGAGGCTCCAGATCTGGACGCCAAGGGTGTCCGCACCTTTGTGGCAGGACACCTGGAAACAGACTGAGAGGAAGCCGGCATTTCCTCCGGGGAATATGTTTTTAATGTTCTGGTGGATGGGGACGTCTTGCTGGGGTATTTCCAACCTGATTTTTCTTTATTAATTTTATTTAGTTTTTTGAGGGGGAGAGAGAGAGAGAGAGAGAGATAGAAAATGAAGCAGACTCCCTGATGAGCAGGGAGCCTGATGTGGGGCTTGATCCCAGCACCCTGGGATCGTGACCTGGACCAGAGGCAGACACTTAGCTAACTGAGTCACCCAGGTGTCCTCCAACTTGATTGATACTCTCAGTCCCAAGAAGAGATGATGTCTGAAACAATTAGGTTTGCTATAAAATCATTCCCCACCCCCATGATTTTAAATTATGAAATGAACTTAGCAACAAGGGGGTGCATATAAAAAGGGGGAAGTGGAAGGAAAGGAAATGACCCACTGTCGCCATCCTAAAGGGAAAAAATTACTAAAAACAGCTAACCGTTAAACAACGATTTGACTAACTTAGTAAGCTTTTCTCCCCTGCATTGCTTTTGGCTGTCCTCAGTATGATCCCCGAAATAATCTTTCTACAGATCTGCTAGGGGCTCCTTGTTTGCTATGGGAGGGAATCCAGAATTGTTAGGGGCCGTCCAAGATTTCCCCTTGTTGCATCCCTCCGCGTTCCCTAATACGGATCCTGCCTTACTCTTCTCCTCTTGCCCTCGATGCTTTGACCCTGGCTTCCTCAAAACTCCTCTTCTCTCGTCAGAGTCCAGCACAAATATCCCCTTCGTGATGCTTTTGCTCACCTTCCCCAGTGGGGGGAGTGAATGCTTCTCCCCCTGCATTTCGGCAGGCCTGTTATTTATTGTCCTAAGCAAATTCTTCACCGTATGACGTTGTATTTATCCAGCTTTGTCTCCACCCTGGTCTCTGGGCTCAAAGTCTTCAGACACATTCGACTCTCCTCTGTGTCCCCTGTACACAGCACGGTGCCTAGTCCACGGTGGGTGCACAGAAAGGGTTAATTTAATATCTGTTGACATTTTTTGAAGTAGCCTGAACAGGGCTCTTTTGAGCACATTTTGTGATTTTTCTGATGATAGAAGCATGCATCTATGGCAGAAATTTTGGGACTGCAGAAAAATGAGGAAGGACCTGGAGATCCCTTGTAATTCCAGCACCCGGAAATGAAGACGGCACGGCGATTCCCGTGTCTGAGCACACGAGCACGTACACACACGTACACACACAGGCATTCTTGAGAACAAATTCACAGTGTTTGCAACTTGCTTTTATTACATCATAGGTATGTACATTATATATATTATGTGATTATATGCAATATATTATTACATTATTATATACAATATGTTATTCCATTATATAAAATATATATGTATTTATTATTTATATTATTACATTACATAGTATATACAATTGTATATACTATTACATTATTATATACAACATATTATTACATTATTATATAAAAATATATATGTATTATATATTATTACATTACATAGTACATATAATTATATATTATTATATAATATATATTTATGTGTATATATATATATATAGACTTGAATAGAATATAACTATACTACATATATAAATATAAGGATATCTATGTACAATTGTTTAACTGATCTTGTATCAGTAGGCATTTAGCTATGTTAGGCAAATTTCCAGTCTTTTCCTTTCCTGGCTCCTTTCCTTCCTTCTTTATTCCAGTCAACAGAAATGGTCACCAGGCACCATGTTGGGATGACCCATGCTGAACCCCTGTGCACATCGCTGATTATTTGCAGAGCATCAATACCCAGGCAGGAATTTGTATGTTTTCCGAGAGCTCCTAAGGGCATCCCCTCTGGCAAGTACACTGACGTCACAGCCCATGGACTTTTACTCTCTTAAAGAACCATACGTTCTTTTTATTTGACAAGCTGGCGGGGGCATCTTAGTTCAGAAGGCCATTAACTAGCAGCTGAAGAATGTGTCTTCAATGGTAAGGTCTCGATGGTCCAAGTGAAGGTAAATACACAAGAGCTTGACTTCGGCTCTTCTTCCCACCTTGCGGGACCGGTTCCCAAGGCTGATTCCTGTTATGCCAAATCTCTATTAGGGCAGGTCTGCCATGAGCCACAACCAAAGCCTTTGAGTGACTAAAGTACTGAGAAGACATCCCCCCTCCTTACAAAAACGTACTTTTTTTGATTGCAGAAAGAACGTATGTTCATTGCAGAACTTCTTGGCAAATAGAGACAAGTGTAAGAATGTACTAGAAACCACTCATCATCAAACTGTGGCTTACATCTGGGAAGATGACGTTCATGTCCAACAATGGACACGTCATTACTGATGTCACCTGTATAGCCTACCTGTGTTCCTGCCACATGGACCCCAAGTTAATAGCCAACAGCTCAGGGTCATTGGGTCTGACCTAAAACGCATGGGTTCTCAAAAGACTCAGCCCTCAAGAATCTCTAACAGTGTGATTCCAATAAGAATCAGGTTCATGAAATGGGCAGAGGACATGAACAGACGTTTCCGCAAAGAAGACATCCAGATGGCCAACAGACACATGAAAAAGTGCTCCACATCACTCAGCATCAGGGAAATACAAATCACAACCACAATGAGATCCCACCTCACACCAGTCAGAATGGCTAAAATGAACCAGTCAGGAAATGACAGATGCTGGCGAGGATGCGGAGAAAGGGGAACCCTCCTACCCTGTTGGTGGGAATGCAAGCTGGTGCAACCACTCTGGAAAAGAGCATGGAGGTTTTTTTGAGGAAGTTTTTTTTTTGTCCTCAACTTTTTGAGGACAAAAAGTTGAAAATAGAGCTACCTTAAATGACCCAGCAATCACACTACTGGGTATTTACCCTAAAGATACAAATGCAGTGATCTAAAGAGGCACGTGCACCCGAATGTTTAAGCGGCAATGTCCACAATAGCCAAACTATGGAAAGAGCCTAGATGCCCATCCACAGATGAATGGATAAAGAAGATGTGGCATATATACACAGTGGAATACTATGCAGCCATCGAAAGAAATGAAATCTTGCCATTTGCGACAACATGGATGGAACTAGAGGGTATTATGCTGAGCGAAATAAGTCAATCAGAGAAAGAGAACTATCATATGATCTCCCTGATATGAGGAATTTGAGAGGCAGGGTGGGGGGTTGTATGGGGTAGGGAGGAAAAAAGTGAAACAAGATGGGATTGGGACGGAGACAAACCATAAGAGACTCTTAATCTCAGGAAGCAAACTGATGGTTGCTGGGGGAGGGGGGTTGGGTTATGGACACTGGGGAGGGTATGTGCTATGGTGAGTGCGGTGAAATGTGTTTAAGTCTGATGATTCACAGACCTGCACCCCTGGAGCTAATAATACATGATATGTTAATAAAAAAAAAAGAATCAGGTTCATTGTTAGTCTGACATGTAGGCAAAGGTGGTCACACCCTGTATGACCAACCAGGGTACTGGACCACATGACATGTCCACCCCTTAAAAATCTATATGCAGGGGCACCTGGATATCTCCATTGGTTAAGTGTCTGACTCCTGATTTCGGCTAAGGTCAAGATCTTAGGGTCATGAGATGGAGCCCTGTGCTCAGCAGGAAGTCTGCTAGAGAGTCTCTCCCTCTACCCCTCCCCCTGTTCATGCTCACCCTCTCTATCTCTAAAATCAATCAATCAATCTTAAAAACACCTCTATCTATCATTTTTCTTCTCTTCACGATCCAGCCGCATGAGAACCATGTGAGTCTCCTTGGGTAGAGCTCATGCTGTTATGTCTCTGTGCCTTTGCCTTATTGTTTGCTCTTCTTAGGACACCCTTTCCTGCCTTTGTCCACAGCAGGATGCTGCTCAGATGCCACCTCCTCCAGGGAGCCTTCCATGCGTTCCCCAAGGCAGAGTCAGTCGCTTACTCTCTTGTGTTCCCGCAACCCAATGTAAAAATGGTTGTAACAACGCTTATTCGATGCACTGCAACTTCTGGGATCCTATCTGTCTCCAAACTCTAGGGGACAACTTGGTTGTCTTTTGTGACCTTGTGACCCAGCTGAGCCGAGGGAAGAACTGAGTGCCTTGTCTTCCCTGGGTCTTCATTCCTTGGGAGTCCTGACATTAGAAGAACCGGGGGTGACACAGAAGGAAAAGGAGAAGGAGACATTTGCTGCCACGGGCCCTGGGCTGCGATGATTTTCCTCCTCCCTCAGTCCTGAAAGCCTGTTGCTGCCTGGAAGGGGACACACCCGGTACTCCATGCGGACGGTGTCATCTCAGATCCACGGCCGCCCCAGTGGTGAAGCGAGGGCAGAGGGTCTCTGTGGAGGTGGTCTGAACTCTCCTGCCGCTTCGCTCATTTGCAAAACACTCGGCAACGACTTTGGGTTCACGGAAGGATGGATTTGGCATCGACTCTCTCGTTTCCAACCTTGTTTCATCAAAACTGGATTGCATTGATGTTCCTGCCTTCAGTGATGACATTTTCTGCAGAAAGGAGCACGTGATTAGACAGATTTTAGCTTCCGAAAGGCATATTCAGAGACTCTGCAAGACGCGACCTTTCTGGGAAAGAAGCGTGAAGAATAAAGAGGACAGAGCCCCATTTCTCATGAGCCCCGTCACGTCCTACGCTTCCAGAGGCTCTTGGCTGCCTCTGTCTTCATGCCCTGGACCTATGGCTCCATCCTAACCTCCCAGGAAACTCACAGGTTCCCAGTGAGACAACAGGGTTGGGTCCTGTGCCCGTAAACCTTAGCTCCTAGAGCTAATGGGCTGAATGACATCATCGGAAAGACAGGGGTCTTCCTGTTTCATTCTTCTGAATTTCTTCTTCTTCTTTTTTTTTTTTTTTTAAAGATTTTATTTATTTGTCAGAGAGAGAGGGAGAGAGAGCGAGCACAGGCAGACAGAGAGGCAGGCAGAGGCAGAGGGAGAAGCAGGCTCCCTGCCGAGCAAGGAGCCCGATGTGGGACTCGATCCCAGGACGCTGAGATCATGACCTGAGCCGAAGGCAGCTGCTTAACCAACTGAGCCACCCAGGCGTCCCCTGAATTTCTTCTTCATCTCCTCTTCCTCCTTCTGGGGTCTTGTGTCCTCTTGAATCCAGGCTGTAAGTCCCTATGGCTGGGATTTTCCACCTTTAGCTCTGGATGTCTTCGGCATGGCCAACTTCTCTTCCATTTCTCTTAGAGAGTAGTCACTCACCTATGCCCATACCCATAGCAAATATTGAAAATTCAACGGTGGTTAAGAGGTTCTTGACCTCCAATGGAAGGAGTGAAAGTCACAAAACCATTTATAAGTGCAATTGGTTGTCTGAGGTCGAGGGGGCACAGGGACCCCACCCCCAGGAGGCCAAGTGGTTGAAGAGCACAGACGCAGGGGTCAGGATCCTTACCAACCTTGTATCGCCTTGGAAACTTCTGGGGCCTTTCCAAGACTCCGGGTACCCACAGATGTCAGCCCTCGTTAAAGGTCTGCACGGAGTCAGTTTGGACCTCAGACAGCATCTCTGGACAGAGGAGCTTGAGGTACCCTGGTGGGACATACTACTTAAAGCGAGGACAAGGTTATTTATGTTTTCAGAGAGATGGGAGCACGTCACCAGGCCAGGAATACAGTGGAGAGGAAGAAGGGAGTGATGCGGTCGAAAAGGCAAGGACGGTGACCACCTGCCCTTCCGGAGGGAGAAGGAAGGAAAAGAAATTGGAAGAGCGTCCCTCCTTCCCCCTTCAGAGCTCTGTGAATGGAACCAGGAATTGCCGGGGATTGCGTGGGCAACCTCTCCCAGTATTTACAAAGCCCCAGGCAAGGTATCTGGCCAATTTACCATCAGCATATGGAGGGGTTATGTCCCAAACCGTTCATTTGAGATGCTCTACCCAATTGCTGCTCCTTCACTGTGAAATCTACGTGGTGTGTGAGCACGACACTTGTCTCTGTAGACACATGCAGAGGAAGGGCCATGCATTAGATGGGGCTAGAGCCCAATTCGGGGCTCGATCCCAGGATCCTGGGATCATAACCTGAGCTGAAGGCAGATGCTTAACCCATTGAGCCACCCAGGCGCCCCCTGGCTTGCAGTTATTAACTTCACAGCTGAGGACAGGTGTTTCTCTCTCCCTGTGCCTCAGTTGCCCCAGATGGGCAGTGTGTAATGTGCCGGGCGCAACGTCAGCTCCTTCAGAAGAGTAGCTTTCATTTGTACCATTTTTATGGAAGCCTTAACCCATCCGCCTTCCGTCTCAGACTCCTCAGAGTGGCCAGACCCCCATTCTCACGAGCACGCATGGCCAGACGCCGCTGGATAAGACAGGTGACCGTCCTGGGATGAGGAAAATCAGGGTTCCAATGGGAAGACATGATTTGGAACGTGAACTCCGTGTATGGGGCTTTCAAGCCATTTTGGTGGATTAGTCGTGAACAGAAACCAGAGCCCGAGGCAGTCTCTGGTGTACTGGTGGGCAAGAATCCCTCCCTGTCTTCGTTTGGACTCCCATCGTGAGCTGCGAAAAGGGAGGTGGCAAGATGGAGAAAGACCCAAACTCTTGTCCTCACTCAACGCCAACCTCGTGCCCATGACCTCGAGCCGTCACCGGACGTCGCGTGGGGGCCGGATTCCCTCCTCACAGAATGGGCTGATTGGATCAGGTGGCTTCCCAGGGTCCTTCTTTGTTCTGTGATCCTGTTAGTCCGTGCGTTGGAGACCGCGTTCTCTTCTGGATGAAGAATGAGCTTTGTTTCCCTATGGGAGCAGGGGAAGCGCGCGTCTGTTTCTCTTACTTAAAGAGTAACAGAACACGGTGAAACAAAGCCGCTAGTCTCCTTGGAAACAAAGAGAAGATGAAACTTGGGGTTTTCCATTTTCCACCACTTTGAGTTCATACAGAAATGTGTGTAACGTTTTCTAAATTCCCACACGTTCCTAGCGCTTATAAATCCCATAAAGCCAAGATCTATGCCCGCAACTCTTGTACCTGTGATGTGAGACTACAACGGTGTATCCGCTCGGAGCACAGACCTATGACTGCGTTTTTGCGCACTTTCGTGGCAAAGATGGACTGGGATTTGGACTTTTTGAGAGTCTCCTGCACAATTTAGGAAGGGCTGGGCGCCGGCGGAGGACTGAAGCATTGTTTCAGGTCCAGACCCCCTTGGGGACATGACAAAGGCAGGTGTCCTAAGGGAGACAGTGCCTCGAGCAGCCCACCCCAGTCTTAGGAGCTACAGACCCTCGAAGGTGTCCCTGCATTTGGGGAAGCCATCCAGCACCTGACACACAGTTCTCATCTCTGCCCCGCCCTTGCCTCCCGCCTCTGGGTCCAGCTTCCAGCGACTGGAAGTGAAAACCCACAGCCATTGAAGCAAACGTTCTGACTCGGAAACAAGTGAATCAAAGGACCAGAGTGCAAAGGCACACACAGGCCCAAGCGTGTGTAACAGTTTCGTGTACTGTTAAAAGCGAGGGGAGTGATTTTGGTCCATGAGTTTGGAAATTAAATTTCAGGATGTGTGAAGATTTTATTTAAAAAACAAACAAACAAACAAACAAACCCAAGATGGGATGGGGAGGGAGATAAACCCTAAGACTCTTAATCTCAGGAAACAAACTGAGTGTTGCGGGGGGGGGTGGTTAGGGTGACCGGGTTATGGACACTTGGGAGGGTATCTACTATGGTGAGTGCTGTGAAGTGTGTAAGCCTGATGATTCACAGACCTGTACCCCTGGGGCAAATAACACATTATATGTCAAAAAACATTATATACAAAACATTATATACAAAATGTATAAAAACATAAAATACAAAAACTTCATAAAAAACATCCATACAAAAAGTATAACATATACATTATGTGTAAAAAAAATAGAAAAATATATTAAAAAAAAAAGTCACGAGAGCACTAGAATAAGATGTATGTTGATTTTTATGTTCCAGTCCAGGACAGAATTTTAGTGAATGACTGTACACTTGACCACCTAAAAATTAAAAATTTTGGCTTGGCAAATTATTACCATAAACTAGAAAAAATAACATAACATGAACTAGAGCATTTGCTTGCAACATATAGGACAGAAAAAAGTGTGATAATCTTCATCTATCGAGAGTGTTTACAAATCAATAAAATAAAGGATGAGAGCTGTTGTTAAAAAATGAGCAAAAGTCTTGTTAATTGAAATAAGTCAAACAGAGAGAAGCAATTATCATATGGTTTCACTTATTTGTGGAGCATAACAAATAGCATGGAGGACATGGGGAGTTAGAGAGGAGAAGGGAGTTGGGGGAAGTTGGAAGGGGAGGTGAACCATGAGAGACTATGGACTCTGAAAAACAATCCGAGGGTTTTGAAGGGGCGGGGTGGGGTGGGAGGTCGGGTACCAGGTAGGGGGTATTATAGAGGGCACGGATTGCATGGAGCACTGGGTGTGGTGCAAAAATAATGAATACTGTTATGCTGAAAATAAAAAAAAAGAAAATTAAAAAAAATGAGCAAAAGTTATAAGTAGCAATTCATGAAAGAAGAAATGCAAAAGGCCAAGAAACATGAAAAGAGCTCTGTATCATTCCTAATTAAAGAAACATTTAAACAGGATGTAATTTTTTGCTAAAAAATCGGCATTTTGGAAAAAGACAGTGCTAGTCTTGAAGTCGAGGAAAGAGGGCATGGCATACACTGATTTAACCTGGGGCATCCTTTTTGGAGTGTAATTGAATAATAAATATAAAAACCTCAAAATTGTGCTTATTTTTTGACCTTGAAAAATTCTGTTGACAGGAATTTACCCTAAAGAACTGCCATGCGTACAGGCACAGATTTTTTTGCAAGGGCATTTATTACAACATTGTTTATAATAGAAGAAATTAGAAACAATCTGATTATCCAGTGGAGGAATGGCTAACGCTAATTTTGTAGAGTAATGCAGCAGAGGATTAGGAAAGGAAAGGATTAGGATTAGGATTAGGACAAGGAAAAACAGTGCAGAAGTCAGGGAGTCAGGATTAGAACCCGTGCAACGAGAAAACAGACCTACAATCGTGTGTACAACGTGACCCCGTTTTAAATGTGGGTGTGGGTGTGTGGGCTCCGACACATATGCAGAGGAATGCAGGTGGTATATATTGGGATAACCTCTCTGTGAACATCAGTGTTTTCGTATCTAACTATCCCTCATATAAGCATATGTAGAAACAAAAATGTAATTAAAAAAATACCCCGAACTTAACGCTTTACTATGTATCCTCTTCAGCAAATTAGTTAACCTGTCTGACCCTCAGGGTTACATCAGCAAACCTTGCATAAAATATCGTCCTCTTTCAATGGTGGTGTAGATGAGATGGGCTATGTAGGAGAGTTCCTGATCCATATTAATCATTCAATAAATGCAGGGCCCTTTATTTTCTATGGTTACATTCTCTCTCCCTTATCAAAACGTGCACATAAGAGAGGTTCTACTATTAAGCTCTTCTATTTTACAGTGAATTTTAAATTAACGTCTTTTTTTTCCCCCCAGATGGATTTTATTCTAAGTCTGTGGGGTTTTCGTGGCAAAATGAAAGGTTTGTTTCTATCACTGTCTATTTAAAGAATAATTGCAGCCGTTTTCCAATTTGTAGAAAAATTGAAGTCAATGCCTTGAATTTTCTCAATTTTAATTCTTCCACTCTAAAGCTGCATCAGAAACTTGTTCTTAAGCGTTGGTCTCCTGCCGCTGAGATCACAGCAGAAACTTGCAAGGACTTGAATCCGAATTAGCCAAGTTGCCTTTGGTTATCTGCATATCCCTGGGTCTCTGTAAAGCCAGGGCTGATTCCGTGCGTAGACCAAGTATGGGAAACACTGCGTCAGAAAAGGCGTTCTTGTAGATGGAGCTGTAAGATGACTGGCCTCCCCAAAGTTATAACAATCGGCAGGTGGCAACCCGTGGGTGGGGTCACGAGCTCGGGTGACAGTCACGCTGTCCTGTGGGCACACACGCCTGTCCGCCCAGCTTCACAACGGACCTTAGGTTAGCGCTCTGGGAATGCAATGTGCGGTTTGCACCGTGTGCTGTGCTCCATGGGCTTTGGGTCATGGGCTCTGGGCTAAAAATGAGAGGCTGAGAAAATTTCTTTTTTTTATTAATTATTTTTATTAACATATAATGTATGATTTGCCCCAAGGGTACAGGTCTGTGAATCGTCAGGCTTACACATTCACAGCACTCACCATAGCACATACCCTCCCCAATGTCCATAACCCAACCACCCTGTCCACAGCCCCCTTCCCCCAGCAACCCTCAGTTGGCTTTGTGAGATTAAGAGTCTCTTATGGTTTGTCTCCCTCCCGATCCCATCTTGTTTCATTTTTTCCTTCCCTACCCCCCAAACCTCCCACTCTGCCTCTCAGATTCCTTATATCAGGGAGATCATATGATAATTGTCTTTTTCTGATTGACTTATTTCGCTCAGCATAATACCCTCTAGTTCCATCCATGTCATCGCAAATGGCAAGATTTCGTTTCTCTTGAAGGCTGCATAGTATTCCATTGTACACATATACCACTTCTTCTTTATCCATTCATCTGTGGATGGACATCTAGGTTCTTTCCATAGTGTGGCTATTGTGGACATTGCTGCTATAAACATTTGGGTGCATGTGCCCCTTCGGATCACTACATTGTATCTTTAGCGTAAATACCCAGTAGTGTGATTGCTGGGTCCTACTTTTCCATTTTTTGAGGAACCTCCATGTTGTTTTCCAGAGTGGCTTCTCCAGCTTGCATTCCCACCAACAGTGTAGGAGGGTTCCCCTTTCTCCACATCCTCGCCAACATCTGTCGTTTCCTGACTGGTTCATTTTAGCCATTCTGACTGGTGTGAGGTGATATCTCATTGTGGTTTTGATTTGTATTTCCCTGATGCCGAGTAACATGGAGCACTTTTTCATGTGTCGTTGGCCATCTGGATGTCTTCTTTGCAGAAATGTCTGTTTATGTCCTCTGCCCATTTCTTGATTAGATTATCTGTTCTTTGGGTGTTGAGTTTGATAAGTTCTTTATAGATTTTGGACACTAGCCCTTTATCTGATATGTCATTTGCAAATATCTTCTCCCATTCTGTCAGTTGTCTTTTGATTTTGTTGACTGTTTCCTTCACTGTGCAAAAGCTTTTGATCTTGATGAATTCCCAATAGTTCATTTTTGCCCTTGTTTCCCTTGCCTTTGACGATGTTTCTAGGAAGAAGCTGCTACAGCTGAGGTCAAAGAGGTTGCTGCCTATGTTCTTCTCAAGGATTTTGGTGGATTCCTGTCTCACATTGAGGTCTTTCATCCATTTTGAAAGGAAATGGTCCAGTTTCATTCTTCTGCATGTGGCTGTCCAATTTTCCCAAAACCATTTGTTAAAGAGACTGTCTTTTTTCCATTGGACATTTTTTCCTGCTTTGTCGAAGATTAGTTGGCCATAGAGTTGAGGGTCTGTTTCTGGGCTCTCTATTCTGTTCCATTGATCTATGTGTCTCTTTTTGTGCCAGTACCATACTGTCTTGGTAATCACAGCTTTTTAATAGAGCTTGAAGTCTGGAATTGTGACACCACCAACTTTGGTTTTCTTTTTCAATATTCCTCTGGCTATTCAGGGTCTTTTCTGGCTCCATATAAATTTTAGGATTATTTGTTCCATTTATTTGAAAAAATTGATGGCATTTTGATAGGGATTGCATTAAATGTGTAGATTGCTTTAGGATGCACAGACATTTTCACAATATTTGTTCTTTCAGCCCATGAGCTGGAATGTTTTTTCATTTCTTTGTGTCTTCCTCAATTCCTTTCATGAGTACTTCATAGTTTTCTGAGTATAGATTCTTTGCCTTTTTGGATAGGTTTATTCCTAGGTATGTTATGGTTTTGGGTGCAATTGTAAATGGGATCAACTCCTTATTTTCTATTTCTTCTATCTTGTTTTTGTTGCATAGAAATGCAACTGATTTCTGTGCATTGATTTTATATCCTGGCACTTTACTGAATTCTTGTATGAGTTCTAGCAGTTTTGGAGTGGAATCTTTTGGGTTTTCCACATAAAGAATCATGCCATCTGCAAAGAGTGAGAGTTTGACTTCTTCGTTGCCAATTCGGATGCCTTTTATTTCTTTTTGTTGTCTGATTGCTGAGGCTAGGACTTCTAGTGATAGTGGACATCCCTGCCATGTTCCTGCCCTTAGGGGAAAAGCTCTCAGTTTCCCCACAGTGAGAATGATATATGCCCTGGGTTTTTCATAGATGGCTTTGATAATATTGAAGTGTGTACCCTCTATCCCTAAACTTTGAAAAGCTTTGATCAAGAAAGGATGCTGTGCTTTGTCAAATGCTTTTTCAGTATCTATTGAGAGTATCATATGGTTCTTATTCTTTCTTTTATTAGTGTATTTTATCACACTGATTGATTTTTAGATGTTGAACCAACCTTGCAACCCAGGAATAAATCCCACTTGGTCATGGTGAATAATCCTTTTAATGTACTGTTGGATCCTATTGGCTAATATTTTGGTGAGAATTTTCACATCTGTGTTCATCAAGGATATTGGTCTGTAATTCTCCTTTTTGGTGGGGTCTTTGGTTTTGGGATCAAGGTAATGCTGGCCTCATAAAATGAGTTTGAAAGTTTTCCTTCCATTTCTATTTTTTGGAACATTTTCAGGAGAATAGGTATTAATTCTTCTTTAAATGTTTGGTAGAATTCCCCTGGGAAGCCGTCTGGCCCCGAGCTCTTGTTTGTTGGGAGATTTTTGATGACTGCTTCAATCTCCTTACTGGTTATGGGTCTGTTCAGGTTTTCTATTTCTTCCTGGTTCAGTTTTAGTAGTTTATACGTCTTTAGGAATGCATCCATTTATTCCAGATTGTCAAATTTGCTGGCATATAGTAGCTCATAATATGTTCTTATAATTGTTTGTATTTCTTTGGTGTTGGTTGTGATCTCTCCTCTTTCATTCATGATTGTATTTATTTGGTCCTTTCTCTTTTCTTTTTGATAAGTCTGGCCAGGGGTTTATCAATCTTATTAATTCTTTCAGAGAACAAGCTCCTAGTTTCATTGATTTGTTCTATGGTTCTTTTGGTTTCTATTTCATTGATTTCTGCTCTGATCTTTATTATTTCTCTTCTCCTGCTGGGTTTAGGTTTTCTTTGCTGTTCTTTCTCCAGCTCCTTTAGGTGTAGGTTTAGGTTGTATACTTGAGACCTTTCTTGTTTCTCAAGAAAGGCTTGTATCATTATATACTTTCCCCCAAGGACTGCCTTTGCTGTGTCCCACAGATTTTGAACAGTTGCGTTTTCATTTTCATTTGTTTCCATGAATTTTTTCTATTCTTTTTTAATTTCCTGGTTGACCCGTTCATTCATTAGTAGGATGCTAATGTATTTGTGTTCTTCCCAAATTTCCTCTTGTAATTGAGTTCTAGCTTTAGAGCATCGTGGTATGAAAATATGCAGGGAATGATCCCAATCTTTTGGTACTGGTTGAGACCTGATTTGTGACCCAGGATGTGATCTATTCTGGAGAGTGTTCTATGTACACTAGAGAAGAATATGTATTTGGTAGCTTTGGGATGGAATGTTCTGAATATATCTGTGATATAGTCATCTGTGGTGTCCATCTGCTCCAGTGTGTAATTTAAGGCCTTTATTTCTTATTGATCTTTTGCTTGGATGATCTGTCCATTTCAGTGAGGAAGTTTAAAGTCCCCTACTATTATTGTATTATTGTTGGTGTGTTTCTTTGATTTTGTTATTAATTGGTTTATATATTTTTGGCTGCTCCCATGTTAGGGGCATAGATATTTAAAATTGTTAGATCTTCTTGTTGGACACACCCTTTGAGTATGATACAGTGTCCTTCCTCATCTCTTATGACAGTCTTTGGCTTACAGTCTAATTTATCTGATATAAGGATTGCCACCCCAGCTTTCTTTTGATGTCCATTAGCATGGTAAATTGTTTTCCACCCCCTCACTTTAACCCTGGAAGTGTCTTTGGGTCCAAAATGAGTTTCTTGCAGATAACATATTGATGGGTTTTGTTTTTTTATTCATTCTGATACCCTGTGCCTTTTGATTGGGGCATTTAGCCCATTTACATTCAGGGTAGCTATCGAAAGATAGTACCATTGTACTGCCTGTAAGGTGACTGTTATTGTATATTGTCTCTCTTCCTTTCTTGTCTGTTACTTTTAGGCTCTGTCTTTGCTTTGAGGACCCCTTTCAATATTTCCTGTAGGGCTGGTTTGGTGTTTGCAAATTCTTTTAGTTTTTGTTTGTCCTGGAAGCTTTTTATCTCTCCTTCTGTTTTCAATGACACTAGCTGGATATAGTATTCTTGGGTGCATATTTTTTCATTTAGTGCTTTGAATATATCATGCAAGTCCTTTCTGGCCTCAAGGTCTCTGTGGATAAGTCTGCTGCTAATCTAATATTCCTACCATTGTATGTTACAGACTTATTGTCCTGGCCTGCTTTCAGGATTTTCTCTGTCACCAAGACTTGTAAGTTTTACTATTAGATGATGGGGTGTGGACCAATTTTTATTGATTTTGAGGGGAGTTCTCTGTGCCTCCTGGATTTTGATGCTTGTTCCCTTTGCCATATTAGGGAATTTCTCTGCTATAATTTGCTCCAATATTCCTTCTCCTCTCCCTTTCTTCTTCTGGGACCCCAATTATTCTAATACTGTTTTGTCTTATGGTATCACTTATCTCTCGAATTCTCCCCTCATCGTCCAGTAGTTGTTTGTCTCTCTTTTGCTCAGCTTCTTTATTCTCCATCATTTGGTCTTCTATATTACTAATTCTCTCTTCTGCCTTATTTATCCTAGCAGTAAGAGCCTCCATTTTTTATTGCACCTCATTAATAGCTTTTTAAAAAAAAATTCAACTTGGTTAGATTTTAGTGCTTTTATTTCTCCAGAAAGTGCTCTTATTCTCCAGAAAGGGATTCTCTAATATCTTCCATGCCTTTTTTGAACCCAGCTGCCATTTTGAAAATCATCGTTCTGAACTCTAGTTCTGATATATTACCAATGCCTGTATTGATTAGCTCCCTCACCATCAGTACTGCCTCTTGTTCGTCTTTTTGTGGTGAGTTTTTCTGCCGTGTTATTTTATCCACATAAGAATATATAAATGAGAGAATAAAATACTTAAAGGGTGGCAAAGACCCCAGGAAAATATATGCTAAGCAAATCAGAAGAGATCCCAAACCAGGGGGAGTAGAAAGGACCAAGAAAAGAATTAAAAAAAAAAAAAAAAAAATATATATATATATATATATATATATATATATATATTAAACTGATGAATAGAACTGAGCCACCCACTTGATTTTGGGTGTATTTTGGTCTCTTAGAAGAAAGTACCTCCCAAAATTTTAAAGAAAGAAATACACACACACACACACACACACACAAGGGATAAAATATGATGATAACAATGAAGGTTTAAAAAGATTTTTTAGAACGTTATTGTTAAGATAAACTAGTTAAGGGGCGCCTGGGTGGCTCAGTGGGTTAAAGCCTCTGCCTTCAGCTCAGGTCATGATCCCAGTGTCCTGGGATCGAGCCCCACCTCGGGCTGTCTGCTCCGCAGAGAGCCTGTTTCCTCCTCTCTTTCTCTCTGCCTGCCTCTCTGCCTACTTGTGATCTCTGTCTGTCAAATAAATAAATAAAATCTTAAAAAAAATAAAATTAAAAAAGAAGATAAACTGGTTAAACAACATTAAAAGAAGAAAGAGGAAAAGTTAAAAAAATAGAATAAGAAAAAAAATAAAAGAAAAGAAATTTACTTTGCAAGACTAAATAATCATGGGGAGAAAGCCATGACTTCCATGCTTTGCTTTCTCCTCCTCTGGACTTCCGCAGTTCTCACTGATCTGTGAACTTGGTCTTGGCCCGATATTCTTGCTGATCCTCTGGGGGAGGGGCCATTGCCAAGATTCTCAAGTGTCTTTGCTGGAGGCAGAATTGCACCGGCCTTGCCAGGGGCCGGCCTAAGTCATCTGGTCTGGTTCGCTCTCGGGAGCTTTTGTTTCCTGAACGTTTTCTGTAGAGATTTGGAGGCTGAGAATGAAGATGGTGCTTCCTTACATCTGGCCCAGAGGAGCCGAGAGCGCAGGGTTCCCCTCCTCAGCGCGCCCTTGGAGAAGAGTCCTCGGTCCCTCCCGTCTCCCTGGTCTCTGCCACGCCCCAAACCCATTGGCCTGTGACTGAGCATCTCTGTCTCTGGCGCGGCCCCATTTGGAGTCTCCAAACCCAGCAGATTTCTGCCCTGCACTTCTGTGCGGCTCCTCCCGGAGAAGGAAGGTGAGTTTCCCCGCATCTGTCACCTGTGGGGTCCTGCTCAGACAGCAGTGGCCCGACTGTGGTTCAGATCACGGTTGAAGATAACCCCAAGCTGAGAGCCCCTCCTCGGCTCCGTCTCTGATGCCAGCTTCCCTGCTCTGATTACCTGAGGACTCTGCCGCACTCTGACACCCCCGATCCTTTTGTGACTCCCTGGGACCTGAGACCACACTGTCCCCGTGAGGCTTCCACCCCTGCTTAGCCTCTGCAGCAACGTCCCTCCATAGAGTAGACTTCTATAAGTTCCAATTTTGTGCTCCATGGCACTGCCACTCCGGGGAGCTGACCCCTCCCCCCGCCCCACGATCTGTCTTCCTGTATATGGCTGGTCCTACCTTCTGGAGAGTGGTCGAATTTCTGTTTCTGGAAAACACAAATTCTGCTCTTCTTCACTTTGATCTGTTGAGTAGGTGTTCGGGATGGCTTCATAACTAGCCGAACTCCTGGGACCTCATGTCATTTCCGTCCGCTACTCCTCTGCCATCTTGTCTCTCCTCTTGGCAGCCCTTTGTTTAAGCTGAGTAAGAATCCCTGGTAGAAATCAGACTAAATCAGCAATTCCCACTGAGGATGCTTTTTAAAGTCTCAAACTGTGTCCTAGACAACGAGACATGTCTCCTCCAGATGATCTCAAACGGGCCCGTGGCCAGCTTTCCCCCAGGTTCGTTAATAACTCCGTCCTGGTATCGGTCAGGCCTCCCTCTCCAAGGCCCGGCTCAGCCACGAATCTCATTAGGATCCGGGTCTGTGTTCCTGGCAAACAGCTGCCTCATGCACTTGAGAACCGACGGGGAGAAAAATGGTCCCTGCCGTTCCTATCAGCCTTAAGCAGAAACATCTGCTCTCCAGGAGCCTTTTTCTGGCTTGGATCACAGGGAAGAATGCCTTTGTGGGGGGCAGGCAACAGCACCTCCTCCGCGTGGGGTGACGTCAGCCAGGGAAAGGCTGCTGGGCACCGTGGGCCCTGGGAATAGTCCGCCTGCCAGGAGCACAGAGCCTGAGCTGAACCTTTTATAAAGCTTTTAAAAGCAGAAATCCTGGCTTAAAAAGAGAAATATTGCCAGGTGGTGAAAAGTGCTCCCAATGAAAAAAAAAAAAAAAAAAAAGCAAAGAAAAGCTGATTGAATCCAGGGGTTCTGGGGCTTTTGTTCTTCTCTCCCTATCAACCAAGCAACAAATGATTTCTGGTGTGCAAGCATCCACTGAGACGAACGGTTTTCTTTCTTTCTTCCCATTTTGTCTGGCATCTGGCCATGTTTCTCAGTGTCTGGCATCTGGCCATGTTTCTCAGATTACAGAAGACCACACAGGTGAGAGGTCTTGTCCAGAGCGCCAGTCCACAGCCTGTGTGCCTATCCCTTCTTCCTCCTCAGCTTCCTCTTCTCTTTTTCCCAAAGATTTTATTTATTTATCTGAGAGCCAGAGAGAGAAGGACAAGCAGACTCCCCACTGAGCATAGAGCCTGAAGTGGGACTTGGTCCCACGACCCTGATATCATGACCTGGGCCCTGTTGTCTGCTCCGTGGGGCTACCCCTTTGCATACCTCTGGCGACCACTGGGCCAAGCGTGGTAGAGAAGAAAGGCTTTCAAGGTTAGCAGGAGTTAGAAAGCCATCCCAGCCCCGTGTGATAGCTAATAGTCATCCCCTGACCGATGGTATCAAGTCCCACAAGCCCATGTCCAGCCCGTGCAGGCAGGAGATGCAGGAGCAGGGCTGCGTGGAGCCCCTCTGTTTCCCGTCTTCTTGCTGCTTCTTCTACATCTCCCGATGGTTCTACTGCCTGCTCTGACCCCGGCAGGCTTGGGGTCCAGGGAAGGAGAGGAGGTCAGGGGAACGGGACACCCTGGAGACCATGACGTCCCATCTCTTCCCCTGAAGGGACGGAAGGGGCTCTTTCTCTTGGGGTTACTTTCGTTGAGTTTTGCTTCTTCAGAGACCCTCGCCCTGTTCTGAGGACCTCCCACTGGTGGTTCCCTTGATGTACGTGATGTTTTGACCCGGGACCTGTTGCTTGTTCTCTTGCTGGCTCTTTCCCTTCTGGGGGCATCCCTAGCTTCTCTCTGCTGAGGTCCATTGTGCCTCTCTATGGCCCCGATGGACAGGGTCTACACCGTCATCTGTGGGAGACACATGTATGCTCTGTCCCGACACCCCAGGAGAAGAAGGACCCAAATGCCACCACCTCTGCTAGGGTCTGTCTCTTAGCGCCCAGCTTGTTCCTCTCTCATGCTTTGTATTTCTCATGGAGGACAGCCACCGGCTCTTTATGTCTTCTAATTTAGGGAATATGTGTCAAGTATCTTGGGGGACTTCTGTTGACGTCACGTGGCCCCCTCCCACTCTGAGCTTTCAGGGCGTGGCTTCTTGGTACATCAACAGCTGCCTCTAAACCCTTTCTTAATTTCCCATTCTTGACGTCGGTGACACTCGGCTTGGTTTAGGAGACTGTCCCATCCCCCTGGAGGCCAGGTGAGAGTTGGGACGAATCACAGCTTTCTCCAAAGTAGCAGTCTTCAAGAATCTGCCCTAAGCTCCACCCCATAACCCTCGGTATGGGGGAGGTTGGAGTTGTTAACTAATCAAATTCTGGGGCACCCGGGTAGCTCAGTCGGCTGTGTCCGACTCTTGGTTTCCGCTCAGATCGTGATCTCGAGATTGTGGGATGGAGCCCCATGTTGGGCTCCGCACTCTGCTCTGAGTCTGCTTGCAGATAGATGTCTTGGATCTCCCCCGGGATGCGATGCCCATCTTCTTCCGTGCCTCCTGGTCGGCAGCGCGCTCTTCCCCGACTCTGCTGGCTTCCCATTTGCCTCTGAGCTCTTGCAGGGGAGACCGAGGCTTGGTTAATCTCAGTCTTCAACATCAGCACGGGGCTTAGCGTGTGGTTTAAGTGCTTGGTGCATTTTTGTCAAACCAATGGTTAGATGCCACAAATTCTCTTTTACGCAACACTCCATAATATTGAGCAAACAAATCATCAGATGCTGTGTCGTTGGATGGCAGCCTTGGTGGATGTGAAGGCATTAGTGTGTGGCTGGCTCCGGGGCTGGGGTGGAGAAAGTTCACGACGAGCCTGGAATGTCTTGGTGCTGACAGGTAAGACATTGCTTGGAAAAAATGATAGGACCGTGTACGAAGGACAAAGGAACCTGCTTGACGGAGCTCCTGGTGACCAAATCTGAGGTCGAGCAACAAAATAGTGATGGCATTGGATTGTAATCCATGGAATAAAACCACTCTCCTGGAGTCCACACTGGCCTATGGTAGTAAATACTAAATTAACTGAAGAGCAGGGAAAGGGTTTCCTTCTAGTGAGAATTCTAGTTACTGAATGTAGACGGAAGCTGGTCCCACTTTGTCCAGGGACCAGAGTTAACATCATTAGCAAGTGAGACACAATGCGACGTCAGGGGCTGATCCGAGGTACTGAGGAGGGCACAGTTCAGCTTCTGTGCTTTTCCTGCTGAGTGTAGACAGGAGGGGAACCTCAGAAAAATCCCAGCTCGGTAACACCTTACAAAATAAGTGGCCAGTACTCTCCACAACCGTCAAAGTCGTCAAAGACGAAGCCAGGACAAACCTGAGCCCGGAGAAGGCACGAGGAGACATAACAACTAAATGCATTGTGGGGTCCTGGAGAGGATCCTGGATCGGGGTGAGGACATTAACCAAACACTCGGAGAAGTTTGAATGAGGTCTGTGGAGTAATTCATAGGATCATCCTGCGCGTGTGTAACTTAGATCATTGCACTGTGCTCGCGTAAGATGTAAACATTTAGGGTCGGCAGAGTTCAAGGTTCCAAAATAAGTGAACAAAGCCCAAGGACGTGCACTGCCCCTTGTCCACTGGCCTCGGCTACCTCCCTGGCTTCATACCCCTCCCCTTTGCTAACCAGCCTGAATGCTTCCCCTGTCGTTAAGAGCAAATGAAAACTTAGGTCTTATTTTCCCAAACGATTGCATAAAAGCCAGCACACCCTATTTCCAGGCAGTTAGTAGCTCTCTCTGGACGCTTGTCCCCATCTTGCCATCGAGCGTCACCCTCCCAAGCAGGGTTGGTTTCCGGGCACAGCTATGTCAGGAGCCGTCCGGAGCCTGCTGTTGTCGCTTGTGGACACATGGTGTCGCTGTTGGCACTCTGTCCTGCATGATCAGCCAGGCCAGGTCTGTCGGTCCAAATCTTGGCAGGGACTTCTGGGAATTTCTGAGAATGAGCCTCACCCTCCGTCCCCCTCCCCCACCCCCAGTTTGGCTGAAGGCACTCTGGGCTCAGTCCCCCGAGGTTGTCCACGAAAGCTCAGCCCTTTCAGCTGGCATCCTTGTGCCCCCACCTGGAGCCCATCTCATCCCGGGAAGGCTGGTTGGGGGTTTGGGATTGGTGCCAGCTCCCCACAGCTCAGGGACCCTCTACCTCCTCTCTGTGGACCTTCCCCTTCGAAGCGCAGGAGGCAGGGGGGCTCCTCGTCCTCTTTTCTACTCCAGGGGAGACCATTAGGGCAGAAGTCTCCAAAGGATCCTTGCTGGGTACTTCCGAGGCGTCTGCCCCTAATCCTTCTCGGGAGGAGCTAGCAAACGCGGTGTGCTTTTCTGCCCCCTCCCTCTGTCATTTGACAAGAGAAAAAACGGAACTCTGGGACACTTGATTTAATCGCTTTCCTTGACAAGGAGGTACGAAGTGCCTGTCATGCTGGACTCCGTACCGGGTTCTTGGGATTTCTAATATAGAAAGACACAGTTTTGATTGCAAAGCTAGACACAGAGGCCGTAAAGCCAACTGAGGGGGGGCGAGGGCTTATAGGGATAGGATGCCATGGGCACACGGGAGGAAGAGGTCTTGGACCGAGTCAGCCACGGAAGGGAGCCCTTGAGGTCTCGAAGACAGAAGATAGTGACTCGTGTGGGTGTGTGTGTGGGGGGGAGGACACATGGCTCAGCGGACCCCAAGGCTGATTCTGAGCCCCTGTGTGTCCACCCCTGGCTCCCCGCACCTCCTTCGTGGTTTGTCTCGTGACGTGTTGTCACCTTTCCTTCATCTGCATCTCTGCGCTGGCCTGTGAGCTCTGGGAGGGCCAGGACTCGTCTGCCGTGTCCATCAGTGTTCCCAGTGGCTGGGATGTGGTCGGCTCTCCGTTTTCAAAAATGATGGATTAATGACTCAGCTTCACGTCGTAGTGGCAACACAGGAGGTGGTTGGTTCCATCTGGCTGGTATGGGGATGTTTGGGAGGGAAACAGTTGCAACACCTCGCTGGTCTAGAACCTTCTGTACTAAGTGGAGGAGATTTTACCCTATCTCAAAGAGAACGGGGAGCCTCAGAGCACCATGGCAGGAAGGATAATGCTGTTGCATTCGTGTTTTGGGGCCATCTCCTAGCAGTGTGGGGGCTTCCGGGGAGGGGACAGTGGGAGGACAGTGAGTCCTGCAGGAGGCTCTTGCTGGGGTTTGGCCAATAACAAAGAGGTCCTGGAACAAGGTCCTATGGGGCTGGAGAGACGAGTATTCGGCAGACACCTTGGAGGGAGCCGGAGGGAGCGGTGCTGGGGATACACGGGGCTCGGGCAGGATCTGACTGGACAGTGGCTTGATGGCGCTGTTGGTCCCTGCGGGAAGCCTTAGCTGGGGGCTTATTTGGTGGGAGAAGTGAGTTTTGTTCCGGACCCTTGGAGTGGGTGGTGCCTGTTGGTGGGACATCCTGGATGAAATGTGAGGCAGAGCATTGGACATGTGGGTCAGGACACGATTCGGGGAAGCATGGGCTGGTGAGAGAGACTGGGGGCTTATCAGGATAAAGATGGAGGGGAAGTCAGGGCATCTGCAGGTCACCATCCAAAGTGAGACCGTGGAGAATGCTGGGCACTCTGAATGGAACCGAAGATGTTTCTAGAAGAGTGTGGCCCACGGGGTCAAACGCAAAAACACGAGGCAACCCAATAAAGACTGGACACCGCCCATTGGGTTGGTCTTTGGTGATCCTGGGGGAGAGGTAGGTTGAAGGGAGATGGTGGGGTGAGGTGGGAGGGGTCATGGATCCCTCACTGTCTTGTTGCTTTACTTTGAAGACTCTACCTCTGTGCCTGGGCTTGTCAGAGTCCTTCCTCCATTTCCTGCCTCTGCATCCTTCCAGACCCATCAGGGTAGGGGAGAGACGGCCTCAAAGGATGAGCTAGACAGTGGGTGGAGACATGGCTGTCTTGTGTGGGATGGACAGGGAACCCTCACCTCCTGCCGGGAAGAAACCAAACAAACATTATGAGAATGGCCTCCTGAGTGCCAGGTTAGTGAGGAGAGCACGTGGGGCTACAGCAGCCATAGTACCCCCCGTCCCCTGCGGGTCAGGGCTTCTTGGCCACCAAGGGCTGGGTATCCCCTTTGCTCCCTGGAGTGCTTGGTATAGAGAGTTGAATTGCCCTAAAACGCAGAGCTGAGAATCTGGCTCACATACCAGGCAATCACCTTCTCTTTCTTATTATTTCCTCCAACAAAGACATCAGAAGCTCAAAGAAAGGATATCTGGGAACTCAGAAAGCCTCTAGGAAGGGACCCCCACCCCGCCTCCTTGGGGATGGGTGGAAGTCCGCCCCCCGGGCCAGGGGCTGAGCAGGGGGTCTGCCAGGCGCTGTGGGTCCTGGGGGACACGCGCGGGCTCTCCTCCGAGCGCTGTCAGTCAGGATAACATTTCACACTGCCATTGATTTTTATGTCTTTCTACACTAATTAGACATGTTATTACTAATCTTTGGTAATCACCACAAGGGGCTTGTGGAAACTCTCGGAGATTTCAATCTAGATTAAAAATAAGCAACATTATCACTTCTGGGAAAATGCAAAGAAAGCACATGTTATTCTAATGTTTAAATCAATAAAGCTGTCCTGCTTCTGTTTTGTGCTGGTATTGATGAAATTTATAAAAATCCTCTTTAAATTTCCTTCTGTCCATCTCGGGTCCTGCAGGGGAGCCTGATTGATTTCTCCGAAGGCATCTGTTGGGGGCAGTGCGTGGGGACAGAACGCCCACATCCCAGGGACTCTGGGTGGAGTGCAGAGACCCAGGGGACGTGCGGTGGAGAGACGGGGGGGGGGGTCCCCGTGGGGCCCACTTTCCACTCCTTTATTTTGATGTCTGTGGATTCCTCTTATTAAAGGAGCTTTTGAACTCACAAGATAGAAAGGGAGAAAAGCCTTTCTTCCTTAATTAATCTCTCTTCCAATTGTTAAATCGCACACTTGGATTGCAAAACAATCTGCCTGCCCCCAGGGCAGATTCAATGATGTAGGGGCGTGAGGTAGGGGAGGGGTCCTGTCACCGGGGAACGCAGAAAAGAAATCACCTGCGAACGCAGAGAACGCCATCTAGCCCATTCTCTCCAACAATTGAAACTAATGTGTTGACACAGAGAGAGAAAGGAGCCTCCTTTAATGTTCTGTGAAGACAGACTGTAATTTGTAATACCTCTGATCAGAAATTGAGGCGGCATATGGACCCGAAGTGAAATAAAGCACAGTTAACTTTCTGCCAGGCGTGGGGGGGGGAGGGGCAAACACATCTCCGTATGACATTGCCGCCGCAGTGTTTCCTGGCATCAGCAGTGGGGACAGCTTGTGTACCCAGAAGGATGCCAATGTGTACCACAACTCAGGAGGCAGCATGCGTTTCCATGCCTGCTGTGATTGCCAGGAGCTGTACTCAGCTAGTTGCCAGAGATGTGGTTCAAGATGCATTTCCCAGCTCCACCGCCTGCCTGCCCCCCACACTCCCCCCGCCCCACCCACCCCAACCTCCCCACTGTCTCCAGGATCAGTCTTGGGGAGCTCTTGGTGCAGCAGAAGAATGTATGATGTCTGTGTCTCTAGGTGTGAGTTCAGCTTTCTTCCCAGGGGAAGAGCTCCTTATTTCTAAGAGCCCCAGGGCAGCCAAAGTACTTGGGCACACTCATGTTACACCCCAAACGCTGTGTTATGGATCCGTTCCCTCTACTTGACCTGAGGGCAGGGGCTGTGTGATAAAAATGCTGATGGAAATAATTGGGATACGATTGTGCTGTGTGCCAGCTCTGGCTTAGGCACCTTACCTTCTCTGGAACCTGTCTGGTAGCCCAAGCAGGTACGTGACTTAGACTGGGCTGCTAAGGCAAGGTACCATAGCCTGGGGGGGCTTCGACAACAGACATTTATTTCTGATAGTTCTGGAGGCTGTGAGTCCAAGGGCAAGGGGCCGGCAGACTTGGTCCTTGCTGAGGGCTCTTTTCCTGGCTAGCAGATGGCCACCTTCTTGCTGTGTCCTCACATGGGGGGTGGGGGAGAGTGGGCAAGCGGGCTGTGGTCTCTTCATTGGAGGGCACTAATCCTACCTTCCACAGCAGTGTCATTACTGTCATTTGTTAGTAAAGAAACTGAAGTTCAGAGAGATCCAGGGTCTCTCCCGAGGCCACTCAACCACAGGAGGGCAGAATTGGAAGCAAACCCGTACTTTCCACCTCCAAAGCTGGCTCTTTGCCCTCCCGCCATGCTTTTTCCTGAGCCGAGTGTGGGTCCAGGACTGTGCTGGTGCCCAGGGGTGCTGGTTGAAACACGGAGTGTCTTACTTGGCTTTCTGTGACGTCTGTCTTCTTGTGATCTTAACCTCCTACATCAACCTCCAGATTCAGGGAAGTTTCTCCCAATGGAAAGACTCTAGTGAACCCCCAAACCCTTTCAGTGAGCACAGGTCAGTGAACTCCTGCGGAAACTTCAGCTCAACCACCTCTGTTCACAAGGGAGGGATGATCGTGCCCATTAGACTTATCATGTCAGGTGTTTTGCATATTTTATTTCCGTCGTCATTATAAGCTATTTTCTTGGAGGAGAAGATAGTTTCAGGGGGGCTAAGTATGTGCCTTACTGAAGGTCTTGCAGTCACAAGCAGCCGAACGGTGGTTCTAAACTGGGGCTGTCTTACTATTATTTGGCGACACTGCTTTTATGAACCAACATGGTATTTTGTGGGAAGACCTTCCTGAACGCAAGTCCTGCATTTCTGGCTGTTGCTTGGACAGCCGGATAACACCTCAAACTCAGTATATATCATGCACGTAAGTCCCGGCCAATCGGATGTCAGCGGGAGAACCCCCACCCAGACACAATTTTCCTTGGACATCCCCAAGTTCCTATCCAGTGGCTAAATGCAGGTGTGAAAATGCAGCAACTTCATGAAGCTGAGAAGGAAGATAAAGACCTGGGTCCCTTCTGACCTCATGGAACTGATCCTGCCTGCTCTTCCCAGACAGTCACATAGGAGAGAGAAGCTCTTCTGTCTTCCGGAAACTACGGCATTTCAGGGCCTCCTTGTGCAGGAGGTTCTTTGGTCTGTTTGGTTCTCCCTTCCTCTGCCTTTGAGAATGGCTCCATTCAAGCTCAAAGCCCACGATTATCTTTGACGTGACCCCTTGCTCTGCCCTTGACCTCTGCAGAAGATGTCGAGGTGTTACAGCATGAGATATATACTCAGAAAATGGAAGGATTCTTATCTCAGGGCACAGATGGAAACCAGGGTGTATTGAACACTTATTAATTGCAGACACTCTCACAGATTTCTTCAAGAATTGTGTTGCTTCAATATCACTCTTCGATGACTTTGGTAAAAGGTTTACACTCGGCTCCGTCAAAGGCTTTTTGAGTAAGGCAAGACAGAGCTCCAAGCATCACAATGGGGAAAGACAGCAGACTCCTTAGTTGAGCATATGTGGCTCTCCACAGCTGGGTCTGCGCCCACCCTTCCCCTTCTGCTGCCCTCCTCCCACAGCCCTTGCCATTTCAAGTCTTGCCACTTGGCTCTGTCCTTCCTGATGCTTTTTTCTGGAATGCCAGTGGCATCTGGTCTACCAGAAGGTTTAGACTCATCTGTTGAGACTAGCTCAGTGCTTTCCTTCATGGACTCTTCCCCTACATCCTCTGCCCTCCACCCCTGTTGGTTTTGCCCTGTGTTCATGGACTCCACTGCATAGCCTCCAGGGCATATGACAGACATGCCCAATGATGGCTCTTGGACGTCATCCATCCTAAGCTGGAACACGGCTCTCCCAAGGCAAGAGCCTCGTCTTATCGTTGCTTTGTTGTGGGTCCCAGCACAGTTCCTGGCAACTGGAAGGGTCTCGGTGAATACTGAATGAAATTGTATTCTGAATAACAGTCCCGTGAGGTCCGTGTGATTATCCCTGTTCGCCATAAGAAAAACTGAGGCAGGGACATTCCGACTTGCTCAGAGCCAAGGTAGTTCGTAAGACCCATGCTTGGGTTTTGAGTATAGATCTGCCTGATGCCCAAATCCATGCTTTTTAATGTCACCTTACAACTGCCTTTTATATCCCCTGCCTGTAGAGAGTGATTTCCTTTCAAAAAGAGGGATTTTCTGGATTAAATGTGTCTAGACATCTCTCTCATCTTAATGCGGATTTATTCAGAGTAAAGCAGACTCTCCCTGACTGGTGGTAAAATGGAAAAGAAAAAAGCAGTGGCCGTCACTCTCCAACGTTGTCCTTGACTCCGCTCACTGGATGTGTGGTCCTCACGGGCCCTGGGAATGGCCCCGAATGTTCCCTCCTTCTCTCTCTCTCTCTCTCTCTCTCCCTCCCTTTTAAATGAAAGAGCCCAGATCTGGGCTTCTCCGCCTGCAATTTTGATCTGGGGAGGGTAGGATTATTTTGGGTCCTTGGCAACAGAGAGTATCTCCTGCTGTGACCTCCATTTCAGGGATTTAGCAGTTGGTATTGAACTCTATCCTACGTACCAGCAGGTGGGGCCCGCAGCTAGTTTGGTTGCCGTCAGCCTTGTGTTGGGAGCGCCCGGGAATCAGGCAGGGCTTTCTCTTCCAGCTCTGAATTACTTGCCTCTTTCCATCAGACGCCGATTTTAGTTTGCACAGGGTGTCATCCACCCAGCCCCGAGAGTTCCGGCATGTTCTCTACTTCCCAGCCTGCTCCGTGCCTTCCCGCAAGACCCGCTTTGCTCTCTGACCTTGGCTGCCTCCCTCCAGCTGTCTCCCTGGTCTGACGGGACTGGAATGTTGGACCTGGGACATCACTGAGGAGGTGTGAGGCAGGGACCTCTGAGGGATGGAAGAGGCTCGGGTTTCCGAGAAGACAACAGCCACCTAGATGCCCTGCACGTGGTAGTTATCCATCCAAGCTGCACCTTGAGGTCTCTGCAGACAAGCAACTATCTTATTCATAGTTTATGTGGGTCCCAGGATAGTTCCTGGCACCTAGAAGGATGGGTGGAACTGTGTGGTAATGGTGGTCCGGTGCCAATCCTCTGGGGTCCACGTAGCTGTCCCCGTCCATATGCTAGCACTTACATAGTGGCTGTTGGGGAGGGGAGGGGAGAGGGCCCGGACTTGTTCAAAACCCGCGTGAAGATTTTGCATTTTGTTTCAGTAAATGCGTCCCTGTAGATGACAATCCTCAGACTTTTCAAAACAGATCCTAGTGCTTCCCCAGCTGCTGAGAACTGGGCTCCTGCTTTGCTTGGAATTCTCTCTAAATTTTTACCACAATCCTTTGAGAAGGTAATTTGCTTAGTCATTAAAAAAGAAAAAAAAATGAACAAACCAAGGTTCAGAGAGGCTAAAAGACTCCCAGCCATGGGTGGCCCCGTGGAGATTGGAACCCAGCTCTGCCCGATGCCAGATACAGACTTGTGAGTGCATCAGCTCCCCACATAGCTACCCCAGCGGACGCTTCTAGAGCCTGCCGTGCTCTGATTCCATTGCAGCGGACCCCAAACTGAGCCCTCCCTGGAAGACCAGCAACTGAGTGTCAGAAACAGAGGTTTTCAAAGAATGTGCTGTTGTGAAATTTATTCTGAAGCCAAAAGGGGGTCTTGAGGCGGATGAAAGAGGCATTGTACTAGCTCTTGTGCTCCCCTGATAAGCCTGACTGTGCACTGTAGCATATGCAGCCGTAATGAGTAAGAGAGAGATTTATTAGAGTGGGTCATATTTGGTTAAGTACTTTATATGTACGACGAGCATTTCACTTGTTCATATTACATTTTCGATGGGTTTTCAACCATGTTCAATCCATTATTTTTAACTCCTTGCATGATATTGATGGTAAATTAATTACAACAATTACAACTCAAAACCCCATATTGTCCAATCATAATTTAATTTATTTTCGTTCCTCTTTTTGAGTTTGGATAAAAAGCTAAAGCACTTTAGAAAACACTGTCATTCCCTCCAGAATCCTGTCCTTGTGCTGCGTGTTTCTGTGGCAGTTTGAAGGCGAGATGAGGATTCAGTGGGGAGGGCGGGGGCTAGCTGGCTCCCCAGGGGACACCACCATAAGGCCACCAAACAGCCTGGGTTGGGACCTGGATTCAGCAATCTGCTCAGATCCTTGGATAGCTCACTTAATCTCTCTGTGCCTCTGTTTCCCCACCTGTAAAATGGGGGTAGTGACCGAGTCCCTACCTCACGGGGCTCTTCTGGGGATTAAGTGAGTTAGTGGGTTCAACCTCCAGTAGATGCAGTGAGCCGAGAACAAAGGTTGGCCATAGTTATCCTCACTGTGCTCTGGGGGAATAATGGTGGGTAGCGTTATCTCATGAACCAATTCCAGTGTGTAAGCGGTACTTTTCTGAAGCCCCGTGTGAAGACAGATCCAAAGGTCCAGCCAAGGTCAGAATCTATGGTGCAAAGGTTGATCAGAGAGGTCTGCCCTAGGCACAGCTGTTGGGAGAGGTGACAAGTCCTGTTAGGTCTGGAATAATGCTTGGTAATTTCTCCGCTATTCCTAGGACCTGGCACAGCGCTTGGGCGCTGCCAGGCCGGATTTCGATAACAGGGCTGAGCGCTAGCATCCGGCCATGCCTGAGGCTGGCCCTGGCCTGGATGCCTCTGTCAGTGAGCCCATGAAACAGCCCCCTTGCCTCAGTCCATTTGGGCTGGATTTTCCAGTATGGGGAACAAAAGACTCTTTTCAAAACAGTTTTCATTTTTTGCAGTGTTCATGCCTATTTTTTTTCATATTTTATTTTATTTTTTCAGTGTTCTAAGATGGATTGTTTATGCACCACCCCCAGTGTCCCATGCAGTAGTGGCCTCCTCAATACCCACCATGGTCATTTTATTTACTTCCACTTACTGGAATTACAGAGGTCCCACGCTCATGGTATAAACATATTTACAGATGTTAGTCCATCTTGAAAAAGAAGGAAATTCCATATTCTGTGACAATGTGGATAAACCGTGAGGACATTTATGTTAAGTGGGAATAAGGCACTCACGGAAAGACAAATACCGAGTGATTCTACCTCTGTGAGGTGCCCAGAAGAGTCACGTTCACGGACACGGAGAACACAAGGCTGACCACCAAGGGCTGGTGGGGGGGGCGAGGGGCGTGGTAGGGGGAGAAGGGGAGTCAGTGTTCAGTGGATATGAGTTTCAGCTGGGGGAAGAGAGAAAGTTCTAGAAACAGATGGTGGGGACGGGATGCACGACAGTGTGAATGTACTCAGTGCCACTGACCCCTGTGATTAGAAATGGTTACATTTCTAAGATATAATGGTTACATTATATCTTCTTTGCCACATAAACATTCATGGTCAGAAACAATGTAACACCCAGGGACAAGGCATAGGGACACAGGTCTGGCTTCTTTCTTTCCCAGGCTAGTCTGGTTCAGGCTCCCGGGCCAGGGGATGAGCTCCGCGTCTCTTGCTTTGTCCCAGCACTCCATCCGTGCATTCGGGCTTCCTTACTTCTCCTGCTCTTTTTCCCCTGCTGGAATCCTGCCCTCCTCCCTCACCTGCTTCGCTCCCACGCACCTTCCGGCCCAGCTCCCTGGCGGCATGATGTGTTCTGCTCCCCCCCCCCCCACCATGCGTCCCCAAGGGGGAGGGCCCTGTCTGTGAGGCTATTTCCAGACTCAGAGCTTCCCCGAGGCCTTGCCGGCGTCTGGCTCATCTCCACGGCTCTTGGGCCTAGCACAGAGCAGATGTCAGCGACTCTGCGGAGGCAGAAATCTTTGATGGTTCTCTCCACTGCCTGGAGCTGTGATTTCCCGAATGGCTCCTCCTTCCCTTCCCTCCAGCATGGCTGTGCACAAGGAGGGGACTGGATCATTTTCCTGCAGTTTGACGTTAATGAGGGCTGCCAGACTGCCTGAGGAGCCCTGCTCTGGGGTGCACTCTTAATTGCCCCATTAGACCTGGCTCAGCCCGGCAAGGACAAGGACACTGGCCGGGGGCCAATGGGACCGTCAGCAGCAAGACTGAACCCAGGAAAAAATTAAACCACATGCATCTCGGCTTCCTTTTTCCTTCCCCGGATGTCACTAGCAGATGGACAATGCCTGCCTTGTTTCCTTTTCCTCTCTTTTGACAGGAGGCTGTGTTCCCACCAGACCCCCAGCTAAGATGGACTGAGAGAGAAACAGAACAGAGAAGTAGGGAAGGAGGAATGGGAAGCAGAGGATACAAGACAGAGGGAGACGTTGAGAGCAGGGCATAAGGGGTTACGGATATTCTGCCAGGAAAAGAAGAGATTGCTTCTTTATGGGAGAGGGGAACTTGCGTCAAGTGTCCTTTGGATCACAAGACATGTTGACTTTAAAGAAACACCCTGCCTTGTGCTATCCTGGTGGTAGAAGGAAGAATCTATTGTTCAACCAGGAGACCTGTCTCCTGGATCCCTCCCATCCCTTGGTGTGCCTGCCCACTGACTGCAGTGTCTTGTTCATTCTGCCTGCCAAAATGTGATTTTCCTCTCTGCTTTGGCTTAATTGGTGGAGTGCCGAGGAACAAAGCAAATATTTGTGCAGCTTGAATGCTGGTCTTGGGATTGGAAGGTAACATCGTTCAGTGTCTGCCCGTGAATGGTGATACGCAGGCAGGGGAGTCAATTTGCTCTAGGATTGACAGACACCGTCTCTGTTGGCAGAGAACTTGGGGGCTGCCTTCTGAAAAGCCGAGCATGCAGGACAGTTCCTCAATGCCTGGCTCAGTTTAACACGGCAACTGGGCAACGGTTTTATTTCTACTCTGATTGTTTTTCAGCTCAAGAATGACGAGCACCTTCCCCGTATCAACCAGCGCAGTGTTAATCCTGCGGAAACACAAGAATCTAAAATGTGGTCATGCGGCCTGAAACGCTTTCTCTGTGTGTCTTACGTCTTTGATATCCTGTGAAGTCCAAGGGAATGGTCACCTCTCTGGAAAGCCTCCCTCTGCTCTCATAGGGAGGGACCCCCTCTCCGCTGCACATTCTTGGTACTCGCACTCTGTCCACATGTCTTGGAAGTGGCCAACCACGATGCCGGGCTATGGCTGTTGTGTTTTTCAGGTCCCTTTGGTTGGTTGCAGCTACGAAGCACCCACCTGAGCTAGATGAAGACCTAAAAGAAAATCCACTGTAGGGACAAAGGTGCTCTCAGAGTTCAGAGAAGGAGCTTAGTCAGCCGTCAAGGAAAGACCAAATAAAGAATGAAATAACGATCAGAATTGGCTTTCTCTATGTCTTGCTTTTTGGGAAGTCTCTATGTCCTTCTTCTTGTTTTCTTTGCTGATTGATTTCTTTTGCTTCCTCATCCCCACAACAAGTGGGACATGGGTCTCTCGTGGCTCTGGAGCCCAGGCAGCTCTGGCCAAGGGTTGAGACCCAAGTCTGTATTTGTTCCGTAGGGCTGCCCAACACAGGACCAAAAATTGGACAGCTTAAAACAGCAGCAATGTATTGTTTTACAGTTCTGGAGGCTGAAAGCCCCAAATCGGGGTGTTGCCAGGGCCCTGCTCTCTCTGAAGTCTCGGGGGAGAATCCTTCCTTGGTTCTCCTGCCTCCTGGTGTTTGCCAGAAATCCTCAGGTTGCCTTTGTAAAGACCTTCTTTCTTAAAAAGGTCATCTTCTGAGGTCCTGGTCGTTAAGATTTCAACATATCTTGTTTTTGGTGGGGGGACACATTTCCACCCATAATGGAGTCCAACCCAGTGGCTGGGAAGACACGATGCCTGTTACATTCCCACCAGCCCTCAATGGGCTCAAGGATTTGTTGGAGATTTGCCTGGAAAACAGTAAGTTTTTAATAAGAGGCGGCATTAATGGAGCCCTTACAGTGGGCTCAGTATTCTCAACCAGTCATACTATGAAGTCACTGAACTCTTCAGGTCAGCTCGGGGATGGATAATTGCTTTTATCCCCATCATATGGAGGAGGAAAACATGGTCAAGAGGAAATGGTCTCCCTGGGGTTTTAAGCCAGCCATCATGGTCTGTGCTCTTCTCATCAGCTAGGTGGGTTGATCCTGGGTGTGGAGTGGAGGCAGGACAGGGAGAGGAGGCAGCTTTCTGGGTGGGTATGGCTAGGGAGGAAGCAAATGAGCATTTAAGGGTTTCATCTGCAAAACCAGGCAGCTGGCTTAAGCTCTCCTACTGGAGATCTTATGGTTCGACATTGAACACAGGATGGTGTCTACAGCAAACTTAGAGCCCTTCCCTGCTTGTGCATGGGGGTTTTGATACCATGCGCAAAGAGTATCTTGGTTCCCCCTGTTCTGTCTCTGGGTTCCAAGCTCTCAGCTGTGGTGCCATCCCGCTCAGGAGGCTCCTTCTGGGGAATCATAGGGTGTCTGTACCTCCCCCACCACCTTTCTCCAGGCACGTCCTTCTAGAAGCGGTCACTGAGGCTTCCTCCCAAGGGCTCCTGACACAAGCTTCCTTGAGGCAGTCAGCTCACGAATGGCCACAGCTGACTCCGGCCTGGGGCTCGGAGACCTGGTGTTTGCATGCTTCCTTTTCCTAAAGTCCAGCTCCTGGGCCCCTTTTTCTACTTCCAAATGGAGGTGGTGGCTTCTGGTGGCTGCCTGCTGGATTCTGACAGCTGATCTGTCTTTTTCCTGGAAAGGAGGTGAGAGGAAGGATATATCTTATTACCTGGACATGGATGGGGGTCTCCTGGTGGACAGGATGATCATCTAAGACTGAGGGTCTCACCCACTGGCTCTGGATGATAGACACCAGCCTGGATGGGACACTCCAGGACCTGAAGCTTGTCATTGATTGGTCACCACGCCAGGAGCCCCAAGAGCTCCCTTGGGACCAGCCCCTTGGGCTAGATGAGTTCGCCACTTCCGGTCCCACCTTCCGTGCTAACCACTGACTTCACACCTGCCTGGCTTCTCACTCTACTACTTCCTAGGTTAGTGGACTTTGAATGTTATCTCATCTCTCTTTACTGGCCAGCATTCAGTCTGGGAAACAGAACTAGATATAGTTGGAATAAGGGATATAGTACGGGAATTAGACTTTAGATCTAGGAGGGGAGTTGCCAGATCTGAGAAGTCCCTAACTGGCTTTCTGAAGCCCTGGTGATGAGGAGGTCAGGCAAATCCAGCTCCCAACAAAGGGGAGCTCCTACAGAGGCTTACAGGAAACGTCTACCTCTGTGGGTCTGCAGCCAAATATCTGGTGGGGGGCAGAGCCACGGTTGGTCTGCAGGGCCAGCCCTTTGGCAGAAGAACTGGGCCTGGAATGGAGCAGAGAAAGAAAAAGTGTTTTCGTGTGGCATCCTACCTGACCTTGAACCTCTGTGGTATCCTATCTGACCTTGAACCTGCGCGGCATCCTACCTGATCTTCAACTCCTTTAAGGAGCCCCTGTGTCACTTCTGTGTTGCCCCTGCTCATCTCACACAGCTTCCTCTTGTGGCGTCTCTAGATGAGAACGCTGTGGGGATCTATTTGGGAATATAGTAATAGCTACTGGTATATTTTCATTGTCATTTCCTAATAGCATTTACCAGTAATTGGAGGTTTTCTTAGCTCCCAATTCAACGTGAATACTCCTCGGGGAGTCAAAAGCCTCTGAGAGGTAGACAGGGCTCCACTCGGCACGTGTCATAGCTTTCATCCTGAAGCATTTCAAGGGTTTGGGGCCAGCTCGGAGAAGATCTTAAAGATGTGTCACATAAAGGGAATCTTTCATACAGCCTCAAAGATCCTCAGGGTTTTCAATGGGATTCAAGAGGCTGAAAGATAGATGTGTGTGTGTGTGTGTGTGTGTGTGTGTGTGTGTGTTCATGTACGCGCTCTTGTGTATGCATGAGAGAGAGAGAGTAGGAGAGAGATCCTGGCTGCTCCTGCAATTATGGGTGTTATTACTAAGGCCCGTCAAAACAAAACAAAAAAAGAAAGGAAATCTAGAACTTTCTTCTTCTCGAGACCAACACAGAAATGCACGAGGACTTTTGATAAAGGTACGAAGGTCTCTAGCAAACATCTCTTTCAAATACTGTAGGTTTTAAACACATGGATCTGTAGGTACAGACAAAATAGTTAAGTGTTTAATTTCAAAGGTGAATGAAAAATAGGATTCAGAGGAAGCCTATTACCATCATTTCTGCAGGAGCTAGACTTTTTTTTTTTTTAAGATTTTATTTATTTATTTGACAGACAGAGATCACAAGTAGGCAGAGAGGCAGGCGCAGAGAGAGGAGGAAGCAGGGTCCCGTGGAGCAGAGACCCTGATGTGGGGCTTGATCCCAGGACCCTGAGATCATGACCTGAGCCGAAGGCAGAGGCTTCCCCCTGCTTGTGCTCTCTTTCTCTCTCTCAAATAAATAAATAAAATCTTAAAAAAAAAAAAGTTACACTAAGTTGGTTTGTCAAAAGGGAGGATGGTCAAAGGCAGACTTGCAGAAAGGGACGTATTAAAACCCTAACTGAATGGAAAGACAGTATTTTGTTTTCCTTATAAAAGTAATGCTCATGTGGTTAAAAGGGTTTGTTTTTTTTTTTTTGACAGATATGAAAAGGAAGAGTGTGCGGAAACCAAAAGTGAAAATCTCACTTTTTTTGAAGTAAGGTTTTGAAAATTTTTGAAAATTCTGAGTTTTGAAAATGTTACTTACCCACCTCCATTTTTAGGCTCAAAATGCAGACCAAGCTGATTTTCAGCTTTTAATTCTTCTGTTGGTTTCCACCACCAGCCTGAACCAAATACTCCGTGAGAATTTTTGATCCATCCATATAGGGATGGTTGTGCTGCCTTGCCCTGTGCTCCTCCCCACCACATCACTTCAGCATTTGGGGGTGTGGAACACTTACATTCTCTTCTGAAATCATACAAAAATCTTTTAGGCTTTGACCAAAGGCTGATTAAAACAAAACCAAACCAAACCTTGAGAATCCACAGGCAGCATTTACAATAGTATGATTATGTAAATGCTATTCACTATAGAATTGGGTAGCATGATTAAACCCAGGGGACCCCATGTAACCCTATCATCAGGGTTGGTAGTTGCTGGGATGAAAAGCCCAAATCAACACGAAACAGGAAATGAAGATGGCAAGGTCTAATTTGGTCCTAAGGTCTGAGGAGTTGTGCAGTGCACAGCAGGGGCGTACATACCACTAGGCAGTGACTGTGGTAATTTAACAATGATATAAAAACATAATTTTTTTCTTTCAAATTATGTTCCAAATATTCAAATTATGTTTCGAATCCAATTATCTCTCAGATAACTCATACCTTCTTAGGACATAAATATTTTGTTTGGCCTTAACCAAGCAGGACTCTTAGGTATTCCTTTTGGACTAGGGATGCTGTCCAAAAACTTAGTGGGTCAATGAGACTGTCGTGGACTGAGAAAGCTTTGGACAGAACTCTGATATAACCGCTGTTCTAAAAAATTCCTTCTGGCTGCTGTGTGGAAAACAGCTGGGAGGGGCATAAAAGTGGAGGCAGGGAGACGAGTTGGAAGTAGACCCAGTGAAACAGACCCAGGGCTTGAATGGGGATGAACTCAAGATCCCTTGTGAGGAGACAGATGACAGCATCTGCTGCTGTGGGAAGTGAGCTTGGAGAGTGGGGGTGGGGCCAGTTCCATCTGCCCAGGTCATCCAAAGGCTTAACTGGCTCTTAACAGGAGACCTCACTCACCTCCTTGCTGTCTGTTGCACAGAGGCCTTGGTTTCCAGCCACATGCACCTCTGGTGGGGCTGCTTGTCTGTCCTCACGACACGGCAGCTGGCTTCTTCTAGAGTGACCAATCCTAGAGATAGCAAAGTTGAAGCTGCAGTGCTTGGTCTCCTTGGTCTCACTGAAGAGAGAGACCACTCAGAACCCCTTGATTCTGTAGGCGAGAGGCCATGAAGACGGCATCTTCCATCGCCAACAGTGGGCTGCTACCTGCTGGAGCCTAGGTGTCCAAGTCTCCGGCTGAGCACCTGGCCCATGTGGCAAGACTCCCTTTTCGCTCTTGCATTGTCCTTTGGAAAGTCGGCCGGTTGGGCACAGAACGTAACTCAGAAGCTGTGCCTCCTTGTCCTCAAGTTTTATTTCCTTTCTCCTTGGCTTGAGAGAAATCGGTTCTACATCACTTTTAGACTACAGTGACTCAGTGAAATGCAATCTTGACTAAAGTAAAATTGCTTAATTAGACAATAATATTAGAGAAATTGACCATTATATCTGGTTATTGACTTTTCAGATGGCCTGTATTACCATTTATATTCTTTCCAGTTGAGTTTTTAAGCATGAAAATAATTTATTGAGGGATTGTTCTTAGAAGCTATTTTTAATAGCCTAATGGCTTTTTAATTTTCAAATCGTTTATATTCATCAGCTGGAGCCAAGAAAGGAGTCAGATTGACTCTCGCTGCACGGCTGTTCCCTTCTCCTTGGTTATTAACTGTTTATACTTGGATATCAAGCCACTGGGGCTCAGGATGTCAGCAGGGGCACATGAGGAAGGAAATGAATTTTCGGGCTGGTAGCCAAAAAAATAATATTTAGTTGCTGTTTATTGATTGACTGCTCTGTGCCAGGCACTTAATGTAGATTTTCGTTTAATCCTCTTGATAATCCTAAGACACAGATATCGTTATCAATCTTTAGTAGACCGAAAAATGAAGGTCCTCATGGCGGATGCATGTTGATGGGTAGACTGTAGGTCTCTGCGGATACTTTGTCTCCACAGAACTGTTAATGGTGTTCTCCTTCAGTTTCCATATCATCCCAATTTGGGCAGTAGTTTCACTGGCCGCTCTGCTTATGGGACGCTCATACAGTCCCGAGTACCATGGCTCTGTGACTCTCACAACCATTAATGATTTCTTTTACTGTCCTCCCCTCAGAGTGAATGAAACTGAAGCACTGAGAGAAAAAGGTCAAGGGGAAATCACTGGCAAAGTTCACAGAGCTGGTTAATGATGGAGCCGGGCACGGAGCCCAGGCAGCCACACTCACACCCCATTCCCTTTCCTGTTGCACAAAGCTGAACGGCAATCAATATCACGATTTCGAAAATGCAGACCAAGGAGAAAGTTCCACGAGACTGGTTATTGGGTGAAAATAGCAACAACACTATTATAACCGCAGGAACATTGAATTGTTTTGTTGCGGTGGAACTTTGTTACATGAATAAGCTGCAGGAAATCACATTTTTCTGTTGTCAGGATCTGTCGAGGAAACACAGACTCTTTATATTGGATTAGCAAGAAGAACTCGTGCTTTGCAAGCCATGGGGCAGCTGGACAAGATATGCATACATTTCTTACTTCCTCCAAGCTTAATTAGACAAACTCGGCGATTGCCAACAACCACAGTTATTCCTGGGAACTCAGGCTGCCTTAATACAAATTTAGCATCTAAAACCATGGCGGAGCTTTCTGGATGCTGGCACCATCACCCACGACTAGAGCGATGCAGAGGAGGCATGGGTGAGGTGATGTGTGTTTGGTCGAGGTGGCCATCTGGGGAGGGGGAACAACAGCCCTGTCCTCCAAGGAAAGCTTGGGGAACTTGTGGCTGTTCAGTCAGAAGAGACGCCCAAAGGCAGGGCATGGAGAGTGTGCACTTGGGATTTGGAAGGGATATAATACCGGACCTGTTCTGAGTGGCCTCAGAGCTCTGATGGGGAGATGGAAGCTGCAGGAAGAGGGTCTCCTCCATTTCTGCAGATGTACATGGCAGCTTCTGGATGGCTTCAGAGGGACATCTGGCTGGATTGAGCAACACGTCCTTTATCTCTCCCTCCTGGTAATCTGATGGCACTCTTCACCACCAGACGGTGTGAACGTTCACAGAAGACTTACTTGGTTGTTGACTGAGGCCTTCAGGCCATTGAGGCCTAGAGAAGAAGCCCAGATCCCCATTTGTTCCATGTGGCTCTATGATGTCCTTGCTAACATCCATGCAAATTCCCAGAGGGCTTGCATTGTTATGCTCTTCTTTGGCTGTGAGCTTCTCTTCCTTAATGTAAGGATTGGGCCATCTTGTTGGCTGTCTTGCTCTCTCTGTTCTGCATCTAATTAGCCTGAATCAGTATTAAGGTTTAAACAGAGATCACCTGCTATTTGCAGAATGGGTTGATGGGTGTATTTCGATGAAGGAAGGGCTGAGTATGTGTTAGTAGACTTCAGAAGTCTTTCTTGTTTTATTTTTTTTAAAAGATTTTATTTATTTGTGTGTGTGAGAGAGAAAGCACAAGTGATGGAGAGAGCATAAGCAGGGACAGGGCAGAGAGAGAGGGAGAATAGGTCCCTGTTGAGCAGGGAGCCCAACCTGGATCTTGATCCCAGGACACTGGGATCATGACCTGAACCAAAGGCAGGCACTTAACCGACTGAGCCACCCAGGCATTCTTCTGCAAGACAGCCTCTAATTGAACATTAGGCATTTCATTCCAAAATGTCTTTTGACAACTCATCACCAGGGAACTTTTTCTAACCTCTGATTGTACATCATTCCCTATTTTGCTCTTTTTCCCTTTCTTCTCCATTCCGTGTGGGAGCAAGTTTCTGATATCAAACAGTTTGGCCAGCTTTGTCATTGCCTGATTTCCTGTTGACCTCCAGGTCCTAAGACGGTGGCCTTCCAATGTTTTGACCATGACCCTTAGTTGAAACACTTACTATATATACTGTGACTCAAAACACTCATGTAACACTTAACTTGTACCACCTCTGGGGCTCTTGGTCGGGTATTGTGTAATCTAGGCTATTTGTAATGCTGTATTACCTGATCTGTTTTGTCCACTCACACCCCATTCCATTTTACTTCTAAATTTTAGTCATGACTCGCAAATGGTGCTCACTGATTTCACAACCACTGATGTATCCGAACTTGAAATTTTCAAAGCGCTGCTCCTACCTTTTTTTAACTCAAGTGATTTGCCAAGTACCTTGCTGTCACTGTTTTGCATAAGTGAGTCCTAGAATGCAAATCTTTTGAAGCGAGATCTTGTGTTTGAATCCCCTACATTGATTAGCTTAGTCGCAAACACAGAGAAAGATAAAGTAGACCTAGCATTTATTGATCCGTGGAATCATTTGGCCCCTCCAAACGTCACCACGATCTGAAAGTGACTGTCTCAGGACCAGACAGTAAGCTAGGGCCATCTGCAGCCCCATTAGAAGCTGAGCGGGGAAGGCGTTTGTATGTGGCAATGTGCTCTTCAAATTCTAGTTCACCCAAGAGTACGTGTTGACTGGATGTGTGTTGGGCCTGGTGCCAGGTTTCCCTACGGAAACTGGAAACATGGGACCTACTCTTATCCTCGACAAACAATGAGTTTATAACATATTGTGGTGAGTGTGGTGTCAAAGCATGAATGATGAGCAGTGGGGACCCAGAGGGGAGGAAGCACAGAACATGCTGTGTGGAGTTGGTTGAGGTTGGCCAAAGAGAAGGGTTGAGGTTGGCCAAAGGGACTTGGAGGCAGAAGCAACAGCATGTGCAAAGGCCATGAGACCTAAGAGCAAGGCATGTCTGGTGGAGATCAGTTCTGTGTGGCTGGTGTAAGCAATGAGATGCAGAGGGTAATGGGAGGTAAGAGGCTGAAGTCAGTTTATAAAGGACTTTGACCTTGGACAGGAAGCCATCCAATGGTTGTAAAAGGAAGCCACAGAGGATGGACCAAAGGTAGGGAGGCTCAGAGAGGGTGGCTGGCTAGGAGACCAGGGATCTCTGCGGTTCCCATCTGCACCTGTTAGGCAGTGACATTGGGCATAGCTGTCTTGTGTGTGGAGTCATCAGATAGTTTCTGGGGTAGCAGGCAGGGCTGTCACTCTAATCATTGAAACCTTGATCTGGCTATTTCCTTGGAGGAAATTAAGCCAAGGCCACAGGACTATCTTCTCTATCTGTTCTTCTGGGAGGGAGGAGATCCCGAGGGCCTGCATGGACCGTCAGGAGAGGAAAGTGCCCATGGCGCTCCTTGTGGTGCCACTGTGGAGATGTTCCTGAGGATGTCTCCATTACACAAGATTGGGTCCCCTCCACATGAATGTAAAGAAAATTACCCTTTTCCTGAGTATTTGTCTTTTTCGTCTCCCTGACACTACTAACTGCTTAGGCTTCCCTGTTTACATCATTTATGACACTCACTGGCTGATCCCTGTGAGTGTGGGAGCTTTTTTGATGTTTTCAATCTCATACCTACTGTCTGCCTCTTTTGTTACTTTCATCCATTCCCCCCACTCCTTGGCATTATTTTTCTATTCTTTTATTATTATTATTTTTTAAAGTAAGCTCTATGCCCAAGGCGGGTCTTGAACTCATGACCCTAAGATCAAAAGTTGCATGCTCTACTGACTGAGCCAGCTCAGCACCCTTATTTTTTCCATTCTTTTTAAAAAAATTTATTTATTTGACAGACATAGATCCCAAGAAGGCAGAGAGGCAGGCAGAGAGAGAGGAGGAAGCAGGCTCCCCGCTGAGCAGAGAGCCCGATGTGGGGCTCCATCCCAGGACCCTAAGACCATGACCTGAGCTGAAGGCAGAGGCTTAACCCATTGAGCCACCCAGGTGTCCCTTTTCCATTCTTTTAAGACAGTTTTAGACTATCAAGAAGAAGGGTGGATATGAAATGATAAGTAAATAAACAACCCCCTAGAGGTAATATTTCTTACCTCAGTTTCCATATCTGTGGAATTAGTAAGACTCTGGGCTTGCTCCAGGAGAGATGAGTGGTGCCCACGCATGGTCAGCACATATGGCGGGAATGGTTCTCTCACTTGGGGCAGTGGCCAGGGCCTTCCACCCCATTTGCTTGAGACCAGCCAGCCAGAGCCAACACTCCCTTCCACAGAAGGTCTGACTGTAGAAGTCTGACATGCAGGCTTCACCCACTCCAGGTGTTCGCTTTACTCATCTCCCAGGTGTGACCTCTCTGGAGGCAGCCACAGGTGCAGGGAAAGAGCTGGGTCCGCAGACGATGAGCTTCCAGACAGCTGTCTCTGACCTGTGGGCCAGGCCAAGAGATCTCTGCATCTGGGCAACCATGTGGGTGGGCCTTTCTCATGAGTGCAGAGAAGGCGTAAAGCCTGGTGAGTGAAAGGAGAGTGTATTAGTTTCTAGTAGCTGCTACAACAAAGATCCATTAATGAGGTGAAACCAGAGTTTCTTCTGTCACAGTTCTGGAGGCTCGAAGTCTCAAGTCAAGTCACCAGCAGTGCCATGCTCCCTTCACAGGCTCTGGGGCAGAATCCTTCTTGGCCTCTTCCAGCTTCTGGTGGCTCTGGGTGGTCCCTGACTTGTACCCACATCCCTCCAGTCTTCTCGCCCATAGTCACATGGCTTCCTTTTGTTGTGTGTCTGTCTTGAAACTCATCTTACCTCTTGCGTTTTAAACAAATGTTATTTAAATTCAATTTAGGAAACCTATAAATACTGTATTATTTAGTTTCAGAGGTAGAGGTCACTGATTCACAGTTGCATAGAACACCCAGTGCTCCTTCCATCCTGTGCCCTCCTTAATGCCCATCACCCAGTTACCCCATCCCTCCACCCCCCTCCCCTCCAGCAACCCTCAGAAACTCAGGTGTTTCCTGGAGTTAAGAGTCTCTTACAGTTTCTCTCTCTCTCTCTGTTTTTATCTTATTTTAGTTTTCCTCCCTTCCCCTATGTTCATGTATTTTGTTTCTTAAACCCAACGTATGAGTGAGATCATATGGTATTTGTCTTTCTCTGACTGACTTATTTTTTTTTATGATCAGCTTTAAAAAATTTTTTTTTAACTTTTTATTTCTTTTCAGCATAACAGTATTCATTGTTTTTGCACCACACCCAGTGCTCCATGCAATCAGTGCCCTCTCCAATACCCACCACCTGGTTCCCCCAACCTCCCACCCCCCCGCACCTTCAACACCCTCAGATTGTTTTTCTGACTGACTTATTTTACTCAGTCAGTTACATGTTTTGGCCATTATATTTATTAATTTAATTCTATTGATCAGTTATATTTATTAATTAATTTTATTTAAAAATGGGCATTGTGTTTCAATGTTGCTCATAGTTGTGGCAGCTCAGATTTTTTTTAGTTATCCAAGAAAGGTCGCAACCTGTCAAAAACCAGGCTCAAGATGGTCCTATTGGTTTTTGGGCAAGCCTTAAAGTCTCAAGTCACACGAATCTCTTCCATGATCAAAGCATTTGGTCATAGATCTAGAGCATGGAGAGTCAGATGGCTTATATTTTAAAAATATAAGCTTATATTTTTAAAACATTTCCTTTTTGAGGAAATATTTTGTGTCTTTGTTTTTGCTTCAACTCTCCAGACTTTTGAAGCAAGAAGACCGTGTTTAGTTGACATTTCTTTCTTATTTTAAAAATCTTATTGCACTATATTTGCCTCATCTTTTCTAAGTCTTTCCAATATACACATTGACTGAAAGATTCTCACACCATGCTAGAGAAGGTAAGGTGCGCATTATCATCCCATTTTATGGATAGAAAGACAGAGTCCCAGAGAGGTGCCCCAGATTAGGGGCCTCCGTGGTCAGCGGCAAAGCTGGGGTTAGAATTCTTAAATCCTAAGCCACTGCTGGAGATGTCACGGGGTTTACTCCACATCATGTCAACCGTACCTAAGATTCTGGGGGTTTGGAAATGCCACAGAGACTTTGACTGCTGGCTCTTTGCAGGGAGAGACAGAGAGAAAGAGAAATCACTCTGAGCATTGACTTTAAAAAAAAAAAGATTTTTTTGTTTGGTTTCAACACTGACAGGCTCTTTCCCCTCTGGACCTATGTGAATGGACCACATCTTCTTGTTCCCAGTAAATGTTTTTTCCTGGCCTGTTGCCTCTTAGGGAGCATGGGAGAGAGGGTGCAGGTGTGGGGGTAGGAGTAAGGTGGGTGAACAGGGGATTTGGGCTTGGTGAGAAGACCAGGTTCTTGAAAGGCACATTTTACCCCACACTCGTAGATTTGGGGTGAATCCTTAGCTCTGTGTCAACTTGTATGTGAAAACTGTACCTAGCTGTTTCTGCCTTGTGCATCCCTTGTCTTCTTACCTTGTGAATATTGATTGCATTTAAATAAGTTTTTGTCCCAGGCCTGGTCCATGCACCAACATGCTGGATGCAATGCCTTCTGCAGGAGGGAGGCCATGTATGATTATGTAGGAGACTGGATCCAACATGCAGCCCTTTTTGGAAAGCAGAGTTGTTTTATCCTGAATAATTTATTGGAACCCCCTTTCTAACACAAAACATGAGTTAAGGGAGCTGTCTGGGATGAAATAACAGTTCATCAGGTCATCTTAACTTGTCATCCCTGCAACCCATTCTGTTTCCTTTCACATGCCCCGTTTTTGCTAAATGAACTAAATTTGCTAAGACTTAAGATTAAGAAAATATAGAAAACAATTTAACAGCTAACAGCAATGTACCTACTACCCACAATGAACAAAGGCAGACTTTATCATAAATGCTGTAGATGTTTTATTATTTTTGAAAAAGATATTTTTAATTTATTTGAGACAGAGAGAGAGAGAGAACCTTTCTCTTATAACCTCTTTTGCTGCATCAGACAGATTTTAGTATTTCTGTTCTCATTTTGTCTCTAGTTTCCTTTTTAAATTTCTCCTTTGATTTCTTTAATAACCCATTGGTTGTTCAGTATCATGTTGTATAATCTCCACATTGTGCAGTTTTTCCAGTTTTCTTCTCATAATCCATTTCTAGTTTCATACCATTGTGGTTAGAGAAGTTGTGATTTCAGTCTTTTTGAATTTATTGAGACTACTTTTGTGGTCTAATGTGGCATCTGTTCTAGAGAAGGTTTCCTGTGCCCTCGATCTGCTGCTTTTGGATGGAATGTTCTGTGTATCTCTGGTCCATCTGGTCTAATGTGCCATTTAATGCTGGTGTTTCCTTATTGACTTTCTGTCTGGATGATCTGTCCATTGATGGAAGTGGGGTGTTAAGGTCTCCTACTTTTATTGTATTGCTGTTGATTTTCCCCTTTGAACTGTTAATAGGTGCTCCTATATTGGGTGTTTACAAATGTTATATTTTCTTGATGGATTGACCCTCCTTATCATTATGTTTTTGTCTTTTATTATAGTATTTATTTTTAAGTCTGTTTCATCTGTATAAGTATTCCAACTTTCTTTTTGTTTTTATTTGCATGAAATATCTCTTTCCATCTGTTTACTTTCAGTCCACGTGTGTCCTTACTTCTAAAGTCTTTGTAGGCAGCATACAGAGGAGTCTGGTTTTTCAAGTCATTCAGCCACTCTACGCCTTTTGATTGGAGAATTTAGTGCATTTACATTTAAAGTAATTATTGACAGGTATATAATTATGGCCACTTTGTTAATTGTTCTCTGGCTCTTTTTTGTAGTTCTTCTCAGTTCCTTCCTTCTTCTCTTGCTCTCTTTCCTTGTGGTTTGTAACTTTTTTTAGTGCTATATCTAGATTTTTTTCTCATTTTCTTCTATGTATTTACTTACTGTAACTTGTTGCTTTGTGGTTACTATGAAGTTCACATATAACACCCTGTGTATGTAATTGTCTGTTTTAAGTTCATAACAACTTAAATTTGAATACACTCCAAAACTCTACCTTTTTACTGTCTTTTTTCTCTTTTTGATGTCACACTTGACATATTTTTATTCTACATATGAAACGAATTACTGGGCACCTGGATGGCTCAGTGGATTAAAGCCTCTGCCTTCAGCTCAGGTCATGGTCCCAGGATCCTGGGATTGGGCCCCGCATCGGGCGCTCTGCTCCTCAGAGAGTCTGCTTCCTCCTCTCTCTCTGCCTACTTGTGATCTCTGTCTGTCAAATAAATAAATAAAATCTTAAAAAAAACTAATTACTATAGTTTTAGTTAATTTTACTACTTTTTTCTTTAGACTTTCAAACTAGCTTTGTAAGTGATTAATCCACTCTTTTTACTATATATTTAAATTTTAGAGTGAGATTTTTACTTCCATTTTTTTTTCATTCCCAACATTGTTTTATTTATATGCCGATCCAATTACAACTTCTTTCTCCCCTAGATAATTTATTTAAAAAAATTTTATTTATTTTTGAATTTCTTTTCAGTGTTCCTGAATTCCTTGTTTATGCACCACACCCAGTGCTCTATGCAATACGTGCCCTCCACAATACCCACCACCAGGCTTACACAACCTCTTACCCCGCTCCCCTTCAAATCTCTCATTTAGTTCCTCAGAGTTCACAGTCTCTCATGGTTCATCTCTCCCTCCAATTTCCCCCAATTCACCTCACCTCTCCATCTCCCCATTGTCCTCTGTGTTATTCCTTATGCTCCACAAAAAAAAAAAAAAAGGCAAAACCATATGATAATTGACTCTCTTTGCTTGACTTATTTCACTCAGCATAATCTCTTCCACTCCCATCCATGTTGCTAAAAAAGTTGGGTATTCATCCTTTCTGATGGAGGCATAATACTCCATCGTGTATATGGACCACATCTTCCTTATCCATTTGTCCGTTGAAGGGCATCTTGGTTCTTTCCACAGTTTGGTGACTGTAGCCATTGCTGCTATGAACATTGGGGTACAGTTGGCTCTTCTTTTCACTACATCTGTATCTTTGGGGTAAATACCCAGTAGTGCAGTTGCAGGGTCATAGGGAAGCTCTATTTTTAATTTCCGAAGGAATTTCCACACTGTTTTCCAAGTTGGCTGCACCAACTTGCGTTCCTACCAATAGTGTAAGAGGGTTCCCCTTTCTCCACATTCTCTTCAACACATGTTGTTTACCGTCTTGTTGATTTTGGCCATTCTAACTGGTGTAAGGTGGTATCTCAATGTGGTTTTGATTTGAATCTCCCTGATGGCCATGTTTTCTTATCATTAATTAATGCCATTTGTTTTTTTCTTGAAGAAGTCCTTTTATATTTTTTGTAAAACCAGTTTAATGGTGATGAACTCAATTAGCTTTTGCTTGTCTGGCAAACTTTAAACCTCTCATCTTCTGCATAACAGCCTCACAGTAGATATGGTGACAGATGGTAACTAGACTTATTGTGGTGATCAGTTTGCAATGTATACAAATGTTGAATCACTATGTTGTATCCATGAAACTAACATAATATGGTGTGTCAATTAGACTTTAATAAAAGAAATCTATTTTCAGTTTCATAGGTTCAGAAATGTAATTTATTTGCACATCATTTGTGGATCCATCTCTCAGGAAAGGATTTATTCGGATAGCTCAGCCTGATGTGTAAAATCAGCATGCCAATTTTAAAATTTATCATGAGAAATGTAACCGTTGAGGGATGGATGCTTAAGACCTCCTGCAGCATTCTTTCCCTGGAGGCAAGCTCCATGGGAAGCCACATAATAATCAGGAGGCTTCCTATTGAGCATGGAATATAAGCAAAGGGGTTTTTAATTATGTGATTTTGAAAGTTTAATGGCCTCAGGGCCTGTCAGCTTGCTGAATCCATGTCTGTAATAGGGGACTTCCTTGCCAGTGGGACTGTCACATTCAAAGCCCATTTGACAAGGTGTCCTATCCTCTGGACAGAGCTTGGATGGTCACTGCCAGCATTTGTTTTTCTGGTTTTTTTTTTTCCTTTTCTACACTGCCATAAATGACCCTATTTTGTATTTAGATTTGTTAAGATCTTCAGTCCAGTCTTACTTGGGGCTGGGAGCCAATTTCTTCTAATATGATTTTGTAGGGCACTGGGTTGGCTCAGTCAGTGGAGCATGTGATGCTTGATCTCAGAATTGTGAGTTCAAGCTCATTTTGGGTGTGGAGATGACTTAAAAATAAAATATTTAAAAACTAATGTGATTTTAAAGGCTCTTGTCTGATTTACTCTGGATAACTTCATAGCTTAGCTCTTAGTGTTTCATCTTATGTCCAACGTCTTGGTAGGAGGAAGTAAGACCCACTCATGGCACAACCCCTTCTTCCAGCAGCAATGCCTATGATTGTTATTTGTTTCCCACTTTGTATATGAAACATCTTAAATTTACAAGCAATAGAAAAATAGTTCAGTAACCACTTATAAGCTATATTCTTTATCTAGACTCAATAATTGGTATTATTTTATTGCATTTGCTTCGTATTTATGTATAAAACATTTCTACTCATTTGCTTTGCTGAAAGTGAGATATGAAGTTGTAGACATCATGAAACTTAGTCGGTATCAGCACATATTTCCTAGGAATAATTGCATCCTCTTGCACAACCACAGTACCATTATCACCCCAAAGAAAATAAGTATTAATTCATATTCTAGACTTGAATTTCCCCAATTATTCCAACAATTATTATTAGTCACAACACTATCATCAGTCATATTTTTGGAAGAAAAATGCATTCGGAGTTTGAGGTGTCAAGAACACCTTAGCTTGTCCTCAATGCAGGCTTAGATAGGTCTGGTCTTCCTTCTCCACTCATCCTGCTTCCATATGTTGACCTTTCAGAGGGAGAATAAGGCATGAAGAAGTTATAACAAGACCAATGTAAAGAGACCAATGAGAGCCAATGTAAAGATAAGTGGCCGAGTTACGATTTATTATCTCATTGACTCTTAAGAAACTATTCATACTTATCTGGAGGTTTTCCAAACACATTCATGGTTAAGATTTTTATATTCAGGCATTTCTTTTTAGTAGCTGGGACCAGAGGCCACCGAAAGGAAACAGTGAATGGAAATCCCAAGGCTCCACCTACTTTAGCACCAAGTGTTAGTGCCTACAAGAGTTCTGTGGCACAGGATTACCAGCCTTCTCTTCACAGTGGTGTCTGAAGGTATGTATCTTTAAAGAATTTAACACAGGATGCCTTTCATGTGTTCATGGAAATATTCTGCATGTCCTGGATCAAGGCTGGGGCTGTTGAAAGGTGCTCAAGGGCATTCACTTGTCTTCAGGATGCGGGATCTACATCTTAGCCAAATGGAAAATGGTTTTTCTTGAGAAAACTTCACTATATTGTCTGTAAGTCTATAGGCCTAGTTTGTTAAACGTCTGGTGAACATAAAGTGATAACAACCAGACCTATGTTCCTAGGACACATGTGGATTCCTAGCCATCATGGGGGCAGGGCTGTGCTCTGGTTCCTTGTTGAGGATGGAGATTACCTGTATACACAGAACTGAACTATCAGGACTGAGAACTGAGACCACCTGTGTGTCCAGAGGACTTTATTAAATGGTTCCAGGAAACTCCTACCCAGAAAGATAAGACGTAAACCAATAAATAACTTCACTGCAGGAAGTTTCTCAGAATCAATTTCTTTGGGCAGTAGTTTGCTCATCTGGGCAACAGCTCAATGGTCAAATAACTGTATACTTATCCAGACTTGCTTCAAGACCCTTACTTTGCTGTGTCCATCACTTGGTGACAGCATGAATTTTGCACAGTGCCAGTCGGATCCCTGTGTTGAAATACCCACCTCAAGTCACTTGAACGAGGCCCCTAAACCTTATAAATATCTGCCTCTAATTTCTTCCTTTTGCTTGCTTCCGAGTCTCTGTCAGGGTGATGTTATCTCTGATTGCAATAGGTTAATAAACTCAGTTTTGCTTCAGCAACAGGGAATTCTGGTGGTCTTTTAGGGCGAGCCCTGCAATCAGCGGTGTGGTTGCTGGAAGACAGAGTGCTATGTCTACTTTTGCCTCCCTGTTGCCTCTTGGTGAGTTGATAACTTTAGACTTACAGGCAGCTGCTGCCTGGAACCCAGGAGATGCTACATTTGCTAACTGTCCCTTCCCTCTCTTCCTCTGGATCATCTTTGGTGACTCACATTTTCCCTCATACACAATACTTTTGGTTGATTCTTAACCCTCATTTCGAATCACCTTATTCACAGAAGCTGCACATTAAACATTTACAGATCACAAGCATATCTGTATCCTGGCTGTCACAGGGCAGAGTGAAAAGTTTTGGTAGGGTCAGAGGTTCGAAACCATTGAAGTCATGAGGATCTGGACTAAAATATATTGGGCAAGTGGATGGGGGTCTGAAAACTGAGATCAGGGAGCATGGGATAAGGGGATAAACTGGGCAAGACTAGAGGATCCCTTAGACTTTCTGAGCCCTTTGAAATAACTTGAAGTAACCTTTGAAAATAACTTGAAAAGGAAGAAGATTGAGCTTCCTGTTGCTCCCCACACTTGGAATGAATGACCCAGACTTTGGGAACTCAATTGACCCAGCACTGTGGTGTATTTGTCTTCGCAGAGTCTTGGGGTCTGACCATTCTCCTGTGGATGGAGGTTGAGCTTCCTTTGAAGGGACTGGATGGTCCCACCTTCAATCACAGACCTGAGATTTGAGTGAGAAAGTATGTACTATAGGAAATATGGCAAAAGTCTCTCCCTGGGGCCGGAGGAGGTGGCAAAGTGGAAGAGGCAGCGTTCCCACTCCTGAGGTCCCAGGGATGATAATGGCAGCAGTATTGGGAAGGCAACTGTGTCCAGAAATCTTAGAGGGGTTGTCTGCAGCACAGACAGCAAGGGATTGTGTGGTTACAGTGGGTAGTAGGAGGCTGGTCAGGACCAAGGTTGGGTACTGGAGTAAAGGGCCATGACGAAGGGACTGGGAGCTTTTGAGATGCTGAGAATGAGTGTAGAGTCTAGGAGAGACAGCCTTTCTCTCCATTCCCTTTTCCTTCTCAAGCCTCCACGGCCCTACATTCTTTTCTTTCCACTGCTACTGACATTCAGACTAATGGCCAGTCATGAATTTTTTAGATGTTGACTACCTTTCCGATAATGAACCCCAACTGTTCAGAATGGCATTGTTCCAGATCAGGCACAATTTCTCAGCTTCCTTAGCAGTTAAGTGTGGAGATATGACACAGTCTGACTAATGAGACATAAACGGAAATGTTCTAGTAGTTTCCGTCTTTCCTTTTGTTCTTTCTCCTTCTTCCTTTTTTGAAGTGGTTGAAATATGGTCTTTGACTTGACACACTTCGCTGCCCTTTCATTCAACAAATATTTATTGAGAGTCTGCAAAGTGCCAAACACGGTGCTAGGTGCCCGTAAATGAAGCTTAGGTCATCTCTGCTCTTCTAAGAATTCTATTTCTGATTAGAGAAGCAAATCAGTCAAGCAACCGACCAAATGACAGGAAAATACTAGCTGGAAGTGAGTAATTTGATGAAAATAAATCAGGAACAGGTTGGAGGCTCCCGGGGGTAGACAGATAGTGAAGGTTTTTCGGAGGTGGTATCTTTGTGAGAGTCTGAAAACAGAAGAAAAAGGTAGCTGTTGAGCCTCGTTGGACATTTTCAGGTAGAGCAGGGTCCTAAGGCCAGAAGACCCTTGAGGATTCAAGGATCAGAGACATGTGTACCGAGACTGGGTGTGTAGAGGACAACTGTAGTTCGGTGAGCTGAGTCCCATGATGGAGAAGGCGCAAGGGGTTCTGACAAAACGGAGCAGAGAGTGGCCACACCTTCCTGGGTCTTTTGTCTTGCAGGTCACTCAAGCGTCCTGGGGACTCACCTGAACCACACTGGAAAATCCACGCAGTTGTGGCTGTATCTTCCTCCGGGCTCCACCACTTTTCGGCATTGTTCCCCAAGATCTGCTTGGCTGGAGGGCTCAGGGCCAGATCTGGTACCTGCTGGTCTTTTCTGAGCACCCTGTTAGAGGCTCTCCTTTGCTTCTTTCCTGTCTCTGTCACCATGAGATGATTAATATCCTCCTGCCCACTATGCCTCTTGTATTTTAATTGTTCAACCTTTTTACCTTTGTATTATGAACTCTTCCTGAATTAAAGTTAAATTTTCCCAATTTCTAAATTTTTGGTGCTCTTGGTCTATCTGTATGAAATACTCAGCTGTATTTTTTTTTAATGATTTTTATTGAATTTCCCATGGATCAGCTGTGCGTGGTTTCCATGTGGTCACTTTACATGGAAGTTTCTAGTGAGCATGTGATCCAGGGAGGATGGAAGTCAATAGTCACTTGAGCCTTCAGGACACATGTCTCAGGATTACATGCCGATACCATCATTTGGGTAAAGATGGGGCTACAGAGAATGAAAGATACAGACAAATAATAGTTTTCTACTCTGGGCTGGGTAATGTATTAATTAAGCATTTACATCAGGGGTGAGTGAAATCAGGTCTGTGGAACAAATCTAATTTGATAAATAAAGTTTTATTGGAACACAACCATGCCTGTTCATTTACAGATTGTCTATGGCTGCCTTGGTGCTACAGTGACAGAGTCGAGCAGCTGAGACAGAGACGACGTGGCTCACAAAGACTGAAATAATGGCCCTCAAAAGAAAACGTTTGCTGTTCTGTAAGACTAAGCTGCCTGGATCCCCTCTTCTGTAAGGACTCTCCCTCCCACTCCTCACCAATTCTGACAAAGTCACGGAGGGCCAGAAGAACTAGAAAAGACAGAGGATTTTTTTTTGCGTTGACCAAGAAGATCAGAAGGGCTTTGAGGGTTGGGCATGAAGCCAATTACCAAAAAGAAGGTTACTTATCCTGGTAATGAAAATAAAATGAGGCCAGGGGTTGTTAATGCCAACTAGGAGTGGAGGCTGAAAGCAGAGGGATGAAGAGGGCAAAGCATGGAAGTGTCAGAGGACATCATCTTCAGGGACACCTGGAACAGGTGCTTCACTGGGCAAGGTAATCCTAAATGTATGAAGAGCAGCAGGGTAAATAGAGACCTAGAAGACGGAGCCGGGAGGAATTGGGTGGATTCCATCCTCTGGTTTGTGGAATTGAAGCCTCTCTTCTTCAGTAGGTTTGTGGACGCTGTTTCCATTTCTTTTTTTTTTTTTTTTAAAGATTTTATTTATTTATTTGACAGAGAGAAATCACAAGTAGATGGAGAGGCAGGCAGAGAGAGAGAGGGAAACAGGCTCCCCGCTGAGCAGAGAGCCCGATGCGGGACTCGATCCCTGGACCCTGAGATCATGACCTGAGCCGAAGGCAGCGGCTTAACCCACTGAGCCACCCAGGCGCCCCGCTGTTTCCATTTCTTGAGGGCTGGGACTATGCAAGAACTAGAGTGGAGCTCCTCCTCCGTGCTTAGTGTCGGCCTGGATTCCAGAATACATGCGTCCCCAACACTCGAGCTTCTGGGCTTTGCCTCCTGCTCCCTCCTCCCTCCCTGCCTTGGCTACGCCACATCCCTCCCTTCGCATTTGGCTTCCTGAAATATAGTCTCATTTCCCTGCCAAGCCTCTGTGATTTACTGCACGTGAGCATCACTGTGGAGCAAGTAAGACATTCTTCATTTTCATACCTGACACATGAGGAGCCATAAAAGTAAGTCTCCGAAGTCAGACTCAAGGGCCTCTTGATTAAGAGTTAAATTGCTGATATGATTTACTCAATTTGAGTTTGGGGAAACAAGGGATATTGAGGATAATGTGATTGGCAGACTCACACTTCTGCCTCTCTCAAGTGCACAGATCCCTGTTCAGTCCTTGCGGAGGTGATGGGCATGGGCACTTGGGCATGGAGAGAGGGAGAGCAGAAGACATGAGTGACTCACTTTCCTGGGTCTGTTTCAGGGAAATGTGAGCTGGACAGCTCTCCTGAGGTCAGTTGGAATGAAGTAAAGTCAATAGGCTAACTTGTGAGTCGAAGGTGTGTGTGTGTGGGACGGAGAACATTATGGAAGGAATGGAAGTTCAGAGATAAGGGTTCTGGTCTTGACTTGACTGTGGAGGAGGTATGGGACTCCTACAGAGGGAAGTATGAATGGGTCTCAGTTTCTTCACCTAAAAACTGGGATGGGACTAAGTTACATGAAGATTCTTTTCACGGACTTAAGGGAGAATGAGAGATGAGGAAGAAGATCCTGTATGTTTAGAAAATATTTTTGATCAATTTAACCAAGAAGGGGAGCTGGGAATGAGTCCTCTAAGAATGAGAGGGCAAGGTGGCATCTGGATAGGGTCCTTTTAAAGTGGAAGATAATAGGACACATTTCTTTGATTTGGAATGGAGGAATCCATTGAAGTTATAGAAAGATAGGGGATAATTATAGTAATAAAGACCCTGGACAGGTGAAAGTGGAGAGAACATAGGGCTCAAGTGGCTTTGACAGGCACAGGGACAACTCATACCCTGTAACTGGATAAAAGACAGAGTCTTTGGGCATGAATGCCAGGAGACAGCTGAATTTGATAACGGGAGAGGGAAATCATTCTCCTCTGATCATTCCTGTTTTCTCAAAGAAGCACCACATGATGCTGTCAGCCCAGCTGGAGGGGAGACGTCTTGGAGGTTTGACAATAGAGAAGTTGGGATAGCATCTGAGAAAGTGAGAAAGTGAGATTATTAGGGTATAGGGCATGGTTCTTGGCCAGTGGTGAGCACTGGTTTGAGAGCTGTGGGCAGAGATTTAAAGGGAGACCAGTTAGCATGATTGTGGGGTTTCTCTTCCAGTGGAGTTCAACTTCCTGAGTGGGGGCACAGGGGTGGTGAGTGGTTGGCTTCAATGAGGGATGGGTCAGCCAGTTGAGTATCTTGCAGTGAGAGGTATATGTAAAGGGGCCGTTAGAACAAGGGACATCCAGAACCTAAACTGTGCAAAAAGCAAAACATGGTCTTGAGAAAGGTGATAGATAACAACAACAACAACAACAACAACAAAAAAGGGAGAATCAGTGAATTTTATGGAATTAATGGTATTGGTGGAGTGAGGTCCTAAGATAAACAGGCAGGAAGGTGGTGGTCAGGAATGCATGTTCATATTGGAATTTGAACTCTTTTCTTCATGGTTTCTTTTACAGGTTTAAGTAAAGTCAATAAACTTTAGCCTAAGGACCCAGGTCCAGAGCTGTCAAGGTACAATCAACCCTTCCCTTTCTTTCTCTGTTTTATAATATTTGATCCATCTGTTGAATTGGTGGACAAGAGGTTGAATTAGTGTAGCCCATTCTTACTATTGCAAAATGAAGTCAGATCGCAAGTCTTATTCACGGAATCTAGCAGTAGTACACGCTGTCATGTTTATGTGTTTTTTAATGTTTTATTCTTGTGGATTCTGTGAAGAATCTGTGGTGTTCTCCATGCTTCTATATGATTCCCTAGTCGTACCACTCATTGGTGAAGGGAGTCCCTTAGCTGTTGATAACATAATGCCAGTGTAGAGAGATAGATTCATGTAAATTATAAGTGTTAGCACTTCTTCAGTGCAGACTAAGACCCTGCCAAGAGGATTGGTGGGACCCATAGGTAATTCCCATTATACACATGAAGTCAGAGTCCTGGAGACATTAATACCTGCCCCTCCTGCTGTCTTCCTATCTTAGGAAAAACACCACTGTTCACTCAGCTGACCAAGCCTAAAACCTTGAGGTCATCCTTTGTTCCCCTGTCTCTTTCACCTACTTCAACACGTGGCTGTCTTGAATGACTAAATGCGTGGATGAATGAATGAGTTCTACAACTTCACAGTAGTTAAGGGGGCCTTGTTAACTCCTTGGGCAGGAGGGATACTGTTGTCCTAACTCCTTCCAATTCCCACTTTCAAATAAGAAAATAATTCACTCTGATAATTATACAAAGAGCTTAATAAATAAGTTTCAGAATGAGCTTATACATTTACTTTATACTTATTTCGAATTAATTTAGAATTTCTAATTTTTAAAAAATTCTAATTATTATAAACCTTAATTTCTAATTATTATAAAATCACATACCAAAACATTGATATAAAAAAGCATGATTAATGTAGGTGGGGCAAATAACCTATAGAAACTAAATTGATAATTATGGACTAGCTGTAAAATTTTAATTTAAAATTAAACAGAAAACATCACAGCAACGGGAAACCATGGTTAACTCAGGACAGCACTGAGGACACACACACACACAAACACACACACACACACACACATTCACAGGTGACTTTTCACAAAACTGTTAAGTTGGGGAGGATTGTATGACTGCACTCTGTATTTCTGTTCATGCTGTATTTTCTAAAAATGGACATTGCAATATTTCTGGTCCTTTGAACTTTGTGATTGCCTTGACCAATACAATGTAGGGAAAGGATGTTATAGGACTTGAAAAACTAGGCCATAAAAGGAAATATGGACCTGGATCTCCTGAGATTCTGGTCATTGGACCCAGCCACCATGTTATGAGGAAGCCCATGCAACAAGGGGAGGCTGTATGTAAATGTTTCAGCCCAAAGCCTCTGCTGAAGTCTTAGTCAATGGCTATCTCATCCACTTGACATGAATGAATGAACCTTCAGTTGACTCCAACCCCTTGTCTTCCAACCACTGGCTGACACTCAGTGGGGCAGAGACAAGCTATTCCATTAGTCCTGCTTGGTTACAGAGTCATGAGCCAAATAAGCGTTATTGCTCTAGGCCTCTACATCTTAGAGTAATGTGGAACACATGCATATTAGAAGCTTTGCAGCACAGACTTGGTTTGGATGGTAAACAAATTTTCTAATAGCATACGGACTTACTTAGAACCCCTGGAAAACATCCACGATTTTGGTTGACCACTTACTTGCGTGTATTACAGAAACTCTCTTCAAAGAGTAGAATCTAGAAAGTAGGCTTCATATTTACATAAAAATGAACATCTATGAAATTGAAAGCTGTTTTTCAATATAAGCCACAGGAAGGACTTAAAACTTTGGGATCTGCTTACAGTTCCTGCCACTACTTCTAGTTTCCTCCCTTATTTCATAAGGCAGACTGTGTCCTATACCAGGGTCCCTTCCATGCAGGGCTGTGCTTGTGAGCTCTCTAGTTGCCCATTCACACATTGATGTTTTATGTGTGTCCGAATAAATCCTTCTTTTTTTATTATGTTCAGTTAGCCAACATATAGTACATCATTAGTTTTTGATGTAGCGTTCAACAATTCATGAGATGTGTGTCACACCCAGTGCTCATTAGAACAAGTGCTCTCCTTAATATCCATATAATACTTTTTAAAACATAGTTCAGTATTTTGGACGAACATCTGATCTGTGTTACTAGATCTAGTGGTCAGTTCTCATTGTGCTCATTGGGATCTGTTGGGAGTATGTTCCATACTGGGTCACTGCCTCTCTTGATTCCAGGGAGAAGCAACCCTTCTAGTTTCCTACCTCACTGATTCCTCCTCCTCGGTTTCCAGAACAGGGCAGGACACCATTCCATTGCCCAACTGCTTCCTGCTTCAGAGCCCCAGAGCCCAAGCGTCCCTCTTGGCATCTCTTTCCTCTTCTCTCCCCACATACTTGCAACCTGCCCGATCACATCCTAGCTGCTGGCTGAGGAATTTGTCTTCTTGTCTCTCACCTCAGTTCAATATTATTATGTCTATTAATATCCATGAGGCACCTCTTCCCCTGCTCCTGCTTTGGAAATTGTACTTTTTTCCTTATCTGTAAGGATTTACTCCAAAACTTTTCAACATGCATTTTTTAAAAAATTATTTTTTATTTATTTTCAGCATAACAGTATTCATTATTTTTGCACCACATCCAGTGCTCCATGCAATCCATGCCCTCTCTAATACCCACCACCTGGTTCCCCCAACCTCCAACCCCCCGCCCCTTCAAAACCCTCAGGTTGTTTTTCAGAGTCCATAGTCTCTCATGGTTCACCTCCCCCTCCAATTTCCCCCAACTCCCTTCTCCTCTTCATCTCCCCTTGTCCTCCATGCTATTTGTTATGCTCTACAAATAAGTGAAACCATATGATAATTGACTCTCTCTGCTTGACTTATTTCACTCAGCATAATCTCTTTGGAGAACAGTGTGGAGATTCCTCAAGAAATTAAAAATAGAGCTTCCCTATGACCCTGCAATTGCACTACTGGGTATTTACCCCAAAGATACGGATGTAGTGAAAAGAAGGGCCATCTGTACCCCAATGTTTATAGCAGCAATGGCCACAGTCGCCAAACTGTGGAAAGAACCAAGATGCCCTTCAATGGACGAATGGATAAGGAAGATGTGGTCTATATACACTATGGAGTATTATGCGTCCATCAGAAAGGATGAATACCCAACTTTTGTAGCAACATGGATGGGACTAGAAGAGATTATGCTGAGTGAAATAAGTCAACATGCATGTTTGATGAAGTTTCAAGTTAGTAATTATTTTAATTTTCTTCTGAAAAGCACACAGGTTTTAGAATGTTTTAGCTCCAATGCCCCTCCTCCTAATTGCTATTGAAATATTATTGTGTTTTAGGTCCACATTGCTTTAACTCATTCCCCAATGAAAATTGTACTATTATTTTATAGTATAAATGTTTATTAGATATTGACATGTCTACCTTTTTTAGGGGGGTTGTTTATTATTGATTCTTGGACCCTGTATCTTCCTTCTGGGGTCAAATTTATTTTTACTAATGTATATTTTCAAGAGTTCTTTTGAAGAAGGTATACGAATGAATGTATTTCTCTGACCTTATCTGCAAATGTTTTTCTACACCCTTCCTTCTTAGTTTTCACACTTTTAAAGTTTTGTTCCTTTCATTCTTAAACATAGCTCATCTAGACATAGAATCCTACACTAACCATTGCTTTCCATCAGCCTTTTAGACAATGACTCCATGGTCTTCTGATATCTGCTATTGTCAATGAGAAGACTGTACTGTTTCTTAACCGGACTTAGATAGTTTTCCTTTTTTTCTGATTTTGTACAGGTTTTTCTCTTTTGAAAAGTCTATCTGGATGTTGGACTTCAAGCTAAAAACTCACATTAGTTCTAGAAAGTTTTCAATAGCCAATTCTTGGAGTATTGTCTCTCCCCAACCCCTGATTCTTTTTTTGTGGAACTCTGAAGACATGTTTGTTCATTGTTAATTCTTGTATGTTATCCTCTGTGTTTCCTAATCTACCTTTCAGGTTTTCCATCCTTCTATTTTTTAGTGTATTTCTTGTGATTTCTTCAAATCTAATTTCCAGCTCACCAACTATCACTACAATTTTTCCCCCTAATTCTATTGAACTATATCCACCAAGCTTTAACTATTTATGAGTTTTCTAGAAGTTCTATTTGCTCCTTTCCAAATCTGCCTCTTTTTGTTTTTCATACTAATCTGTTCTTCATTGTACTTTGTTTTGAAACTATTAACTCTTCTGTCATTTTAAGTTTACTGATTTCACATTCTCTTTCTTCTTTCATTCTACGCCATTCCTGGGAGCTAGATTTCCCTAAAGACAGATCTCCTGACTCATCTTCAGGGTGGTTCATTTTTTTCCCATTTTGGCAATTCCGTATTGTTAGTTTATATCAATCAGGGACGAATTATTTCTGTAGGAAGTCTTTGCGCTGTGGGCTGCAAATTTTCCTCCTGGAGAGATTATATATATAATACACACACACACACACACACACACACACACACATATGTATTTTAAAGATTTTATTGATTTATTTGTCAGAGAGAAAGAGAGAGAGAGAAAGAGAGAGAGAACAAGCAGGCAAAGTGGCAGGCAGAGGCAGAGAGAGAAGCAGGCTCCCCACACAGCAAGGAGCCTGATGCGGTACTTGATCCCAGGATCCTGGGATCATGACCTGAGCCGAAGGCAGCGGCTTAACCCACTGAGCCACCCAGGCGTCCCATATATATATTTTTTTCTGTTGGTGCCATTCAGGGGGTCCCCTGACTGGCAAGAGTTTGTCCATTAAACATTCGGCTTGTCGTTCCTCTATTTTTCAAATAATATAATTTAATTTCACAGTGTTATGAGGAACTTGTCTGAGATTTGGATATTTTCTTTCCACGGTCTTCCCAAAGTCTTGCCAAAATCTTCGACAGACAGTCAACTCCCGATAGCCTTCCTAGGAAGGTAGATGGAATTCATCTATTTCCCATTTAAGGAAGAGGCAGTTTTCTGAACCTCTGGACTTTATGCACAGGCTTTGATTTTCGTTCCCCACTTCTCTCAAGCCTGAACAGGTGTTCCCTGCCCCCATGTAGGAAATAGAACCCAAGCCACTGGGACCTATCATCTGGGGAGGAAACCAAGTGGTTCTCCGTGGAGTCAGTTTGGCTTTCCTTCCTATTTATAATTTTTTCCCATTCGGTTTGGCAGTTGAAGTTTCGTTTTGAACCCACCTTGGCATTACATTTTTATACTCGCATTGTATGCAAATTCCTGTTTGTTTTGGGCAAGAATGAGGTTAGCTTGTACCAGCTTAGCCACCCCTCCCATGTTTAAATATTCATTTGCATCTTGACAAGGTAGCATCCGTCACCCACTCACTGGAAGGAAAGCCTGAAGCCTTCACAAAAGTTAAAATACAACCAACCAGCCAGACACACACACACACACACACACACACACACATACTCAAGCCCATTTGTTGGTTAAAATAATGAAGTTGATAGATTGGATGAACATTAAAATCCAAAATACTGAACATTTGGAGAGTACATGATGCAGCTGGTTTAGCACTGGATGTTCTTGAATCTGAGCCTTAGCTTGGCTGTTCACCAGTGGTTAATCCTGAGGGCATCATTTCTCTGAAATTTGCCTTCCTAATCTGTGGAATGGGGATGATACCGACGTCCCATGTTTTCAGGAAGCATGAGAAGAGCTTGTAAGTGTAAAAGTGCCCAGAAGAGTACTTTTAGATTTATACTAAATTTATATTTATTTTGAAAATGTTCCATTCATCTTATTTTATTAACTAGATTACCTCTCTCCATCTCTATCTTTAAATTCGTTAATTCTTTAATGAGAGAGATCGAGCACATACACACATGTGTAGGGGGAGGAACAGAAGGGGAGGGAGAAGAAGAGGGAGAGAATACCAAGGGGACTCAGTGCCAAGGTCAGAGCTTGACATGGGGCAAGACCCCATAACCCTGAGTTTGCGACCCCAGCTGAAACCAAGAGCCCAACGCCCAACCAAATGAGCCACCCAGCTGGCTCTCTATCCCTCTTTCTATCTCTTTCATCTCTACCTCTTTTCCAGCATACAGGGGGGTGGGTCCTCTCTGTGGCCAGTGGCTACATAGCACAGTCTCTGCTAGGTGCAAGAATAAACCCTGAAAGGACCCCAAGGAGAACCCACGCCTTGCAGATGCCCAGGGAGGAGGACCTGTCTTGTGCTTTATTTATTTTTTTTAAACATAGTATCTTTTCTACTTTTTTTTTTTTTAAGATTTTATTTGTTTATTTGACAGACAGAGATCACAAGTAGACAGAGAGGCAGGCAGAGAGAGAGAGAGAGAGGGAAGCAGGCTCCCTGCTGAGCAGAGAGCCTGATGCGGGACTCGATCCCAGGACCCTGAGATCATGACCTGAGCCGAAGGCAGCGGCTTAACCCACTGAGCCACCCAGGCGCCCTGTCTTGTGCTTTAATTCACACCCTCTCTGCCTGCATTTTAGTCTGGCTGTTGCCATGGGAACTATCTGCCTGCAGGTGTAACTTGGCAGCACCTCTCCTTGGCTGTACCAGGCATCCTTTGCCTTCTTCCCCAAAGCTCCTCTCTCGGGAAGCCCGGAGGAGTCACATAGCCATTCTAAAATGTGCACCTGGGTAACCCTCGAAGTGTGAGGGAACCGACACCCATGGGACTACACTTGAGTGGTGCAGAGGAGCTGGCATATAAATGCTACCCTCGAGGCGCCTGGGTGGCACAGTTGTTTAAGTGTCTGACTTTTTGATTTCGGCTCGAGTCATGATCTCTGGGTCATGGGATCGAGCCCCGCATCAGGCTCTGTGCTCAGCATAGAGTCTGCTTGGGGCGCTCCCTCCCTGTCGCTCTGCCCTTCCCATTTGTGCTCTCTCTCTCTGTGTCTCTGTCTCTCTAAAATAAATAAATAAATCTTAAAAAAATATGCTATCCCTTTACATCCCAGAACAACGGTTCTGAGATGCGTTCTATGTGACTGAGCTCTAGAGGTCAAAGTTCCAGTCTCTTGCAGCTATTAGCCAGTTTAGAATCCCAGTCATCCCCTCAATTTCACTCCCTCTGGATTATACTCCTAGTCCTTGGAATTACTATCTAAGATAAAATATCTGCACGTAAACCCTTGCCTCAGGCTCTGCCTTTAGGGAGAACACAGGCTAAAACTCCTGCCTGATTCATCCACAGACTGGCTTTTCCACATGAATCGGTGAGAACTTAACTCTATCAAGATTTAAGTACTAAGGTTTAAGTGCTGACCTTAATGTGAAGACACGTGTATTGACAAGCTCATGAAATGAAGGCATTTATGTTGCAGAGATCTGTATAATTTGTACCATATCCCTTCCCAGAGAGGATGTGAGATGCTTTTATGGATAAAGAGGACAGTTAAAAAATCACTGATATTTCAGAAACTTACAACCAATGCTGCCACATCTGAAGCCCAGCATTTGCTATGCTGAAGGCTTTGGGTGACAGAGCTTCCTAATGATTGGAACTTGGCAACCAGGGGACACGTAAAGAGATAGATAAGAGACAATTAATTGTAGGGCATCTTGGAAAATGATAAAAATTAAGAAGGTATTTGCCCCTAAACCTCTCCAGTTTTTGGAGTGATAGACATGATTTCAATTCCCTGGAATGATTCTAATCCCCATGATTTGGAGGTCAATCCTAAAATCCAGCTCAAACTGACTTTTCCACTCATTTCTTGTTTGAAGGATTTGGAGGAGCCGTTGTAGGCATCACTCGCTTGGATGGGCAACGGGTAAGTAGTCAGGGCCTTCCTGATCTTGATGCCCCCTACCAAGGAGCTAGCAGTAATTGCCAGCATCAGAAATGGGGCATCTGGATGATATTTCCCAGCAGAGAACAAGCTTCTAATTTTTTTCTGGACTGTGCTTTGGAAGTCAGATGCCAGAAGTAGAATGCCTGTGCAAGAATTCTAGAAGAGGGGCTCCTCAGGGGTCTCTAACCATCTGCCTAACCATGCTGATTCATGAATTGCTCCTATTCTAACAGTCTGTCCTAGGGGCAGAAAGTAGCACCTCTCCCCTTGTGTCGTGGCAAGAACACCTCTCCCCTTCTGTTGTGTTGGGCAGCTGGAATTACCCTCTGACAAAAATATGCAGAGGAAAATATACAGCTCACCGAGGTGAGGACAGCTCGGGGGACAGACAGTGGGGTCTCCGCATTCTGAAAACCCATGTCACCATGAGAGAGATCAGAGCACAGGAATAGAAGTGGCATCCAAAGGAGAAACAGGATAAAACAGTTCTGAGCTGGAGAAACACCTTATCGGCAGATCAAAATACCACGAAGCCCCAGGCAGAAAGAATGAAAGCATCCTAACACTTAGAAACAATCTGGTGAGATTCTTGAACTTCGAGGGCAAATAATCACCTGTGCATTTTCAGGAAAGAGTGAGCTAACCACAAAAGAATAAAAAGTTAAGCTGACGTTTGCAGCATTAAATAGGAGACAACAGGGGCAAATCATGACATAGTTGTGATGGAAAGAGGAGTCATGGTTGCAATTACGCTCATGTGTGAAGTCACGAGGGAGGCATCCCCAGATGGGCAATGACTCAAGGATACCACCACCCACCAGCATATGGTCAGAAAGCTACCAAAGATGTGTGCCAGCCGTACAGAGCATGTATGATGATCAAGAATCCACAAATTACCAAAGTGGGCACCAGGAAAATGACAGCCAGCCCTAAAGTCATTTAAATACAGAGCGAAGTGTCAATAACTGTTGTAAATATATTTTGAAAGCAGAATGCAAATACCATCATTAGTTTTGGAAAGAGACAATTTTTTTTGTTTTGTTTTGTTTTTCCAAGATCTATTTATTTATTTCAGAGAGGGAGAGCGTGGGCATAAGCAGGGGGAGGAGCAAGGAAGAGGGAGGTGAGCAGACTTTACCCTGAGCCCAGAGCCCAACCCAAGACTTGATCTCACGACCTTGAGATCATGACGTGAGCTGAGATCAAGAGCCAAGAGTTGGCAGCTTAACCAGCTTAACCACCGGAGCCACCCAGGTGCCCTGGGAAGGAGATAGTGTTACAAATAAGCTAGGTCAAAAGTTTCAAACCATGTCCCTAAAAACAATGAGGTGGGGATGCTGGGCTAATACCACCGGTATAGAGTGGTACCATTTTTGACGCTCATGGAGCTAAGTGTAACAGTGAGGTAGGTGGTTCTCCATGGCTCCTTTTGATGGGGACTTTCCCACTATTTCCATTTGAGTCCACCTCAGCCAATCACCCTTTTGTCCCTATCTCCATATGGGATTTACAGGTATCTGCCCTTCGGTTGAGGGGAGTGTGCTAGGTCTTCCTACAAAAACCTGGATCATTGTCAGTAGGATGTCTTCTGTGGGTGCTGGGTTTGTGTGTGAGTTGTGTGTGTAGTGAAGACCGCTCTTCAAGGCTGTCTGGATCCTTCTATTCTGCCTCTCAGACCTCTGCTAAGGAGGACCCTTCTTGCAGGTCGACCCTATTCCCAGATACTTCTTCCCCACCTTCACCCCAGCTCCAAATTTATCTAGTCTCTGGCAGGGGAGAAACCGGTCTTAAAATCCATCTTCTTCCTCTGTACCTTGAATCTATATTTCTTGCTTTACAGTGGGCTGTGGAAGACGCCCCCCAGGGTCAAAGTGAGAGAAGGATATTCACAGGGAAGAAGCACATTGGCAATTTGGGATATAATTCTGCCATGCTGGTTTCCAGAACCTTCTACATGGTAGGCTATAACACAGGCACAACACGATGCACAAAGTTATACAACTTAATGTTCCTCCCAAGATAGACACCAGGGTAACCAGAACTTTTGTACCCATCCCAGAACCACCACACCCTCTACCCTCACAGAAACACCATCCTGATTTTTTTTTTTTTTAATTAGGAATCGCTTGTTTTTCTGGATATTTTCACCACCAAAACATGTATCCCCAAGCTCTCTGGTTTGATCTTGTCCCTTTTCTTGAACTTTACATAAGGGAAGTTGTAGAGTATTTTTTTTTTTTAAATTTTACAACAGATTTTAAAATTTTTTTATTTTTTAAATTTCTTTACAGTGCTCCAGAATTCATTGTTTATGCACCACACCCAGTGTTCCATGCAATATGTGCCCTCCATAATACCCACCACCCAGGCTCACCCAAACCCCCACTCCCCTCCCCTCCAAAACCCTCAGATTATTTCTCAGAGTCCACAGTCTCCCATGGTTCATCTCCCCCTCCACTTTCCCCAACTCCCTTCTCCTCTCCATCTCCCCATGTCCTTCATGTTATTCCTTATGCTCCATAAGTAAATGAAACCATATGATAATTGACTCTCTCTGCTTGACTCATTTCACTCAGCATAATCTCCTCCAGTCCCATCCATGCTGATACAAAAGTTGGGTGTTCATCCTTTCTGATGGAGGCATAATACACCATTGTATAAATGGACCATATCTTCTTTATCCATTTGTCTGTTGAAGGGCATCTTGGTCTTTCAACAGTTTGGCAATTGTGGCCATTGCTGCTATGAACATTGGGGTACAGATGGCCCTTCTTTTCACTACATCTGTATCTTTGGCGTAAATACCCAGTAGTACAATTGCAAGGTCATAGGGAAGCTCTATTTTTAATTTCTGAAAAAATCTCCACACTATTTTCCAAAGTGGCTGCACCAACTTGCATTTCCACCAACAGTGTAAGAGGGTTCCCCTTTCTCCACACTCTCTCCAACACTTGTTGTTTCCTGTCTTGCTAATTTTGGCCATTCTAACTGGTGTAAGGTGGTATCTCAGTGTGGTTTTGAATCTCCCTGATGGCTAGTGATGATGAACATTTTTTCATGTGTCTGTTAGCCATTTGTATGTCTTCTTTGAAGAAGTGTCTGTTCATGTCTTCTGCCCATTTTTTGATGTTGACTATCTGTTTTGTGTCTGTTGAGTTTGAGGAGTTTTTTTTTTTTTTATAGATCCTGGATACCAGCCTTTTGTCTGTAGTGTTATTGGCGAATATCTTCTCTCGTTCTGTGGGTTGCCTTTTTGTTTTGTTGACTGTTTCCTTTGCTGTGCAGAAGCTTTGATCTTGATGAAGTCCCAAAAGTTCTTTTTCGCTTTTGTTTCCTTTGCCTTTGGAGGCATATCTTGAAAGAAGTTGCCAATGTAGAAGAGGTTACTGCCTATCTTCTCCTCTAGGATTCTGACGGATTCTTGCTTCACTTGAGGTCTTTTATCCATTTCAAGTTTATCTTTGAGATAAAGAGAACAGTTGAATTTCATTCTTCTACACATAGTTGTCCAATTTCCCCAGCACTATTTATTGAAGAGACTGTCTTTTTTCCACTGTATGTTTTTGTTTCTTCGCTTGTGCAGGTGCATGCAGCTGGGGTCCTTCTGCCCTGTCGCTGCACAGCGCTCCCTTGTGGGAACACTCCATTATTTCGTTACCAACCCACTGTTGATGGACATCTGGGCGCTGTACAATGTTTGGTTTTTACAAACAGCATGAGGGGGGTTGCCGCACTGCTGTCCCCGTCTTGTGGTTCGTATGTGTCTGCATGTCTGCTGAGCGTCTCCTAAATCAACAGCTCAACGCCCCATGCTGCTTTATTACCTTTAACTTCCCCTGCTGAGTTATTGATTCTGGGATGTGTATTTTTGCCGTGGTACTTACTTGTATGCTGACTTATGAATGCTTGAATGATGTTGTGACAGGACATAAAAGGCATTTTAAATCACAACACTACTAAATGTTGGGATGATAGTATGAGAGCCATTAGACTACCAGAAGTTCCCATGCACACATAGAGTGGCAGGGTACCCAGTCCTGCAGACTGGTGGGAGCAGGGGCGGGGCATGTGACTGTTTTCCAGACCATGACCTCCAAGCAACAGGTGCACACAGTCACACTCTTCCTGGCCCACCGGCTTTGAACTTGGGCAATTCTACATGACATGTTTTGTTTGTTTGTTTGTTTGTTTTTCCAGTTTGGTGCCCTGGTATTATTTATAGTGTTCTGCATAAATTGAGACTTTAATATTATAAAACACTATGTCAAGATGAATAATACAAAAGCACATAAAAAGCAGCTTTACCTCAGCTCTGAGTGGCTATTTCTCAACCACACAAACAGCCAGTGTGGGCTTTAAAACTGCTGTTTGGAAAAGATTCAATTATATCTGGATCCTGGAGGGCTATAATGGCCCCCAATCTCTTTTGAAGAATTTGGGGGGGGGAGAGAAATGGAGGTGATTTTAGTCTCTTTGTTAAATGTATATTTAAATGTAAAAATAATAAATAATAAATAAAATGTACCTTATATATGCTTATATGTAAATGGATACAAATATAATATTGGAAGGAATATATTGAAGTGTTATGGGGGTCATTTTTTGTGCAAGGGGCGAGGGGATGTTATAAATAATTCTTCTTCTTGCTTTCTGTTGTTTTCCTGAATTTCTGTATTAAGTATGCTCACTTTCCAACTAGAAGAAAACTTCAAAAATACTGAGAGCTAAGGAAATAATTTAGATAAATAACTAATGAATAGTTTTTATTTTAATTTATTTGGAATAAATAATGTTTAAAATAAAGCTTTTAATGAAGTTGTAGAGAGCAGAAAGAATCCATATAGAAAATGAAAGACATAATCCAGCCAGAACCATGAAGCTACATATTTAAGTCTTAAGCCTTTCAGTGAGTGAGGCTGGATAAAAATTTGAACCACTTCTGTGATCTTGTTGCCTAATAGAAAGGAGGAAATCAGTTTTCTAGGAAGCACCTGGTTTTATCTCAGCCACAAACTATAAAGTATAAGAGGAAATTTTCAGGCCAAGAGGTCACTTACTCTGGGACACCAACTCGCTAACACTGCCTTCAATAGTCAAATTTCTTCCCGTCCTTGACATTGACTCTCAGACCCAAAGGCCATGACATCATCTTCCCATTCAGGGAAAGGGTTTGGATGGGTGTCAATTAAGGAACTAGGATTTGCTTTCTTCCTGTTTCTTGCCTTGAATTAAAGCTGGAGCTTGTGAGACAGATCGGCATGTCTCCATATATGGTAGACTAGATGACTGCATCACCATATCTGTTGTCCCGCTCTACTGGGCCCAGTCCCGCTGGATTACATTCCATGGCACCCCCTGTCCCCATGCTCTGTGAGAGGAGACCGTCTCCCACCCCATCAACAGCAGGCCTGACCACGTTACCTACTAAGGGTAATGGAATATGAACAGAAGGGGTGTATCTGCATTCAAGCAGAGGCTTTAAAGAGCATTACAAGGTCCAATCACCATTCTTTTACCTCTGTAATAAGATTAGTGTGTCCAGAGCAGGATTGTGCTCTCAGCCTGGGGTCTGGGATGGAAAAAGGCAGGAGCAGGGCAGAGCTGACTCAGGAAGCACAAGGAGAAGAGCCGGGAGGAATATGTGTTACATATACAAGAGCCACTGTGGGGTTGCTTGTTACTACAGCTACCTAGCAAAAGCTGACTAATACCTAGGGCTGCTTTTCTCCTGGATTGCATTTTCTGTTAAATGTGAGCTGCGTGGATATGATCTATTCATCAAAGCAAAATTTATATGCTTTCTTAACAAGAAAGCATATAGAGCTTCCCCCCTGGTGAAGCGATCCTGGGGGTTCATAGAAGAGCTTCAGGGAGCTCATAAATCTCTTAGAAAAAAAATTTTAAGTCTGTGTGCTTAACGTGCATTTGGAGGGACGGGGAAGATTTGGTTCACGGACTTTTTTCCCTGAATTTTTAGATGGACCAAATTAGATCCAACAATGCTACGGTAATATTGGACACGAAGACCACATGATGCCTGCTTATTTATGGGAGCAGCCTGAGTCTGTGCTCCTCCTGAGGGCCGCCATCTCACTGCTTGGGAATGGTGGTGGATCTATTTATTTTTCCTCTCAAAGAAGTTTGTGTAAGTTGTAGGGCCGGACAAGTATATCGCTGACATCTCAGAGTTCTGCAGAATGGTCTTGGCCTGGCGCATCTCAGAGCAGGTGTCAGTCTCCTGGGCCACAGAAGAACACTGGTTTCTGCCAACTGTGCAGTTTTGTGCAAGCTGGTCTTCTGCTTGGGACCCGAGAAGGGTTGAGCTGCACACTGGATCGTATTCTCTGATAACCAAGTGAATTGGCTTGTTGGGCAGAGTTATTTTAGGCGAATCAATTTTGCTTTGTAGAGTTCCCATTAGCTGTGCTACAGATGCCAATTTTCTGATTTTCGTTGCTTCTTGATGGCCCGTGTGTCTGCAGTGATAAAGCAATGCACTTACCTAGGCAAGGAAGTGTGTATCCTTACTGCTCTGCCGGGAGAGCACGTATCACCGTCACTGAAGCTAAATCACGTATTTGTATCTGAGTCCAAAAGAGAGCCCAGGACTGCTCTTCATTTCTTATCAAGGCTCCATTCCACCCGGCTGGATTCTAGTGGTGATGCTGTGGTTGACGCCTAGCAAGACAGTGATAATACTAGAGCTCTGTAGCGTCTGCATACTCTGGTTCGTGAAACACAATGCGGTTTGCATGACACAATGGATTTATTTTGTTTGTGAGAATTGTGCTCAAATCTTGTAATTTTCTTAGCCAACTTGTGAACAAGAGGAAATACCATGGAGCAACGACAGTAATACACTGTTTCACCTAGGATTTGCTCCTGATGAAAGAGTTGGGCTGAGGGTCTGTCTCGTGATTTGTTGGGTGGAACCCATACAGAGGAGGGACCCCATAAGACCATGTATCGTTAATTTTGTGGGGGTTGTGCATTTCATTTTTGAAGACAGTATACATTTCCATTGGGTTATGCTAAGGGACTATACTTTAACAATTAACTAGATGCTTGAGCAAGAATGTTGCGGAGGATTGGCTGGGTATTGCACGACTTTCCACAGTGAAGTCCTCAGTCTGGTAGGAGGACATGAATTCTGGGCATGCTAGCAGCTCTTATTCACCCTTGAAAGAATTACTACTCCAGCTCTCCTGCCTTATGTTGGGTGGCCCTTATCTAGCTACCTCCTACCCAGTTACTGTCCTCATCTTGCCCTTGGATATCTGCTGGAAGGAGATGCTTTGGGCACCTTGTAGGGTTTATGCTTTTCAGCTGTCCAGGATCAATTTTACTCCTAGGGAAAACTTGGCTGTGACAAGGATGGACCGTTGTAGACTTATCCAACTCCTCCTGTCGGGATCTTATCTTGAGATTCTCAGGAATCCCAACCCAACGAGGGCAAGCAATTCACAAACACTGAGTATTTACTCCATCTCATGATCATGCTAGGCGTTAGGAACACAGGTCATCCATGTTTTCTCCCTTCAGGAAGAAGAAACACCCAGCCATTCTTCAAACACTGGTACCCAACACCTCCACCCATCTGCACAGCAGGTGTTCTCACTTGGTATTTCAGAGAGGAAATACAAATAATCAAACACAAATGTTTTCAAATTCCCACCCTGCAAGCTTATATCTCATCTCCATCTGAACTTTTCTTCTTCTTCATGTTCATTGAAAAGGTTGTCCCTCTTCCAGCCCAAGATTTATATCTCTACCTGTACCCTGGAAGCCATCTCTCCCACCTACCTTGCTGATGCAGAACCTTCTCTCTTTTTCTCTCCTTCTCTGCTTCCCAACATCAATGAAACGGGCCCAAGTTTCTCCCATAACAAACATAAAGCAATTTCTTTGATCCCATTTCAGTTTCCTGCTCTATTTCCCATATTTCTTTCTTTTCATTGCCAAAATTCTTGAAAGAACTGTTTGTACTCACGCATCCTTATTCCTTTCTTCTTGAATAAATTCGCCTTGGGAAACTGTAGTAGGGAACATCGCTGAGGGCTGGCTTCCTGCTAAATCCAAGGAGCCCTCCTCAGTCTTTTCCTTCTAGAGTTCTCAGAAGCACTTGGCACTGCTCTGACTACTCCGTCTTACCTGAAATAACCATTTTGCATGTTTTAGGTTGATGGCCACAGTAATGTCATAGTGAAGAGCACGGGCTGTATAGCAGGCCTGCTTGTGTTCTGGTCCTGGATTTAGCCTTTTCTAGCAGAGTGCTTTTGTACAAGTTCCACAGACTCTCTGTGCCTCTGGTTTGGAGGGCTGTCATGAGAATTTAATTAGTTAAAACACATAGAACACTTGGAACAGTACCTGGCACAAAGTACACGCTAAATAGTTATTTTCTCTTACTACTTTCTTTGTGTTCTTCTCTTTTGCTACTGTGTCCTTAAATAATGGGATCTGGTCCTAATATCCGGTGCTGCACACTCTTCCTGCTTGCTTACCCCTTCAAACCATCTGTACATTGATCATTCCCATGTCTTGCCCCAGATCTCTCTCCTCAGCTTCGAATCTACATACCTAAGTACCAACAGCACAGATCTATTGTATATGTACTTATATCCATTCTATTCAAAGCTGACCTCACCATATTCTTTTCCAAAACATTCACAAGAAATGGAAAAACCAACCATGTGCTTCCCACTTGGATGCCAGAAACAAGGTGTCTTCCTCACCGTTCTTTCCCCCTTTGGTCCACATCCAATCAATTGCCAAGTTGCTGTCTCCTTGAGCTCCTAATTATCTCTCAAATCTGCCTGTTTTCTTCATCTCCATTGTTTCTCATGCATGGCACCATCTTTTTTTCCCTATGAGACTGCAGCAGGCTTTATCTGCCTGTATCACTTCCTGCTTAACATTCTCCACTGTGGGCAAGGCTTTGCTACAACATGTTAGTGCTGCTCATTGTTCTGAGCATGAAAGCTAGAGTCCTTGGAGCAGGTATTGGCCTCCTCCAGTGTTTCTTGCTCCTGTTTTACGGGTGAAGAGGTGGGGTGGACACCACCTAGATTTGAACTCAGGGGAACTTCCATGACATCCACTTCAGCAACTGAAACTACTTTCTATAACTTCTTCAGAGGACAGTGGTCTCAGCTCAGACATTGCTTCCTCTGGGTAAATTTCCCCATCCCACCCCATGTCTGGATTAGACATCTACACACTTATACTCTCCTTTATGTCTTCTGTTGCTGTGCATGGGTCACACTACATTGTAACTGCCTCTTTCCTCATCTCTATCCTCCTACAGACTCTAAGTTCTGTCAAGGTAATAATCATACTGTTACAGGCCGAATTGTGTCTCCCTCAAAGACTCATATCTTCCAGTCATAATCCCCAGGACCCCAGAATGTAACCATTTTTGGTATCAGGGTCTTTAAAAAGGTAATTGAATTAAAATGAGGTTGTTTCAGTGGGTTATATTTCAACATGGCTGGTATCCTCATTATAAGAGGAAAATTAGACACAGACATACTGGGGAAGATGTGAAGGTTCAAGAAGAGAATGGCCATCTACAAGCCAATAAGAGAAGTGTGGGACAGATCCTTCCCTCATGGCTCTCAAAAGGAACCAACCATCAGTGTGAGACACACTGATTTTGGACTCCCAGTCTCCAGAACTGTGAATCTATACATTTCTATGGCTTAAGCCACCTAGTCTGTGTTGCTTTGTTATGGCAACACTAGAAGACTAATACACATATCGTATTCACTTCCCAGTACTGAGCATGGAGCCAGGAAGAGATTCAGCATCTGATGAAAATTTTTTGAGTAAGCGAAAGAGTGAACCAGCAACTTAGAAGAGCCAGAATTCATTGATCCAGTTTACGCAACTGAATTTAATCAAGTATAGGAAAATGCTATAGACATTTAGAGAAAGTAGATGACCCTTTGTGGAGTCCTCATGGCGAAGACCGGACGTGAAGATGCAGAATAAGACACCATCTACTGTTTCCATCTTCTGGTGGTTTAGAGTCAAATGTGGAGGGGGATATACACTTTGACCACAATGAAAGATAAAATTCAAGCTCCCAAGAGACATTAAAACAAGGTGTTACAGGAGCATAAAGGAGGAAAGGGTTGTATTCAGAAGGAGATGGCTGATGGAAAGTCTCACGCATTGAAAAGTTGGTTGTTTCAGCAAACAGAAGTAATGTCGACAGGGAAATCCAAGGTGCAGCGTACTTGAAGGCAGAGAGGAAGGAAGTATGCTCTAGGACTAGAACACACCTGGTTTGGCTGGATCATAGGCTTCACCTCATGTTGGGAAGCCATAATGGGGCAGTATTTGGGAGGGCCTTGAATGCCAGTCTAGAACATTTCTGAATCCGTATCTCTGCATTTATGTCTCACAAAGACTGGAAGTATGACTATTAGCCTTTCATCCTCTACCGTCCCTTGAAGAAGCATCCTTTGGTTTCATTATTCATCTCAAACGCTATCTTTTTCCCTTATACATTTTAAAAAAATTTTGCTGTAATTTTCAATAGGAAATTTATGCACGGTCAATTAGCCCTCCAAGAACAGGCTCGGCTCTGATGGATGGGCCAAGCTTTTGTTAAGACACCACTTGGTACGTGTGTATATGTTTGTGTGTCAGAGCAGAGACTGGCAATTAGTCTGGAAAACTAATCACCTCCTTCAAACAAAGGCAGCCAGAAATTCGTTTACACACATTCAGCCTTGGTAAATCACTTGACAATCACAGGGCTTTCTGGGGCAGGGTGTTCAAACAAATCTCTCTCCTCATCCAAGGTGGCCTCTGGGGTCATCTTTTTTGCATGCTGGCGATCCCATGCAGGTCTGGGTAGCTTGTCACCATAGTACCTCAAGCACAGCCCTTGGACTTGGAAATGCCAGCCCCTTTCCTTACCTACTCTCGGTCTTGTTCCAGGGCAGGACTGTTGCAAGCTGTCCGCCCCTCAGCAGGAGCAGCATATTGGAAATGTAAGGTGAGGAGACGTTTGGCAGGGGGTGGGGTGTGGAGAGACTGAGATCTGGTCATGTCTTAATGGAGAAGGGAAAAGCACTTCTTGCTTTGAAATTTTATCTAAATATTTATTTCCCGAAGTCATGACATACCGATGCGGGGCAACTAAGAGTTAGTGTTGCCAGTGAAACCTCTCAATACGTTGGCTCTTCTGGTTTCCCAGGTTTCCCCACCCAAATACATCCGAAAGCTACTTTTATTAATAACCAGAACAACTGAGTATGAAGTGAGGGAGCCATAAGGTTTGTGCATGTTCCCCCCAGGACCCTCTGTTATGCTTCTAAGCTGGACATGCCCTCTATGAATCTCAGAGATATTGATCTGGAATATGACACTACAGTGAAATCAGGATCCTTTGCTCTTGGCCATATGATTCACAAGATGCTTGGCATTTGCCCACAAGTATTGCTTTGCGCTCTTCCCCCATCAGCGCTGACCCCTAGAGAAAGAGGAAGCAGAAAATGCCTTCGATCCTTGCTTTTGGGGTTTACTTATCCAGATCGTTCTGCCAGGGGCTTCAAGTCCTAGAGCTACCAGGACTAGCATCTGAGCCAAACCTTTCTTTGTAGAGTCAGTCTCTCATCTGAAAGGAAGGGAGATGGTGGGTTTGGAGGTCCCAGAATCCTCTTAGGCTCTAACATCCTGTGGGGAGAGTTTCAATTAGGACTCCTCGAAAGTTACACATCAACATCCAAGGAACGTGAGGTCCAGCCCATGCCTTCTCGCCTTCTGCCACCAACCTGCACATCTACTTTTGGGCTTTTTTCCTCTCCTTTTATGTATTTTAAAAAATATTCACTTCCCCTCTCACTAGTCAGTCCTCCTGAGGTGCGGAAGAGCACATAGTTTACATCCACCCAGACCCCGCCTCTCCCTTCTCCAGGAGTCCCAGGGCCGCCATCTTGGCAGGCGCAGGATGGCCCCATCTTTTGTTGTGGTCGGCTCCCTTGGCATGTGGCCTTCGCCTGGATGAACAATCCAACCACATGTTCCTGGGGCTGAGCACCTGAAGCCATTTTGGTTGTGGAGGGGCTTTGGCGAGTCACTGGTCTCTAACCCCAGTGCTTTTCAACTTTACGCTCCTGTGAATTTAAAGGGAAATGGGAACCAGCTGCTTCTGATACCTTTACACTTAACTCATCAGAGAGCTGTCTAGGGAGAGGGGTTTGAGAGCTAGAAAACCTTTTTTTAAGACCCTTTGCTTGGGAAGTAAAAATTGCAATGTTTTCCAGAAACCCAAGTTCCATGTCACACCCTTTATTTACTTTTGCACCGTCTCTCCCTGGCAACTCCAAATCAGGATTCTCAGCCTTAGTTGAACTATCTGTATCTGAAAGAATCATGCTAATGGGTCGTATTTGTGTCACTCTCCCTGTTTTCAATGCTTCAGTGATCTCACAGGATTCTCATGGAAACCTGGGGAAGGATTTGCCAATGGAAACATCAAAAGGGATCAGATCAGTCTGTAACAGGCACAGCTTGGATCAGAACCACCCCCTCCCCCAACACCCCCAACCCCTCTCCTGGCTCCTAATTCTGAAATCAGGATTTCTTGAACTTGAGCCTGAATCAGAGTCACCTAGCTGGGTCCCCACCCCAGAGCAGGTTTGGAGCAGGCCTTGAGAATTTGCCTTCCTAAGGAATTTCCAAACAATATGAACACCCATGGTCCTGAAACGCCATTTTGAAATCCACGGTCTTAAACAAACCCCTACTGGACCCCAATGGGTCCCCCGTGAGCATGTAGAGCTGTGTTCCTCAGTCTTATCCGAGCCAGGCAGGCAGAAAAGGAGTCCTCATCCACCAAGCAGGGTGTCACATACTTGCAAAGACTAGTCAGCAAGAAGAGGCCATTTTCACTGGGACCTGTCCCCTGACTGTAAGCAAAGCCATCCCAACTCAGCCTTCCATTGTTTCCTTCGCTCGGCGTCCCCCGCTAGGGCTTTCCGAACCTCAGTTTGTTTTGTCTCCTAACATCTTATGACATTTTCCTGCTATAATCTGACACCTCAGAGGTAATGGGACTGAACACTACTCATAATTCATAGTTTCCTCTCAATGACTATCGCACTTCTTAACGTTATCTCCATATGCGGAATCCCCACTGGGGCAATATTGCCTTTTTGGCATCGTCTGTTAATTTGTTCATTTCCATGTACGTTATTGAAAGCACTCCGAGTCTTAATTAGCCCTCTTTAGCTGCTTTTCCCTACAGCCCTGTGTCACAGAACCAGAGGCACCGAAGCAGGAACAGGCCTAATTAACAGGCCTGTGATGGAAACTCGGGAAAGATGGAATGTGCAGAAGATGGACACGATTCCTGTATCAAAATAGGGGGCTGACGTGGTGACGGGGGAGGTGGACACAGGTAGGGAGAGCAGTTAGGATTTGTCAGAGATAGGTGCTGGTTAGGGTTATAGGGCATTCCCTTTCCTTCCAGAGACTGCCTCCCATGCCGCAATTCCAAATGGCTCTGGAGGGGTTTCAACTGCAGAACCAGCTGAGGCCTCATTCCTTGCTTGAGGACGGGGCACCTGACTGGGTCTGGCTACTTGGAAGCCTCCATCCCCCTGGCTGTGGGGTTGGGTTCAGGCATGAACATGTGATTCTGGTTGTTCCAGTCAGAGTTTCTTTCTTGGATTTTTCTGTGCGGTGTAGTTGGTAGACCTGCCTTTGGCCCTTAGGACCACAGGGTTAGAAGGATGTGACTCTTCGGTGGCTAGGAGCCATCTTCCCCCAACATGGGAGGAGACGATCTGCAGGAAAAGAAGGAGGCCCATGGGGTACTTGGGTGGCTCAGTCGGCTGGGCCTCTGACTCTTGATTTTGACTCAGGTCATGATCTCAGGGTTGTGAGATGGAGCCCTAAGTAGGGTTCCATGCTCTGCTGGGAGTCTGCTTGGGGATTTCTCTCCTTCTGTTCCTCCTGCTCACACACACACACACACACACACACACATACTCACATACTCACACACACTCTCTTTCTCAAATAAATAAATAAGTAATGATGAAGGAGTGTTGTTGATCACTTTGGATTCTGGACTCGCTTGGGACGTATCACCCCTTCCTTCTCTCCTATTTCTTTTGGAACGACAAGGTCAGTCTTATGCCTGCTCCACTGACTATACTTTGGAAACATCAAATGCACTTGATTTCAGGTTCCCGGCAGGAGGGCAATTTGCCTCAGAATGAAATCATAACCCAATCTCATTGACACCCGACTTGATGATATTTAATGAGACTTTGGGCTCTGGACTTCGAAGTTGATGCTGGACGAGTTAAGACTTTTGAGTGCGTTGGAATAAAAGGGATGCATCTTGCATGTGAGAAGGACATGGGTTTGGGGGGGACAAGGGGTGGGAGGTTATGGTCTGAGTGTTTGCCCCCAAATTCATGTTGAACTCCTAACCCCCATATGGGATGGCATTTGGAGGCAGGGCCTTTGGAAGGGGATGAGGTCATGAGGGTGGAAGCCCCATGAATGGGATTAGTGCCCTTATAAAAGAGACCCTACAGAACTCCCTCCCTCCCCTTCCACCGTGTGAGGACGCAGCAAGAAGTCTGTCCCTTGGAAGAGGACCCTGGCCATGCTGTCACTCTGATCTCAGACTCACAGTCTCCAGACCTGTGAGAAATAAGTGTCTGATTTTCATTAGCCTCCCAGGGTGGTATTTCATTACAGCAGCATGAAGGGAGGGAGGGAGGCAGAACGCGGGAGATCACAGGGATTTCAGGGAGCCAGGCCAGGCCCTCAGGCAGCCGAGGCACTAGGCCAGGTGCCCCCGTCATCCCCACTGTCTTCCCCCTCTTGGAACCTCATGGGTCTGTGATGAGAGCTCCTGCTTTCTTCCTCTAGCTCTTCCTATAGGGGCGTAGAGTCCCTTTCTTCTCAGGCTGGAACTAGACGGCACTTTCCCTGCTGAGAAGATTAATTGGTATTATTCTCAAAACAGAAAGGTGTCTGGGCTGGTTTCTGAAGTCTGGAGCCTGAGGAGGAGAGTCCTGTGAGAGGTTTCTTTGAGGTTTGTGTCCTGCGGCTGATGCTCTCTCCCTATTGAGACGGAGAGAGGGGGAGGGGAGGGCCGCCCAGACCCCTCTCCTTCATAGGTGGCCGATGGCCCATTTGAGCATGTTTTGGGGGGTCTTATCACCCACTCCCACCCCAGTGACAGCTCAAAGTGGGGTGGCGTCACATTTTGGAAGGAGTAAGTGCTGTTCCCCCCAGTTTCATAGTTCCTCGAGCCCCTTGGTCCTTCTATTAGACCTCCCAGGGCATCCGGAGGTGCTGACCCCCATGCTTTGTGCAGGAGGGAGATCTGAGTCAGAGGGACCGAAGGAGTCTAATTTCCTGGGACCTCTTTAGGGAGATGAAAGAGCGTGAGACAACCTGAGACCAAAGGGAAGGGGTTCAGGGCTGGAAAGGGGCTCCAGCCTCAGCTGTCTGGGTCCCAGTGGGGGAAGAGGATCTGCTTTGGAGTCTAGGACTAGACAGGGCTGTGGTCATGCCAGTGCCAGCTTCCCCAGGGAGAGGTCTGTGGTAGGACAAGTGCCACCCCAAGTTTGTGGACGAAGACCTGCTCAGCCACCCTCCTGTGGAGGGAGATCTCCTGAGAAGGGAATGGGGTGGGAGAACTTAACAGCTGAAGGAAGCTGGCGACATGCTAGAGAGGGTCGAGTTCTAGAGAATCAGAATCTGCAGACACGGCCAAGAGGCACGAGAAGGTTCCTTGAGAGCATCCAGTCCTTGGTGGTTATCAGCCTGGTGTGGGTTCACAGAAGTAGCAGGTGGACAGCAGACCCTAGGGTCTTCCCGAGGGTTTCTAAGAATTCTTATACCCTCAACAGTCTCTACCTCCACATCTATGACCATTTCTTTTCAGCGCACGCATTTTACAATAATTGCCATAATAATATTTATGCTCACCAGATTTGCAACAATCACTGATTACTAAAGGAATTGCTGCTTTGTTCACTCGTGCTGTAAAACACCAACAGAAAGTCCCGTGCCGTTGGAGTCCTTAGCTCTGTGAATGACAGCCACCATAGAATATCTGTAAACACATTAACTTCCTCCTCAGAAAAATGTGGGTTTGGGGTTTCACTTGATTGGAGACCCAGGCTCTTTGATGGAGTAGTAGGTTGCGTATGATGTGGGAGATGTTGAGTATCACTGGAGAATTGTCATCTGCTTACTTGCCACTTGCGCCGGCAGCGGGTGCAGAGCTGGGCGAGTCTTTGTCCCATGAATGCCTAGCTCTTGGATTTGGTGTCTGGTCAGAGCCTGCTTCCTGGTTCAGGCACGGCTGTCTTCTCTCTGTGTCCTCAAGTGCTGGGAGGGATGAAGGAGTTCTCAGCCCTTCCTTATAAGGGCACTAATCTCATTATGAGGGTTCCCCCCTCATGGCCTAATTCCTATTAGGAACTATTCCATTCTGGGGGGTGGGGGTGGTAAGTTTTTACATATGAATTGGCAGGAAATGCCACCATTAGTCTCTATTAGACCCCATTCCCTTCCTTTCCAGGGAGGTCTTCTTCTCTAGCTGTCCACCTTGGCACATCAGGATGAGGTCCTGCCTGTCCCCGTACGGGTCCATCACAGCATCTCCTGTCCTCCGCCTCCTGGGGATCTGTTCTGAGTCTGGGGTCACATGACCGATGCGGGTGACTCGGGAGGCTTTCCATCCTGAAGGCGGGTTGCCGGTGTTAGCACAGCTACAGCAAGCAGAGCAAGACACAGACACAACAGAGGAGAAACCCAGCGCAATCTTTGCTGAAAGGTTATTTTGTGAAAATATTTCATGAAAATTCTGCTGCTTAAGCCACCCAGATTATGATCCTCTTGCTATAGGAGCTTGAAGGAGTCTGATGCTCAGGAAGAGAGGAGCCATGAAGCGTCTGCCACCAAGCCCAGGAGCCGGGTGCTTGGGTCCCCCCTCCCCATGCCCGTGCCGGTGGCCCCCAAGCCTCATGTGGACAGCCCCTCGGAGATAGCTGACATTTCCTCTCTAGGATTTGTCAAAGTCATTATCCTGGACTGGAGATCAGCAGCCCGGGGCTCCATCCTACAGAGTAAGCCACCCTAAGTGAGCGCCCGCCGAGAGCTAGGGAAGAATGTAACCTATGGGAAAGGCATTCCCCTGGAAATTCTTGAACGTGTGTGCTTGTTTCGTGGTCCACTTCAAGAGATGTGGCATTGCCTTGGCCAAAGGTACGCTCTTCACCCGTGTGTCCTGGGGCTGGTGTTTCCAGGTCACGAGGGCTGATTGTACATACCCCTTCTCAACTCCACATTCAGGGACGTTACCCTGAGAGGACTGACAGCACAGAAACCTGCAAACACCCCAGTTCAGCTCCCCGCCCAGAGCCGGGTGCTACCCATTTGTCAGCTCACCATGTTCCCAACTGACCTCGACGGACCCGTCTTGCTGTGCTAGCCGGCACTGTTCCTCCTCTCTGCAACACCACCCACCGCCCAGCACCCTTGCTCCCCCCGGGGCTCAGAGCTCTTCCAGCCGGGGAAATGGCACGCTTACCGGGAATCAATTACGCTTGTCCCGAACCTGTTCATGCAAAATATATTTGTTATAGCAATTACAGAATTAGGTAAATATTGCAGTACTGATGGAATGTGAGTAGGAAAGTAATAGAGTTGTCATTGCCATGGAAATTAAGTCCAATGTCTGGGAAACACTTAATAACAGCAAATTGCTTAAAAAAAAAAAACAAAAACAAAAATACAACTGCTATCAAATTGAATGCAGGCAAAGCAACTGTAAAGTTCTGGGGGAAAAGTGTGTAAATTGGGAAGGTTTCTGGGTTCCTGTTCCTTGAAAGTGTCTCTAAAGTTCTTGTCGTGCTTCTAGTAAATAAGATGGCGATTTGGAACTCAGGTTCCAAGGAAGGGATGCCTGTTTGTACGGTTTTAAGTTAAAATATGGTAATACAGGTGTGCTTCTATCTTCCGTTGGGAATATACTTCACCTCCTTTGCGGGGATGCTGGGACATCTGTCTGCATCTTGGGGAGCTGAGTGGCTTCTACTGTGACCCAAGGCACCCAGTCATTGCAGCCATGCTATGGCTTTATTTCAGGCAAAGATTCAGTCATAGACTGTTGACCCTTGACAGTGTGGGGTGTTAGGAGCGTGGACCTCTCGTGCAGCAGAAAATCCGTGTGTAAGTTCTCAGTCCCTAGAACTTAAGGACCAATAGCTCAGCGTTGACTGGAAGCCATCATAGAAACGGTTGATGGACAGTATTTTGTACCTTGTATGTATTTTATGCTGCATTCTCTCAATAAAGTAAGCTTGAGAGAAGAACGTGTTGTCAAGAACACCACGAGGAAGGGAGACGACCTTCGTTGTATGGTAAACAACCTCGGTACAGGTGGGCCCCTGTGGTTCATACCCGTGTTTGGCGTTCGAGGGTCAACTCGATGCTCGCAGGTTACTCCCTTGTCAGCCTCATGCCCCAAACTTCTCTCCATGCACGTTCCCCTTCTGCCCCTTGCAGAGGACGCCTCCCCTGTCTCTGCTTCTGCAGCTTGTCCTTGAAGCCCTTCTGTTGTCTTCAGTGCACCGTAACATCCCACCCTCGCTTCCAAATCCAGCTAGGCTCACTTTCCCCCATGGTATTCGTCCTGGGCTCCCGGCTAGAGGCAACGTCACCATCCTTGACATTCTCAGACGATTTTATCTGTGTTTCACGAACGACGTGAATCACTTTTTAAAAAAAAAGATTTTATTTACTTATTTGACAGAGAGAGATCACACAAGCAGGCAGAGAGGCAGGCAGAGAGAGAGGAGGAAGCAGGCTCCTTGTGGAGCAGAGAGCCCGATGCGGGGCTCCATCCCAGGACCCTGGAATCATGACCTGAGCCAAAGGCAGAGGCTTAACCCACTGAGCCACCCAGGTGCCCCGATGTGGATCACTTCTTACAGAAAATTAGTTATGGCATGAGACTGGGGATCTGGAGAGAACTTCAGATTTTCTGGGAATGACCACTCTAATTCTGGAGACGAGGAAACAGGGTCGGAGCCCTGACATGCCTGTTTCAAGGTGGTCCAGGCAGTTAGCAATTCGAGTGACTTTGGTTATGTGAGCGGCCCCTCCCACGTGGAGGGCGGTCTGCACTAGGCTCCCCTCGCTGTGCCTGTCCCATTTATTGAATCAGCACTAGAGGCTACCTTCACCACCGTCACTAAGTATGTTCAGATAGGAACGAACTCTCTATCCATTGGAGAGAATTTGGAAAACATGAGACCCTATGAAGAAGGAAATACGACCCACTCTTTGTCTTGCTGTTCAGAGATCAGGATTTTTAACATTTAGGATCATTTCCTTCCGATTGGGTTGGAAGATAAAGGAATCCCACGAACCAGTATTCTGCATAGAAAAATGGTTGGAGGGAGGAAGCGTTTTCTGACTGAAAGAAGTGAATCGTTCCGGGTGCTGTGTCTGATTCCTATCCAACCACACATCTACTCAAGAAATGAGCGTCTGGGGGCTGGGGGCCGACCTGTGCTCGACGCTGAGGGGCTCAGAGATGAATTTCATAGGGCAGGTGCCTGCCTTGGAACGTTCCAGAATCTAGGGGAGGAAACAGATGTATAAACAGATCATCGCAACGCAGGCTGACAATGGAGAGGTGAGCGATGTAAGACAGGATGTAATTACACGCAACGTTACGTGACACGGATTTTATGGCCTGTAAGAGCGGGCTGTGGCGGTTTATAATTTCTGTTATCCCACCGAAAGCCACCTAACAATGACCAGGGAAGCTTCCTTTAAAGGTGATCGTTCATCAAGAGGGAATGATTGGAGTCTCACGAACTGGTAATTACAAAAGCAAGAGAGGTTACGACGGTGTGTTTTATAACGGCAATCAAAAAAAATTACAGGGGGACTTGGAAAACGTTCCATTAATTCACCCTATTCAGGTTCCTGTCGGAGCCAAAAGGCAGAGCAGCTACGACTCACACCGCATGAGAAAGGGGAGGCCGTTGCCATCGGCGAATCAGGCCCACTGGGGGATCGAGGGCTTCTCGCCTCTGTCGGTGCTGGCAGCCCCTGAGGCGACCCTGACAGTTGGTTTTGTCGTGCTGGAGTAGTCACAGGCTACGGCCTCTTGTTATAAAGGAGACCATTTTGCATTACTGAACCCTTTTAAAATACTCACGGGGCTTTGGTAGTCGTTCTGTTCCTCTTGTTTTGCTTTAACCTGTCAGGTCCGTTTTTCTTGAACTTGATGCCTTTTGCCCCGGAAAGCGGTGTGGCGGGGGGGGGGGGTGCCTCAGAGGCAGGTTGTCACCAGGATTGGAGTGAACGGGAACAGTCAGGAGTCGAAGCAGGGTACATAGGGGCATGGTCTCCCGGGACAGACCGGCCCAGAGTTTCAAATGCTGCCCAGGCTTCCGGGGACCAGAGCGTGATTGGTGGCCTTGCGTGTCGCTCAGGTGTCAGGAGTATGTCTCTGTTCCAGTAGAGGTGGCTCCTGCTCTGAACGTGACTCTCTCTCTCTCTCTCGCAGAACATTATTAGCTTGCTCCTGGGGGAAATGAAATTCTGCTCCGCAAGATGACTGACCAAAGAGCAACATTGCCTGGGCCTTCATGGGGTCAAGTCCCTTTCTCATTCGGTGCCTCGATTTCCTCTTCTGTAAAATGGCAGGACTGGATTAAGAGGAGGTTTCTGGCTCTTCCCTGCTCTGCAACCCTGTGAAACCCTTCTGGGCGTGGACCTGTCTTGGAAGGGGTGCTCCGGGGCTCGGTGTGAGCCCCTCTCCTGCCTCCTGGTCGCCAGGGGTGACTGCTATTCCCATTCATTGTCTAACCCTCTTACCCACCTGCATCCGTTCTGCTGACCCTCCTTCCAGGCCTCCGGCTGTTTCTCCACAACACGCCGCAGCTCCTACTGCGAATGCCCTGCAGCCTTTCTGGAAGAACCTGACCGTCTTCATCAAACCCTGATTCCTTTTCCTCGCCCCCAATATGCAGGAAGAGGACACTTTCTCTTCTTCTCTGGGGGTAGATCGAGAGAACGTGATTGAGTTCTGACCACCTAGGATTCCAGAAGAGGTCAAGAATGTTCCACTGGGCTTGACCCGTGACAGCCAGTGCTGACTGGCAGCCCTCCAGCCCTCTCTGTGCCTCTGCCGTGGAGAACCCGGAACCACAGGCGGATTCGGCAGGACCCGGTCCCTCCTGCCCAAAGGTGGAAAGACTGGGGGAAGCCCGAGGCATTCTCCAATAAGTCAGGGCAAATCTTGGTTTGTTCTCCAAATTCTAGCTGCTGCCCTTGAGCCAACGCACGGAAGGCGCATCCTTGGGAGTAGATGGAGTCGGGGAGGCGTGACTCGTCAGTTATCCACAAAAACAGTTTGGTGGCTCCTCAATGAGTTAAACACAGAGTTGCCATGTGCCCCAGCCATTCTGCTGCCAAATATATGCCTCAAAGAGTGGAAAACAGACATTCAAACAAACGCCGGTAGATGTTCAGAGTGGCCCTCTCCATGTCCACCCTCGCCAGAAAGAGGGAGACAGCCCCAGTGTCCAACCATGAATGAACGGATAAACAAAATATGATCTGGCCACACGATGGAAAACGGCCCCGCCATGAAAAGGAGCAAAGAACTCAGCCATGCCCCAGCCTGGATGAGCCTTGGAAATGTTACGGGAAGTGAAAGAAGCCAGTCGCAAAGCTTCACCTATTTTGTTATTCCATGAATACGAAATGCTAATCCACACAGACAGCAAGTTAGGGTTCGCCAGGAGCTGAGGCGGGGGCGGGGGGGGGGGGGGGGAGGGGAGTCATTGCTTGATGCGCCCGAGGTTTCCTTCTGAGGTGACGAGAAAGTTCTGGAACCAGAAGCCGTGAGGGTTGTACAATCCCGCCGATGTCCTGGGCGCTGCCAAATCGTACACGTTGAGGTGATTAAAATGGCGAGTTTATGCTTTGTGCATTCTTCCACAATGAAAAAAGAAAAAAAAGCTATGTACATACATTTTGAGCCAAGGAAGAGAGAAAAGAACCAAACTGACCCAAAACAACAAGACTGTAGCTGGAAGGCAAGTCGCGGTACAAAGAAGGGATGCACGCAGTCTTAAAGGTCAAGGTGAGATGGACTCTTGCCCAGCGGTGACAGGATGGCAAAGGGCGGCCCAGGGAGGGTCACGCTGGGCCAGAAGTGGATGCCTTCCTTTAGTGGGAAGGTCCAGGGCAGAGCCTGTTCCATCCAGGTGGGGAGAGGGGAGGCTCAGAAAGCACTGACCTGCATTGGGCGCCGTGATTTGAGGGCACCCCTTGATATCATGCTGAATCTTCCAGGAACAGGGAGTTACCAAAGTGTTGTGCTTGGGGCAATCTCTCTAGAAAAGTCCTTAAAAGGATTCTTCCAAGGAGCCTAGGACTGTACCTCCGTGCTGGTTCCTTCTCTCCTGCCTCAGCCGGCACACCTCTCCGTCGCTGTCCTGCCCCCTGAGTCTTCCGACCGTTTCTTTCACGTAAATGAGCACATCTGGCCAGTGTCCCCTGGCTTCACCCAGTCTGTCTGGGAGATGCCACAGAGGAGGCGGCATCTAAGCGGGGTCCTGGAGGAGGAATCGAATATCCCTCCGTGGAGAGGGGAAAGGACCTTGGGAGCAGAGGGAAGCGCAGCGTGGGTCCGTGTGGATTGCCTGGGAGCGTGGCTGGAGACAATGGAGTGGGAGGCAGTAGATCTGGCTGGGAAGCAGCGATGGGATATGGAGTGAAAAGGCTTGTTAGATCACGTTCACGCATCTGTCTTCTGGCGGGGTTTACCAGCGTATTCTAGAACATTCTAAGGGCACACAGCTTGAGGCTCAGCACCCGACGCAAGGATCAACCAGGGAAATGTGCCCTTCGGAGACACATCGGGTCCAACTCTCGCTGCACAACGGGCTGAAATGTTGACTCACGTGGTGGCCACAGAGCTAACCGGGCCGCCTCCTTCTAACCCCGATGGACGCGTGCGTGCCCTCCCACACAGGCCATGTCTATGAGCATGGTATTGGGTTGGCTCTCGGGTTCTGACTTCTCTTCTGGGCATAAGCACGATACTGCGTGCCATAATAATTTCTCTTACAGATTTAGGCTCCAGGTTTTCCTAAGCCACTGACGACAACGCCAGGCAGGACCCCGCACGTTAACCTGCCCTGTCTGCTATCTTCTCTCCCTGAGAACCGCTTTCCTTCCTCAGACTCTCCTGAACATGAACAGGCTCATCTCGGGTTCTTTATCAAACAACAGAGCTTGATTGCCTCTGGTGGGCCACCTGACCTTCACGACGTAGAGGCTGCTTGCACACATTCTCTTTGGAGGATGGGATGTACCCAGAGGGCAGCCTCTCATATTTGGTATTTATTTATTCATTCAAGATTTTATTTATCTATTTGACAGAGAGAGAGAGACAGCGAGAGAGGGAACACAAGTAAGGGCAGCAGGAGAGGGAGAATCAGGCGTCCCGCCAAGCAGGGAGCCCAATGCCGCGCTCGAACCCAGGACCCTGGGATCGTGACCTGAGCAGAAGGCAGATGCTTAATGACTGAGCCCCCTAGGTGCTCCTATATTTGTTTTTTAAATCAAAAGCTATTTCTTACCTCCTTATTGGACAATAGTTCTTGATCGTCTGATTGTCCCCAAGGGGGTCCTAGATGTGACAGTAAAGAGGCTGTGCTCCTTCTCCTTACTGGGTTCGTCTCAGTGGAAACCTGGGTTCCCTGCTTCTCCAGGGCCACACCCCGGGTCTCCCTCAAACACGCAGGGTGTACATACATGAGGGACTCTGAAAGCCTGCATAGGTAGGTAGGGCTCTATATCGTTCTTTTTCAGACATTAATGGAAACCTGGCCTCCATTTGCATTCACAGATTTTGGAGATCCGAACATATCCGTGGGTGCGGAAGAAATCACCCCAGGACTGGACAGCTTCTATATTACACATGTTGACTACATGAAGGTAACAATCTGAACCTCAAGATTCTCCCCGTGTTGTTTTTCCCCTGCAAGGGCTCATTTCTGCAAGGCTGTGGCAAAACAACCAGCCGTGCAGACCTGGAAAATGCCCGCACCCGACATGCGGGCATGTGGTCGGCCTCTGATAATTCAAAGGGAATGTAGAGAAGGGAGAGGGGAGTCCCTTCCCAATGGTAGGGAGAGGTACTTGCCAGGATCCCTTTCTTCCTCCCTCCAGTGGGGAACAATGGGTCTTCCAAACCTGAGATGTTGGCCCAGAGGCCTTCATAATTTGATCATATAATTACCAGGAGAGAAAGGTCGGTGCTTTAGCGTCATCTGTGTCATGGGCATCTTTTTAATTACCTTGCAGGGCCCGGTCATAATGGGAAACAGGCATGATGCTTGTTGGAGCAATCTTTAAAGATGAGATTTTCTGGGCTGGTTTCCTGATTGAATGTGTGTGTGTGTGTGTGTGTGCAATGTTGTCAACTATCCTTCCAAGCACTCCCATTCCTCTTGATTTACCTCCTTGGGGAGTAAATGAACTTCAAAGGAAACCTGGTTCTGATTGATGGTCAGGCCAGGCCTGTGACTCTGGCCCCTCCTCCATCCAAACCCCGGGCTTTGAGGGTGAGCGGGGCTTGTGGAGCTCAGCAAACCCCGGGCGAGGGTGCTTGGGCAGGGCCAGCCCCCACCGTGCGGCCTGCTGGGGCTCCCTCCCGTGGCTGGATCTGCAGGCGCCCTTCCTTCCTCCCAGCGTCCTGCGTGTGGCTCCCGCGGCTGGGAGCTCAGTGGAAGGAGGGACTATTCCAGGATCAGGGAGGTCTGACTTCAGTCCTGCGTGCTCTGGGCTGCAGGCTCTGTGAGAGCTTCCAAACCGCCAGGAGGCCCTTTGGGCACAGGGTCTGCAGCACAGAGGATTCCAGCTACACGTCTAACCATGGAGCTGGTGTCTTTACTGCTGAGTGCACAACCTGGGGGGTATTAATGCTTTGTTTTTAAGCCACTTGGTTACTCCAATCCAGCATTGATTACTGAGTCAGGTGCTTTGGGCTGTAGAGGGAGTAGTGTAATATTGCTGCTTCGGTTCTGAATTTCTTCTCTTTCTCTCTTAGGCCATGGCCACCGCCGTCCCCTGACTTCTCTCTGCTTCAGTTGTGTCCCCTCCAGGCCACCCCCGTCCCTGCTGTCTGCAGAGCTGCAAAGCTCCTTGACTCCCCTGGACCCAGGGGTCCAGGGGGTCCTTGACTCCCCACTGACCCAGGATATGATGGGAAAGGTGCTGTCTGAGGCCATGCAATGCAGTGGGTATTGTCTGCCAGACCAGTTTCCCTAAAAACTGTCAATCTTCCCTTGTGAGTCCTCCATCTGAGGTCTTTACAAAGGGCTCCCCGGTGTCTGCAAGACCCAACCTGATAGTTTTGGCTTGTTATACGAAGCCCTCCAGACCTGGCTGCCGCCTGCCCCTGTGTCATCTGCTATCCTGCCCGCTTCTCCGAGCTCTGTCCCTCAATGGCCCCCAGTGCTTCGCACCTTCAGACACCAACAGCCCGGAATGTTCTCCCCTGCCCTGTACGCTTGCCACCTTCTCTCTGTCCCTCAAGATGCTGCGTCAGCTCCTCCTCCCTTGTACGGTCCTCCACACCTTGTCCCGGAGCCCTGTGCCCGGCATTGTCCTCTAAAACTCGTGTCCTGAACTAGACTGCAATCACATGGTGACAGCCAGATTTTTATTGGACTGTGACGTCCTTGTGGGAGGAGACCGGGTGTCAACCCTCATGGTATCCTCTGGGTCCAGCACAGTCTATGACCCAGGGTTGGCACATAGTGAATATCCAGGAGGGAAATGAACTAAATGTACAACAGCCAGTGGCCTGCAGGACCACTGGAGAGTCCACCTGGAGAGACATCATGCATCCAGGGACACCTCCCACACCTGGTGACGCATCACACATTTAGGGAGACATGGTCATAGGACAATGGTACGCTATGCTGTGAGCTGTGGGCACTAAAGTTACCCAGAGAGGAAAGGGTGGAGACAGTATTCCAGGATTATTTTGTGTGAGTCTAGGGTTTAAGGAGGCTCAGGGATCACTGATCTGTGTCTTTCCCCCACAGAGGAAGAACTTGAAGTCCGGAGAGAAAGATTGCTGCTTGAGGTCACTCTGAGAGTTGGCTGCAAAGCTGGAAATATCATTCAGGATAGAAATACCATCCCCGAGTCCCCAGCCCAGGGTTTATCAAGAAAACCTCATCAGGCTGGAAGCGGCAGGCATGTTGATGTTTTTCCTATAAATAATTTAGGGGGAGGAATATAAAACAAAACGAAATTTTGTTACTAAATATTGACGCTATAGCTCCTACTTAGGATTGCACATGACGTTTTCCATTAGATTGTCTTTATCTGCTTTCAGAAGCCACCTCCCCCCTTTTTTTTTGAAGGACAGGATTGTAGTGTGTTATTAACATAGGCAGATCTAGTTTCCACATTGTGTTTCTGAAGGTATTCGGGGGAGATACTGTTCTAGCCACGTAATCCCCGCAGAGAGCCTTGTGCTGAGTTCAGGGGAGACCAGCAGGAATTGCTGTCTTGACATTCCAGTGGAAACATCGTCAGGGGCTTCCAGAGTGGGGGTTGGATGCAGTGGAGCTCCCTGGGCATCCGTGACTGGAACACGGCGGAATGGGGTGGTGGGTGGAAAGCTCTGATATGGAGAGAGGGTGGATTTCAGCTGGAGGAGCCAACAAAGGTTGTCTCTGGAAAGACATTCCAAGGATCAGGACATCTTGGACTCATATGTCTGCCAAGAAAAGTGACACTGAGGACCTTGAATGGTTGCTACGTGATGGGCACTCTGCTCAGAGCTCCGCACGCCTTATCTCAGTGCTCATGATAATCTTGCAGACTAAGCGTTATTATGATTCCTGGTGGTAGGTAGAGCTCTCAGAGGGTCCCCTAAGATGCATATCCCCGGTGTGGACACCCTGCACAATCCCCAGGACCGTGAATGCGATGGATTTCATTCCCATGATGAGACACGTTATCTGGCACAGTAGGCTTTAAGAAAAGGAGATGATCTGGACGGGACGGATTTAATTGCACGAGCTTTTTAAACATTTAAAAAAATCTGGCTCTAGAGGTCAGAGGCAGAGGAATTTAGAGATACAGAGCAGGAGGGGAGGAAGTGTGAGGAAAGCACTTTTGCTAGTTTGAAGATGGAGGAAACTTGCAGCAAGAATCTGAGCAGGTTCTTTGGTGGCTGAGAGCAACCCTTGGCTGGGAGCTGGGAGGAATATGGGATCCTCCGTCCCAGAGTTGTAAGGACCTGGATTTGCCAACCGCATGCACGAGCCTGGCACCGAACCTTGAGCTCTGGATGAGAATACAATCCGTGACCCCTTGATTTTGAATTTGTTGAACACTGAGCAGAGAGTCTGACCACGCTGTGCCTGGACTTCCGAACTGCAGGACCACAAGCTGATTACAAGTCCTGTCTGAACCTGCTAAGTGTCCATAATTAATTATGGGATGAGTATGGGAATGAGTATGTTCCCATTTTATAGATGCAGAACTGAGGCTGGAAAGACGTGATTGCCGTGTTAACAAAGTTAGAAGGTGAGGAGGCGCAGATAAACAGCCAATGAATGTTCACTATTATTTTAATCAGGGCTCTTCCAGTGGCAAGTTTTTCAGAGACCCCACTCATAATACTTTGAGAAAAAAAAAAAAAAAGAAACGTATTGTCTTCTTTAAAGGACTGGGGACTGTGTCTGCTTCAGGTACAGCTGATTCCCTCTCCTGCTGCATTGGACCTCTCCCTGATCATGACCTTGCTGCTTCCTCCAGGTGAGCATGAATTCCAGGAGAGGTCTCCTTGCTTGGTGGTAAAGATGTCCTGGCAGTTCTGGGTGGCTAGCATCTTTAAGCTACAATCCAGGACTTTCCCACACACATCGCTTCTGTGCCATGGCATGTGTTATCTATATTTGCGATGTTGGGTTTTGGACTCTGATGCAGAAGTTAACATTTATTCCCTCTCAATTTCATCACATTATGATTTCTTTCTTTCTTTCTTTCTTTTTTAAAGATTTTATTTATTTATTTGACAGACAGAGACCACAAGTAGGCAGAGAGGCAGGCAGAGAGAGAGAGAGAGGAAGGGAAGCAGGCTCCCCGCCGAGCAGAGAGCCCGATGTGGGGCTTGATCCCAGGACCCTGAGATCATGACCTGAGCCAAAGGTAGAGGTTTTAAACCACTGAGCCACCCAGAAGCCCCATATGATTTATTTCTATTTCCAGCCTCTTCAGACCTTCCTAGTTCCAGTCCACTGATGTCATCCTGGATCTCTTCTTTCCACGGCATCGGCAAACATAGATGCATGTTTCACCCATGCCACAGTTCACTAATTCAAACGCTAAGTGCTTTAAAGCTTTATGGCAAAGTCACAGGAAATCTTCCTCTTGTCCAAATCATTAACAACACAATTATGAGAGCCATTGTCCAAAACTTCCTCCAGTCAAGGCTCTTTGCTACAGCATTTCCCTCATTAGCTGGGTTGGTAATGTAGTTACCAGGGAAAGGCAGAGAATTCAACATGATCCGTTTGGGAAGACTCTCCTCTTTTTCCTAAGATCGTTGCTTGCTTCTTCTAGAGAGTTCAATTCAGTTTAATTAACATAACCTGTATTATTAGTTTCAGAGGTAGAATTCAGTGGTTTGTCAGTTGCATACAACACGAAGGGCTCATATATCACGTGCCCTCCTCAATGCCCATCACCCCGTTATCCCATCCACCCGCCTCCCCTCCAGCAACCGTCCGTTTGTTTCCTATAGCTGAGTGCCTCTTATGGTTTGCCTCCTTCTCTGTTTTCCTCTTATTTTAATTTTCCTTCCCTTCCCCTGTGTTCATCAGTTTTTCCTTGCTTTCGAAGTTCCCACAGAGCTGAGTTTTGTTTTGTTTTGTTTTGTTTTGAAGAATCTTTCAGGGATCCATTTTAAGCTCGACTTTTCTTTTTGAGAGCGTGATCGGTCTGCTTTCTGAAATGAGGATTGCACATACCCATCTGCAGGTACCCGAGGCCTCACCTGGGATGGCTGCCATTAGCCATCTCAGTAGGTAACAGGTGTGGGGCATCTGCCATGTACTTCACACTGGCTGAAGTCTTTCCGATGTACCACTTTACTGGATCCTTCCTCATTGTCTTTCCTCTTTGGAAAGGACACATTTTCTGGGGACTTTTGAGCATTAGAAAACTCAAGTAACATTCCTAGTGATTAAGTAGGTATGAGCAAATGCTCAAGGGTCAAATGTTGTGGAGGCCTGATAGGTTCAGAACTAGTAAGGTTGACTAGATTTTGCAAGGGGTCCTCAGTTGCCTTGAAAAGAGCATTTCAACAGTGTTTGGGTGGAAGGCTTACTGTTATTGGAAATTAGGAAGTAAATAGAAGCCAAAGGCGAGGAAATAGACAACACATCTGAAGTATTTTTTGGTGAATAAGGAAGGTGATTGGCTAAGAACCCCAAATGGAAAGAGTCAAGAGAAAGGTGATTTTTTGGAAGTCCACATGAAATAATGTATATGTAAGCCTCTTTTACCATGCCTGGCATGAGTAGGTCTTAATTAATGCCTTGAAAGTGGCAGAATTGATAATATTTGAAAGCAGAAAGAGGTCCTTGAAAGGAAGTGTCCTTGTTGACTTATCTAAGGCTCAAATGTTCTCAGAAAATGTGTCCTTTTCAAGAGGTTGAAAAGGAAATAGTTGAGAAAGAACAGACAAAGATAGGATAGGATGGTTAGGGTTTTGAGAACAGGTAGAGAAGGCAACTTTAAGGAATGGAGAACTTTCTCTGAACTCTTGGACAGTGAGAGTGGGGGAGCCGTAATATTAATTCTGCCAGGACCACAGTTGTACGCCAAGACTATTCTGGATGGACTGAGTGAACAGCAAGTCAACGGTAGGGTTCCTTCTGTTGGACGCATCCTCCTTTCCCAAGAGGTCCCTTAAAAGAGAGGAAGTTTTAGGAGAGAAGAAATGTGGAAGAGCCATGTTGGATAGTGAGTGAAGAAGAAGGAGAGGGGAAGGATCCCTTGGCTGGGTTAAGGGGTGCCCAGGTAGCTGGTAAAATGTTTCTGGGTGTGTCTGTGAGGGTGTTTCAAGAGGATTAGCATTTGTATGGTATCCTGGGTGAGAAGTCACCCTCACTCAATGTGGGGGGGCCATCATCTAGTTCACTGAGGGCCTCAATAGAAGAGAAAAGGCAGAGGAAGGGTGAGTTTGGTGTCTTCTTTGGCTGCCTCATCTATCTTCTGCCCTTGGACAATAGTGCTCCCGGTTCTCACGCCTTTGAACTTGGACTGGGACTTATACCATTGGCTCCCCTGGTTCTCAAGCCTTTGGGTTTGGACTAGAACCACACCACCAGCCTTCCTGGGCCTCCAACTTTTGGACGGCAGATGGGACATCTCAGCCTCTAAGACCTCATTAGCCAATTGTTTATGCTACTTCTCTTTCAATATAACTACATCCTGTTGGTTCTGTGTCTGTTCTGAGAACCCTGATTCATACAGTAAATAAAGATCAGACTCCCCTCCCTACCCACTGCATTGCCCTACAGCGTGTGCACAGGATGGTGGGGGTGGGGCGCTGGTGGAATGAACACCCCGCTGCTGTTCATCTTGAATGGGGCAGGAGCTCTGGTGCTGTTGGCCATAGTGTCTAGCAGATGAATCGAACCAGGGTCCTAGGACAGGTAGGGGTTGAAGGGAGAAGAGATGGCTGAGTTGGAGGCTGACTCAACGATCATATCCTCATTTGCCTCTGTTTTTTCTAGAAGTAGTGTTACTTGATGACACTCTGTAATGCTTTGTATACAACAAAACTTCAATTAACCAATTGCTCAGGGGAATGGCAGTGCTGTGGTTAATTGAATTATCTGATTAACTGAGAGTTAATTAACCAGAAACCCTTTGTAGTTCTAAGTCATGCTGCACACATTCCAGCCTCTCGAAGTTCTCTGTCCTACCAGGGTTGGGAAAGGGAAGGAGTCAACAGAGAAGGGGATGGAACTAATTTTTATGGAAGGTCCATTACGTGGTTGGTCACTTATATACAAACTGTTACCTGCTTTAATCCTTGTAACTATGGAATGGAACCAACATGACTAACCCAGTTGATACATCACTGAATTGATTCATTGTTACTAAGCGTTGCTTTCCTGATTGAGAGCATGGATGAGTCTCAGAGGGGTCTGAGAATATCAGTGGGATATCAAGGGAAGAAGCAGGTTAAGTGGAGGTTTTGGAATCCATGAGCCTCGCATGTAAACCCCGGTCCGTATCCCAGCTAGCTGTGTGATCCTGACTGACCTGACCTTGACTGAATGGAGCTGAGGGGTAGCAGATCAAGGTAATTACATACACTCAGTCTTAGTAAATCAAACTAGATTCAAGTTCCTACTCCTTTTAACTGGGTTCTGTGACCAGTTTTCTTCTTCACATCTCAACTTCTTCATCCACAAACTGTGTCACTACCTTCCTTGTAGAGTTGCGCAGGTGGGGAGGGGTGGGCACAGAGGTGGCTCCTGCATAACCACAGCTGCAATGACCATCATCAGCCTGACCCAGGGTCACGGTCATGTTAAAGGAGCAGAGGTGGACAATGTTAAAGATACAGCAAAGAGACCTCCATTTTAGGGTGATTTCCCCTTTAGTGAAATCCCTGATGCTAATCTTCTTTTCCTGTTCTTTCCTTTTCCTCCTCAAAGTATAACGTGAAAAACTTGTTCCAGGGGGTGTGTGTGTTTGCTAATTTCATTCTACCTCTCTTGCACCTCCGACAGAAGAGAGGAAAACACAGTAGGACCCACAGGCATTGTTTCCCACTAAATCAGTTAGTTTGGTGAAGTCGCCAGCTTTTCTGCTGCCATCGTATTTTTAGGGAATGGAAAGAACAGTTCCTTTTTGCTCAGAATGCTAGATTTATATTGCTTTCACTTAGCAAGTGAATAATTGATAAGTTGGGGCATATTAACATTGAACAAAAGAGCCCAGTGGTACAAGGGTCCTGGGAAGCCTGCCTAAATCAATATACACTCATGAATTTTGAGCGCAAAAGGTTGAGCGGAGAAAGAACACAGATTTAGACCCCCATTAATATTTGAAACACACTCTTCACTTGAGAGCCTTGCGAGAGCCCAAATGTTAACCGAAGGGGCTTCGGAGCAATGGCTTCTAAACAAATTTGAAAGTAGGGGATTTTTTCCCTCCAAAGATTTCACGAGGAGAATCAATCATCTTTGTTGTTTCTGCTGTCAGAAGTCATCTATTAAAAATCTAATTAGAGTCTTTTTACCAATTAAACATACCAAGGCAGCCCTTGTCTGACTCAATGTTTGTAATTGCTAGAGAAGCAGATGCATCCCACTTTGTCATCCGCCCAGATAGGCTCGAACATTCCAGCCACTCCTGCAGGCTCCCTCTTCCCCACCCAGGAGCCGGCCTTAAAATTTGATTAATCTAAACATTTTGTAAGGTGTCAAAAGAGGTTTCTCGCCCGATGCCTCACGGGCACCCAAAGTGCCAGTCCAACGGAGGCCAAAATAACCTCATCAGTCACAATTTGCTTTTGAAATGCCTCCTTGCGAGGCCCCCAATTTGAGCTCTCCAAGCTGGAAATTTTAAACCAAGTGGGAAAAGCCTCGAATTTTAATGATTCATTGAACCCGGCTATCCTGCTAGAAAGTCATCTACGGTGTCTGCTATCAGTGTGCTGCTCTGACCACCGAGGAAGTTCGGACACTGTGTTCCCACTAACATTCTAATGACCTAGATAAGCAAACAATCCTCTGCAGGTAAAGGGCTCACCTTTCAGAAATCATGAAATGGAACCTCACACTTGGTCGTGGCCAGAGTCAGCATCTCATCTAATGCCCGGCTTCTCCTTTCCCGCAGAAAATCACGATTCCCACAGCCATACTCAGGCTCGGCTTGCATACTCCTGGTGTCGGTGGGCTCACCACCTCATGAGGCAGCCCATCCCATCCCAAGACACTTCTGAGTTTTGGAGGGAGGCCTCTTATGTTCGGCTGCATACAACCCACCTCCCTACAACTTTGGTCCAAGACGATCACTCCTAAGATTCACACATGCAGCTTTCTGAACACTCTTTGACATGTAATTAGATTGCCAATACCACGCTTCTCCCACAAAGCAGTTAATTTGGAGAATAATTCAGAGCATGTGCTCATTACTAGGTCTTAGAGGCTACAAGAGAAATTTGGCCCCTACACAGTACAGATGGTATTTGTTGTTTTCCCTGGAATCCTCATGCTGTATATCTTAATTAATGAATTAATGAAATTTTTCAGTCGAGTGGTCCTAAGGAGCGCTTATTTCTGAAAGCTCTCCTTCTGCCCTGACACGTGGTTTCTTTGTTTTCCCTCCAACACCCTAATTAACAAGCAAGAGAGGGTCAAAGCTAGCTCTTAGACATGCTGGAAAGGTCTGAGATTCTTGATGGAAAGTCACACTTAGAGATAAAAAAACACCTGCCCCCAAGTTCCGTGAGAGCTTTTAACGAGGGCCAGGAACATTAGCTATTCTGTATGAGTTGCTCCATCATGAAACCAATCACCGTGGCTTGGATCTCTCTAGTCCTCCTTGTAAGTAACCATCTGTTACTCTTCATAGGGGGAAAGAGAGAAGTTGCCCTAGTTAAAAGAACATAGCCTATTAAGTCAAGCAAAGGAGAGGTTTATTCATGGCTCTACCAATTTCTACCCCAGTTCTTACAAGTTTGCTAAAGCCTCATAAAGCCCACTTTCCTCTACTGCACCATCGGGATAGCAATGCCTAGCTCACAGAGTTATGATAATAAAGAAGAAGTGAGATCATCAAATGACTTAGCGTGGCGTATCAGCAAGCTATTGCTTAGTAACAAAGTACCCCAAACTCAGGTGCTTTAAAAAAAAAAAAGGCATTTATTGTTGCTCACAAGTCAGTGCATGAGAATTCAGCTCTTTGCACCAGGCACGGCTGATCTTGCCTGGCTTGGCTCATGTGTCTGTGTTGAACTGGTGAATGGGCTGAGGGCTGGCCGTCTCAGATCGCCTCATTGACATGTCTGGTGGGTGGCTGGTGGGCAGCTGGAGTTATTGGATGCCACCAGCAAGCTAGCTTGGGCTTGTTTACATGGCAGGTGCCCAAAAAAAGCAGGAGAGGCATGCCTGGCTTTGGCAACTGGCGTCATGTCACTTCTGCCACATTCTGTTGGCCAAAGCAAGTCCTTCAAGAGGTGGAGGAATAGATCCCACCTCTTGGTAGGAGACGCGCAAAATCGTGTTGCAAAGAGCAGCAATGTTTGCAACCAATCTGCCTCACATGGTATCTGGTGGAAGGAGCCCAGAAACGGAGGCTAGTAGAGATATTTCACAGATGGCAAATTGCAAGGATTAATCTTGTCTGCGGCCTTTTAGTGGAAGCATTTCAAAGCTGTCCATTAGGAACCTCGTATCTTAATCATTGCATTGTTAACACTGGCCATTGCCTATGGTTATACTTTTGCTGGAATATCTGTAAAGGAGCAGGGGAATTTGGATCAAGATACTCATGGCAGAAGTGGGACAGGTTTCTAGGTTATTCTGAGTTCAGGATGGAGAGAGCTCCTGGGAAGATCTGTTTGGGGTCTTGCAACAAAGAAATCCTGTTGTTCCCGACCAGAGTGGGAAGAGCCCACTCTGATGGCCATTGTCATCTCCATCCAGCAAGGGGAAGAGTGTGCCTGGCTGAACATTGCTGTACTCCAGGTCCAGGGCTAGGTCCCTTACATGGACTTCTTCCCTTGGCCTGGTGGTTTCTGTATTATTGCTCCCATTTTCCCATTTCCAAAACTGAGGCTCTGAAAGTCACGGTGATTTACACATGGTAGAGCTGGGGTTGAACTCAGGAAGAAACACAATTTGAAAGCCTGGGCTTGTTCCTTCACACCTCCCCACCCCTGGGCCAGCGGCCGTGGGAACACAATAAAGAAGGAAGAGGAGTAATTTTTTGGAATGCCTGCCACGTGTTGGGCACAGGCCTGAGCACCTCACATTGGTATCACTTTTCTTACTGACGGCCTTTTACGTTTAGCGCTATTTTGCCGACAAAGACACATGGGTACAGAGAGATTATGCAGCCTGCCCAAGGTTGCACAGGCAGGAAGGCACAGAGCTGGGATGAAGGAATCTGTCTGATTCCTCAACACCAGTAAGCCACAAGCCACCTTTGAGCAACAAAGAGAAGAGGAGGCTGTCTTCCTAGGAACCCCTGACCTGTTAGAATGTGGACTGATTGTTCTCTCAGGGAAGAGCTCCCGGAGCAGCATAATAGTCCCCAGGAAATGGCAGGGGCTCAGGGATGTGGGAATCGGCTGCCCTCACAGGAGGCTCCGGGTCCACCTGGGCTGATTCCAGTTACCCCAGCACTGGGGAGAACGGATGCAACAAGATCCCCCCATCTTTAATCCAGGAGGTCTCAAAATGCAAACCCCAAGGACACATTAAATCAGCCCGCAAATTTGCTCTTGGCTTTGCAACAGCCTGCAACAGTCTCGGTTTTGTGGTGTTTGTCAGTGGTCTGGGCAGAGGCTGGGCCTGGGGGGCAGGGGAGCAGGCGCACCAGGGGCTCAGTGGCAGAAGAGGAAGAATGGATGCATTCCAGGGGTTGGGTCATGTAGAAAGCATGCAAGACCTCCTGCCTCCAGGCCTTCCAGCTTCATCCCAGAGCCTGTGTCCCCTCCACAAGCCCCTTCTACAACCGGTGGAGTCCCCAGGTGGTCACCCTGCCCACTCAGCCCCCTCTGTGATGGCCACCGGTTTCTCCCCTGAGCCCTGGGCATTAGGGCACCTACACTTCTCTCTCTGTTCAGGTGCCCAATGCCACCCCCATATCCCAAACTCGAGCCAGGAATGTGGTCTCACCCCGGTCCCCGGTGCCTGGGGCTGCCCTGCTTCCTGCTGAGCCTAGACCATTGGCTGGAGTGTGCTTCTCAGCTGGTTCTGGGAATCTAGGCAGGAACCCCAAAGTGCTGGGCCAGGGATTTCATCCTTTTCCTCTGCTTTTGGAGGACTTCCTCCCACCTCTCCCCTGCTCCCAAGCTCCCAGGGCCCCCTGCCCTACTTCAGACCCTCATCCCTGTCTGTGTCTCTGTGCCTCCTGCCAGGCTGTGCAGCCCTGAGCCCAGGGCCTGGGGCTTGGGCTACTGTACGCGCCTGGTCATCAGCTTTGTGTCCAAAGCCCAGCGAATGGGATAGACTAGCACCTCCTCCCCCAGAGGCGCCCCAGTCCCCATCAGCATTTAGTTTCCCTTGTGGGACCCCTCACCGCTTACTCACCTTCATTACTCATATTATAGCTGTCGAAGATGACATTGCAAGAGGTCCTGGGACAAAGATGTCACGAGGCCCAAACAGCTACAGGGCTTTGCGTGGCGCAGTCAGGAAGGGCTTCCTGGAGAAGGGAGCTTGGGGCAGAGCCGAGCAGGGTGGGGGCTTTGCAGGAAGCGTGAGGGAAGCATCCTGGGTGGGCAAAAGGTGGCGAGGAGCTTGCCTCTAATGGCGCGTGTGTGTGTGTGTGTGTGTGCACACGCATGCCCAAGGGCTATGTGCATGACCGTGCACGTGTACATATATGCATGTGTGCATGCAAGCCTGCGGACGGTGTGCACATGCGTGTGTGTGTGTGTGTGTGCACTCGCGGGCGTGTAACAGTGTAGACCCATGTGCCAGTGCACGGTGCGAGTGTGCACACGTGTATGTGTGGATGGATGAGTGTGTGGCTGTACACGTGTGCGGCGTGTGGGGGTGACTGTGTGCACGTGTGGGGTAGGTTCGGGGTCAGGGAGCCAGGTTGCTGGGCAGAGAGCTGCCAGATCTCCGACGGCCAGCTTGAGCTGCCTCCAGCGGCCCATGGAGAAGCTAAGTGAACAGCCGCCCCAGCCCTGAGTCGGCCCCAGGCTGGCTCTGTGTGGTCCCCCACAGGGGGATCTCTGGGTGCAGGACTGGGGCATAAAAGCCTCTGAGTTCAGCTCTTCTGTCCCCCAACTGATTCCACCAACCAGACCAGACAGCTCAGCTCTGAGTTGCCTTTCGGATCTGTGGCTTCCTCTGCACGCCTGTCCTGGCCGGGGGTCTGTGTCCCTGGAGACCCTGCTGTCCCAGGCCACCCTCCGCTCTGCTCTGGGCCGTCCGGTTGGCTGTTCTCAATGCCTCTCCTGCTTCTGACCTTTGGAGGTGGAGGGAACGTCTGCACTCACTCCTGCATGTGGCTTGCTGCCTCCTTTCTGGTATTCCGAGCCTCCCCGTCCCGTACCCTCCCGTGCATGGCCAGCCGGGCCACCCCCTTCCCCGACGCCCACTACTTCACATCTCTGCAACTTTCTTTTCTCTTCTGCTTGAAATGTCCCCTTTTGCCTCCTGAAATCGTTTTCTTGGCTCAAATACCACTTCCTCTCTGTAGCTTTTCCAACCTTGGAGGGCGGAATGGTTTGTCCTTCTGGGGGCGTTACCAGTGTCCGGCACTGGTCAGCATTGACTTTTCTCCCCGTGCTTTGGGCGGAACTACCTGGTCCAACCTTCTCCTGGCAGACTCTTGGCTCCCCGGAGCAGAGACCCTGCCTGATGCTTCCACGGTGCCTGGTGTGGGACAATGGCTAGCTGGCGCCTGGCCGGTGTCAGCAGGATGGAAGGGACCCACTGGCTGGGCAGGGTCTCCTCCAGGCCCTCCCCAGTGGCTCACAGACAAAAGGGGTCAGATTTTGCTCTTGGCTGAGCTTCTCCTTCTGGGTCTTATTATGTTCCAGTGCTGGGTTTCTTTCTCTCCAATTCTTTCCCCAGTCCCGAAGGGCTGCTTGAGACTTGCAAATCCAGCTTTCTGACTTCTTGCTAACCACAAGCAGGGTTCTTACAGGGGTGTTTTTTTCCTGGTCTAAAGTGTCTCTCTGAAGCCTATCACATTTCAAGACCACAATGTACTTCCAGCTGGGCTTGTTTGAATAGGGTAGACCCTCCGCTGATGCCAGGACTCGGGAAACCACACACTTGGACAGTCTCAAGGGAAAGGAGCTTTTGGAATCAGGACCTAGGGCAGTGTGGGATGGTGGGTGAGGCTCAGACAGAGACACCTGTACCCATTGCTGTGGGGACTTGGCATTTTCTTATCTCTAGAATGTTGTAAACACGGTGTTCTCCTCTATGGGTCCCGTAGGACTGAATAAGGTATGTGTGTAACATGTTCAGCGTGTGAAACAGGGTAAACCCTTCAAGTTTGCTGTTATAATTGTGAATGTGGTTCTTTGTTTCTCATTGTGGCATCAGTTCATAGCATTTGAGAGCTGGATCTAGTTCAGATCCCTATGTCTGCAGTGAAGGAAATCGACATTCGCGGAAGGAAAGAATTGTACAAGATCACAAAGACGGGGGAGAGGGGGAGCAGAACCCAGGTGTGCTGGGGTCCAGACCAGAGTGGTGGTTGTTTTTCCCACCCACTCCTGGCATTCTGGACATGAGGTGTTCAGACGGTGGGGACCTCACCGCCTTTGGGAGGTAGGCGTCAGCAGGGGGTCTTCCTGACTTTGTCGGCCCTGAGGCTGCCTGGTCACTGCTGCTGTCTGTCCCCCCAAGACACCCTTACTGCTGAGCCATAAGAGGGGAGTCTGGACCCTAGGGATTCTCTCTGCTCTGTTCCACATCTTTGTGCTCTCTGCGTGAATGGCACCAAATGATTAATTGTGTTCAGGGAATTTTAAGCGAACCAAGATGTCTTAAAAGGTCAGGAAATAGGAGCTCAGTCATGTTAAGTGTCTTGCTCAAAGTCACACAGCAATTGGATAAGGAATCCTGTTCCTCATACTGGGGTCTCCCCTCCTACCCCCCACCTCTCTACCTCACTGCCCATCTGAGTCTGGCACACACCCTTAGGCTGGATTGACCCTTGCAGGGCTCTGGTCCCTGGGCAGAGGTCAGATCTGGCTCCATCGACAATGTCATTGGCTTGGCCTTTGGTAGTGAGTTTGAGTTCCTTCTTAGTTGGGACAGGCACAGATAGAGATGATACCAGACAAGTGGGCTGAGTTTCAGTGGGCCACAGCCTCAGTGATAAGTCAGAGTTTTAAACAGAAATGGAACCCAGGGGCCAGTTTCCTGGTGTGAGCCAACCCACTGGGAGTGGCAGCAGGGAGAAAGATGGGTAGGCCTGGATCCTGTCTATTATCTGGATAGATCCATCAGCACGGTGACTCCACACTTGACAGAAGGTGAGGCCAATGATGGCCTCCACACTTCGCTAGGATGGACTTTGGGCTGGGGGGCTGGTGGGTTATGGCCATGGCAATTCCCAATTGTGGTAGGGAAGGTGGGACCTGATGGGACAAGTTATTTCCAAGCCTTAGACGTCTGGGTTGTAGTGTTGGGGGGCATTCCAGGCATATGTATCTGACCTCCTCTGAGACCCTATTTCTGGATGCTGCTGGAAAACATTCACCTGCTTTGCCACTGAACAACTCCAAGGCTGGGAGCTGCCGCCATGGCTGCCATTCTCTTATGGGCCCTTAGAGAGGAATCTGGGGACCATCAGGGCCAGGCTCCAGGCTCAGTCACTGTTCTTGGGGTTTGGTACTGCCATTCAACTGAGATGTCTGGTTCTCTCAACCCAGCCAGGAAGAGTATCAGTGCTCCCTAGTGCTCCCCTGGGAGGGAAGTCAGATGAGCCTTCATTCCCATTTTATAGATGAGGGGATGAGGAAGTAGAGAAATCATACAGCTGGCCTTTGGCCAACAGGGGACAAGAACTAAACGTTCTGATTCCCAACCAAGAGCATCTACAACTACACACCTTTCTCTTTCAGTGAGAGGTCCTCCAATGTTGCCCCGTTTCAATACATTCTTAGAGTCAGAACGTTCTTTGGGGTCTCAAGGCTTCATGATGGTCTGCATGTTTCTCCATCTTCCCAAGAAAACCCTCCAGCCTCATGGCGGGCACAGCTGGTTCACTGTAGGCACACTGAATGAGCCATGATTCTCCTGTGCTCCAGACTTTGCCTTCTGCTTTGCACATCTCCTTTCCTCTGTGTAGCGTGACTTTATATCCTCTACCCTTCATCTGGCTCACTCCTGTTCTTCCCCCAGCCCTGAGCCAGACCCAGCGTGCCCTCTTAGAAGCTCTGTGTCCCTCAGTTGTTGAGGCTGTTGAAGTAGGTGCCCTCCTGAAGAGCCTCTGTTGGAGTGAGAGCCAATGGCCCAGCACAAGATTGGCAGTAGGGGTGGAAATGGGAGAAGCAGGGAAGAACCCACCAGACTGTAACAGCCCTTTGGACTTGAACCGGACTGAGGCAGAAAGGAGGAGTGGCTCCTTCCTTCTCGGCGGGTGGGTGAGTCAGGGGTGGGTACCAAGGACAGGTGTGGTGTAGACACCAATTCTTTGACCTCAGCGTCCCAGCGAACTCCCAGTCTCTGCTCAGATGCCCCTCAAGTAGAGCCTTTAAAAGGCTTTGTGCACTTTAAAGTGGTGATTTTATTTAATTTCAACAAAGATGGAGCTGCAATTAGATCTGTCCAGATAATTAACTCCAATTTACCAGTTTACAACTAGTAATTAATTACTAAGGTCTCTCCAGTGAGCCTTGGGAAGGAAAGTTGTTCCTCCAAGAATGGAGCTTTGTTCTGAAGGCTTGGAGACATGGCCACCTTTAGGACCTTGTTTTCCCTGTGACCCACTCTGACTCTGGCTCTTGTCCAGGTTGCTGGTGACTTTGGGCAAACTCTTCAACCTGCCCAGCTCTTGGTTTTCTTTCCTGGGCAAGAAGAGCAGTTCTTGTCTCACTGAGTTCCTAATAACCAATAATCAGGAGAAACAAGACTCATGGGTTGGGACACATGCCCTTCTCTTTTTGCTGGGCTGCCTCACCGTTCCTGGGGGCAGTCAAAAAAAGCATTCTCCTGCTTCACCATCGAGCATCCCCTGGGGCTGGAATGGGTGCTGTGGTCATCATTTTTTTTTAAAGATTTTATTTATTTATTTGACAGACAGAGATCACAAGTAGGCAGAGAGGCAGGCAGAGAGAGAGGGAGAAGCAGGCTCCCCGCCAAGCAGAGAGCCCGATTTGGGGCTTGATCCCAGAACCCTGGGATCATGATCTGAGTTGAAGGCAGAGGCTTCACCCCACTGAGCTACCCAGGCACCTCTGTGGTCATCATTTTCTTATGCACCCTTGGAGAAGAATCCAGAAAGAGTCAGAGCCGGGCTCTGAGCCCAGTCATTTCTGGGTGTTGCTGCTGCTTCGTTTTGTGGATAATCTGATTTCTCAACTCAGCCGTGAAGTGTCAATATTCCCTAAACCTACATTCAAAGATATTGGCAGTTTTTCCAGAAGCCTACATCTAGGGGCGGTTTTGTTTCACACTTGAGGACTTCTGACTTTTCCATGATCTAGAGCAGTAAATCTCCCCTTTGAAAGAACACTAAGATCAGCTTTCCCACCACGAATGTTGAAATATGAATTGCCATGTAAGGGACTGGACAAGGTGGTCCTTTTCAGAAAGTGGGTTGAAAAGTGGGTCGAAAAGTGGGTCAGGGAGGTGTCTCAGAAAAATGAACCTTGACCCTTGCCTTGAACTACATCTCCAAATCCATTCTAGCTGGATCATAGAGTTAAATATAGGAGATATTTAAATATATATATATATATATATATATATATATATATATACTCTATTAATAGGAGATATAAATAGAGGAGAAACACATCGCTTATGGAAGGTAATACAGGAGCATCTTTGTAGCTTTGGGGTAGGCAAAAACTAGGTAAGTCCCAAAAAAACACTTGCCACAAAGAAAAGGATGTATGAATTAGGGTTCACTAAAGTTAAGAGGTTCTGGTCATCAAGAGACATGAATGAAGGAAGCAAAAAGGCAAACCAGAGAGTGAGGAGAGACACATGTTATAAATACGTCCCCAAAGATTCATACAATGAATATTTATTGAACGATAAATCTATTCAAAGACACTTGTACCCCAATTTTTAGAAAGATTTTATTTATTTGAGAGAGTGCGAGCACAGGAGTGGGGGTGGGGGGCAGAGGGAGAGGGAGAAGCAGTCTCCCCTATGAGCAAGGAGCTGGATGTGGGGGTCAATCCCAAAACCTTGAGATCATGACCTGAATTGAAGGCAGACGCTTAATTGACTGAGCCCCCCACCCCCAATTAAAAGTTGAGCAAAGAGGCACTTCACAAGAGAGTATATCCAAATGCCAGTAAGCATATGCTGTGTGTTCCACATATGTCACCGGGAAAATGCAAGTTAAACTCAAAATACGGTACCACTCGACACCAACATTCTAAGCCATGAGGAGGTAGAGTGGCTAGATTGTCATGCACTGCTTGTGGGAAGGGAACTAGTTTAATTCCTTTGGAAAACTGTCATTTACTACTGGAGATGGACCTACGTACATGCTATGACCCAGCAATTCCAGTCCTGGTTCCATCCCTCCAAGAAATCCGCATCTGCAAGGGCATGGGGCGACCCGTACAGTAAGGTTCATTGCAACACAATTCATAATGAAGAAAATAGACTGTGCGATTCCATCTCTATGTAGTTTGACAGCCGCCAATACCGTGGGGTTGGAAGTCTGCTTAGTGGTCCCCTGAGGGATCAAGGGTCGGTGAAGTACAGGACTCAAGCTATCGGAAGGCTGGTGCTGTTCCAGGTCTTCTATTAGACCGAGAACCGACATCCTTCACGTTGTCATCACACCGTGTGGCTCTGGTGTGGGAGCCTAGCCCGGGTTAGACCTCTGAAGGTGCGTGGACCCTCTGACCCATCCCTGGGAAATGCAGGCTTTGCTCTGGTGACCATTTAACATGACTGGTTCTACCACGGGCACTCACCTTCCTGGTTCACCGTTTAGACAATGGCTGAATGGTTCTCGGTCATTCTGTGTGTCTCACCTATGGTCACCCAGCTGGGAAACCGAAGAGCTAGCTTTGAACCTAGGCTCCTGGCTGTTTCCAACCAAGAGATGACAGCCCCAAAGCCTATACACTGGTGAGTAGGTAATTTACAGGCGGGGAGCAGTAGATAAGAAGTGAATCATACTTGCCTTTTTAACTGGTACCCGCTGTAAGATACTCCTCACCTTGTTGCTGTTGGGTTTTTTTCTGAATAGAGAGATTCAAATTTATGTTATAATCATTAGTGGGTTTTTTTTTTTTTTTTTTTCTTTTCACCTCAAATAGGGTCTCAGATCAAGCCTGTCTCCTAACAGTAATACACAGGAGGATACATTTTGTCTTGCTTCACCACTGTTCTTGATCTCCGGCCCTGTAGGAGAACTCCAGACTGGGGAATCTTCCTCAGAAAGGTGTTATGAGTTGAGATTAGTTAGGCAAGTGGCAGAATGAATGCATAAGCAGTGATTTTGCATAATGAGGCGTGTAAAATCCCACTGGAGGTTGTTAAAACAGCAGACAGACTGTGGTAAACAAGGTGGAAGGTAGGCTTTGAAAACAGATGGCTTTGAAAACCTGGCAAAGCCCTGTTTCAGACTTTTAAGAATTGGTTTCGTTAGTGCAAGCTATTTTTTAAAAAAAATTCTACATGCATATTTTAAAGTTCTGTTTTAATGATAAAGTTCCGTGGGTAATTGAACATCAGTTTACATCCCGCTATAAAAATGCTAACAGCCAGATGTGATGGACAGCTTGCACGGAGACCTAGCTGTTCTTGTGTACTTGGATTCAAATGTGTTACTTGGGTTTGGGATTGGGGTAGTTTTGTTGACTTCTATGCTGAATGCTTGTATGGCCGGGCCCTGCCCACCTTGCTAAATAGGACATTCCCCCTACCCCACCCCCGCTGAATTCTCTGCCTGTAATCAGAGCTGCTCCGGAGGCTTTCTCCCATAAATGCAACCATTTTGGAAGAGGGCATGATCTCTGGAGTCACTCTGCCTTAGTGTGTGAGCTGAGCCCTGGAGCTAGAGTCCCCTTCTTTAGACAGTCCCCACATTCTTCATGGAGTCACCCATCCAAGCGCCATTTCTAGATGTTCTAACCTCTTCCCAGCGGTGATGAGCTTGGATGTCTCTGTTGACAGAAGGACTTACCTCTGAATTCAAGGCTGCGTCCTGTATTCTTTCTCTATATATTCCCAGACAATATAGACTTTTCAGAATTTTTATTTATTTTTTGCCACGTAGAGCGAAACTTCTTCAACGACTTGACCAACGAAATGATAATAGCAGAGGCAGCACTTGCTACGTTCCAGACATATTCTAGATACTTGACTTCTCCTCATCATTTGGTCCTCACAGCAATGATATGAGGAAGATGTTATTGTAACCCTGTCTTGTAGATGGGGAAACTGAGGCAGAGGGATTTTTTTTTTAAGATGTTGCCCAAATTTGTACAGCTAATAAGTGGCAAAGCTGGGACTTGGACTCAGTCACCGGCTTACTGCCTCTCACCCCGGGAAACACAACATGAACTCTTGTAGCTTCTCAGCTGCAAGCTGCCCTCCACAGTTGAATGTCCATCTAGACATTCGGGGCGCCTGGGTGGTTCAGTCGGTTGAGCGTCTGCCTCTGGCTCAGCTTGTGATCCCAGGGTCCTGGGATCGAGTCCCGTGCCTGGCTCTCTGCTCAGTGCGGAGCCTGCTTCCCCCTCTGTTCCTTCCCTTTCTTCTGCACTCCCTGCACTCAAATAAATGAATAAAATCTTGAAAAAAAGAAGAGTTCGGTGTGTGTATGCCACTCGTGCTTGCCATTGTGACCACACAATCTGGTTATGACATAAACGGATGCACTATGAACATAAGAAAGAAAGAAAGTGTGTCTGTGAGAAGGGAATTGAATATTTGAGAGGGTGTCCTTGTAGACAAGATGTTAAAAATACGGCTCTCAAACGAGGCTGGATGTAGTCACTAGGAAAGTTTGGGGAGGGGTGTAGACGCTTCTCCGCCATGTCTCAGATAAATGAACGGATAACCACAGAAGATACACCCTGACCAAATTATAGGGTGATCATTTGAGTGTTGGGGGTGCCCCTACCTGAATTACCAACAGGGCCCCTCCTACGCTCACCTCTCCCAGTTTCTACGGTGAAATATATGGGTCACCCCAAATGTGGGTGTCGCTTAAGGCAATACAGAGAGACAAAATACTCACCAGCCACCTCTTCTTCAAAGAAAAGCCCTCGACTATTCATTAAAAACCCTGCCATTATCGAGAGCTAATACGGTCTCTGAAAGCGAAGCCTGGAACCCTCCCAGCCCATTCAAAATCTGGGCTTCAGAGAAGGTCCTTTGAAAGAGCGTGCTGCATTCAGAAAGGAACTATTTAGGAAGTTCCCTGCTGGTGCGAGACAGGGAGCGAGATTCTTACACTTCTCCCACATGGGAGAAAATCAGGTTCCTGCGCTCGAAGCAGCTTCAGGATCAAAGAGCTCTGCCCGGGGCTTCACCATGCTGCCATGATGTTCGCGTCTGCACTGACCTGAATTCCAGGAACGCCACCAGAGCCAACGTTAATCTGGCGTTAGTGCGGATAGTCTGGCTTTGGCTCAGGTGTGATGGGTAGCACATTGGTATTCATTTAGTGTCTGACCGGGGCAAGGGGTACTCTTTCAGCTTTTTGGTGTGAATCAGTATCAAGTCACCAGGTAAATCAGCTTATCTAGGCTCAGTCTGGGGGTTTGTCCCATTTGTTCCTTTTGCGACTCTTTTTAGTGCTTTAATTCTGAAAAGTGGTTTTTTGCTCAGGTGGCCTTTCTCTGTTGACACATCAGATTGTCAAGGGCGAGTATTGGTTGAGTATATTTTTCCAGGAATGGCTGAGTGTATTTTCGAGGAATGGTGCTAGGTCCTTTGGGTCCGTGATCTCATTTAAACATCATGGTGGGGGGGACAGGGGGCGGATCCAGGAGATGGGGGGTATTTTGTCTAATGTACCCGATGGGGCAGAAGGTCGGAGATGGGAAGTGATTTGTCCACAGTCATATAGTTAGGAGGGCAAAGGGCCATGATCAGGACTTTCTACTCTCAAACCTTTATGCTTTCGATTCTTCTGTTACTGTGTTTCCTCTCTGCTGAGCTATAGGACCCCCCCCCCCGCAATGTCATGGATCAATACCAAAACATTGGGGTAATGATGCTGCCAGTCAGATCCGTGGGTCTCCCTCAACCTCCCTGCACTCTGCAGCTTCTTCCCAGCCTGGCCTTGTCCCATGACACTTGCACGTTCTCTTACCCTGACTGCACTGTGGGCCATCTTGATGGCCTTCAGTGTCCTACACAAAGTGGTGGGTTCAGGGCCAATGGGCATCAGAACCCACTTCATCTTTGAATGGGCAGCAGGAGGCTTTGCACTAACATCTTTGGTATGTGGTCAGACCAGCTTGGAGCCTTGGCCACTGCCAGGCAGATGGGACAAAGACAGAGGGCAGAGTCTTGACCTTCCACAGCAAGGAACCATGACCCCAAGTCTGTTCTCTGGGGACCGCTGCAGAGCCTTACCCTGAGATACGCAGGTCCCCGGGCTTGAGGCCTAGGATCCTGTTCTATGTGTCTTTCGCTTTCAGTATCTGAAGCCAGAGTGGGATTCATGCTGCATCTGTGGCTGGAATTTGGGCTGTGCTGTCGGTTGTGGCTTCTCCCCTCATGGTGCTGATCTTCATGGCAGGCTGGAGGTAGCGACAACTTTCCAAGTTCAGAATCCATTCCCTATTCCTCTTGTGATTTTTCCCGCTCTGATTTTCCAGCCAGCTTACTATTAGATGATCTTGTTAGAGGAAGTGTTTTCATGGAAACGTGGATTTTCAACCCCCAGCTCCAGCACAGGGTCCTTGGTGACTCTCTGGAGATGATCCTCTGCACAACCTTCGGTCCCAGGCACACAATGCTAGGCCAGCCTCCCCATCCCACTGGAATATAATAAGTGTCCGTGTCTGGCACCATGATTTCTCCTTGGAAGGAGATGCAGATCAGCTTGCTTTCAATAAATAGAATTTAAACCAAGATGCTTCTGTATAATTATGTTTCCTAATTATATTACTTGCCGCCTGTAGGCAAAACACAAAAATCCCCCAGTTGTACTGAAGGAAACCTGGTGAGCTGAGTTTCTGGGCAAACCCAATGCTTATGACAGAGCAAACTCTGGGAAAAGGAGAGCCCCTGACCGGGGAGATTTGGGTGAAAAGGTAAGAAGGTCTCTATAATAGTTTCCGGCTCTGATGTTCTAGAATTCTATCACTGCTCTCTTCTTACATATACATATATGCACATATATGTGTTGTGTATGTGTACATATTTATGTCATGTACATGGATATGGACATCCATTCTGATTGGGCCATTGTTTGCTCTGTTGGGTGAGTGATCTTCTGAATATGTCCCCTGTCTCTGGCCTTTATGGTTAATTGCATTCAGGTATTGCCCTTGAATAAATCACTCAAGAGATACCATCTTCCAGGAAATACGTGACTTGTATTTGAGAAGCCATCCAAGTGCTTCTTGAAACACTTACGTTACAGAGCTAATGGCAGTATACGGTCCCAGGTACAGCTAAGGTTCATATACTTGGGCTGGCGTTGTGCCCATCTGAGTAGGACCGCTGGAGTCCCCAGTTCATGGACAAGTTCAAGTTCCCCGGACTACTGGAATCCTCCCCTAAATGGGCACCCTTTTCTTGTGTCCCATGATGCTTGTAGTGTTTCTCAGAATGTTCTTCTCTCAGTGAGGACAGGTACGGGTCCCACGCCTCCATATCCCACAAAGCCTGGTTCGTCATTGGTGACCCCCAAATTACTTGGGGGTTGATTTGGTTCAGAGGAACAGAGGGGAAAAAAAAAACACTTGGTGGAAACATTTGCTTGGGATACTTATTTTCAGAATTATAAATCTAGGTGACCAACTCTCTCGATGTCCTATTCCTTTTTTTTTTTTTTTTTAAATTTTTAAATTAACCCACTGCCGCATGAGGCGTCACTTAAGAGAGCGAGTCTCCTGCTCTCCTATTCAGACTTGATTCTGGACTGCCCATACCTCCATTGCTGGCATCGATATCTTCTGCCCATTAGCCTCTATCCTCCTGACTTCTGATTTTTACCTTTACTCCCCTGGTTTTGGCTTTGCCCTTTCCCTGAGCCTCTAGGTTTAGCCCTGACTTTATGGCTACGGCCTTGAGCTCTCGGTATACCATGGTTCCTCTCTTCCCTCCAGCTGGGATGCTTGGGCCTGCTCAAGGTTGACCCTTCTCCAAGCCCACTTCAGTTCCTGCATCTCTGATCCTGTCTTCCTTCCCAGACCTGCCATGTGGCTGACCCTCTCACTGGGCTACCAGAGCCCTTAGGGCATGACCCGTACATTAAGAACACATTTTAGAAACATCCCTTGGGACAATCCCTCTGAGTACTGGTCAAAGGAGATTTGATGCAGAAGAGAGGCCTACAACAACTCCCACTAAGACCCTTGGAATCAAACACCAGTCCCAAGGAAGGGTATCTGTTGGATCCATCCTAAGCAGCACTTGGGGCCTCTCCAATGAAGCATGGCTTTTTTGGGAGGGCTGCTACTTATATGGACTTTTTACTGCTCCTTTTTAAGAAGATTTTATTTGTTTGGGAGAGAGAGAGAGAGAGAGGGAATGAGAATGAGTGCAATCAGGGGGAGCAGCAGCAGGAGAGGGAGAAGCAGGCTCTCTGACAAGATGGGAACCTGATTCAGGACTCCATCCCAGGACCCTGAGATCTTGACCTGAGCCAAAGGCAGATGCTTAACAACTGAGCCACCCAGGTACCCTTTCTGCTACCTTTCATTTACTCTTTAGTGAACAGGAAATCACACAGAGTTCTGCTATGTCAGAGGTCGGGCAAAGGGATACTAGTAGAGACAAAGTGATAAAACGTCAGCACTATCATTTGGAGACCCTTGCTGTTGACTTAGGATGGCAATAGTAGGCAAAGATTTTTTTTCCCTACCATAAGTAGGAATGTTCATAGAAACCCCCAAACCTCCCTATTGAAGTATAATATGCGTGAAGTAAATACATGTACACAGTATATGTAAGTGTATAGATTTATATATTTTCACAAGTGAACATACCCACCTTATTAGTACCAGAGAAGGAACAGTCCCAATACCCCCATCCCCCATAAACCCCTTTCATTTGCCCTTTCAGTTTTTTTTTTTTAATTTGACAGAGAGAGAGAGATCACAAGTAGGCAGAGCAGTAGGCAGAGACAGATGAGGAAGCAGGCTCCCCACTGAGCAGAGAGCCCGATGCTGGACTCGATCCCAGGACCCTGAGATCATGACCTGAGCTGAAGGCAGAGGCTTAATCCACTTAACCCACTGAGCCACCCAGGCACCCCTTGCCCTTTCAGTTTTTACCCTATTCCCAGGGTCACTGCTCTCCTGATGCCTAAGAGCATAGATAAAGATAGTACTTTATCTTACTAGAACCACACGTACTTATTAGAACCATAGATATGTATCTGATATCCACCTTCTTTCAGCCAGACTCATGCACATGGTATCTATCCACGTTATTGAGAGTAATTGTAAATGACTCAATTTTTCGTCCCTTGGACAGTGAAATTTTCAAAACTTTGAGAACAAAATCACTTGATTTTTATTGCTCTATGATACTCAGTGGATAATATTCTTTTTTAAAAAAAAGATTTTATTTATTTATATGACAGAAAGAGAAATCACAAGTAGGCAGAGAGAGAGGAGGAAGCAGGCTCCCTGCTGAGCAGAGAGCCTGTGTGGGGCTCGATCCCAGGACCCTGACATCATGACCTGAGCCGAAGGCAGAGGCTTTAGCCCACTGAGCCACCCAGGTGCCCAGTGGATAATATTCTTTAGTGCCTATATGCACTTGAATATCTGAAAGCTACTATTTTCTTGGTTGTACAAACTCTATGTCTTGGTCGCCACATAATTCTACTTAGATGGGAACCTTCCTAACTACCTGTTCAGTGCTTTGCACTCCTGCTTAAATGACCTCATTCTTTCCGCACAGTTGTCCCATGGGGAAACAAATTGGTTTTCATCCCATTGAACAGATGGCTAGGACTCAAGCTCTAAGAGATTAAGTGGCTCGTCCAGATTGCCCAGAGCACTAGGACTTAATTCTTCCTACCTCCTCATTTTGTCTCTCTGTAGATGATGACTTTGAGCACCCCATCTGATACCCCAGAGCTGATACCTCAGCCATCAACTCGGGTGACAAATATTTATTATTAACCGTGTGTCTTGGCACTGTCCAGAATGTTAGGCATTCATTCCTGAACAAGACAAGCATCCTTCCGGCCATTATGGAACATACGTTAAAGTTCCTTTAAGGTCTTTTAGCTGTGTGACCTTGCCAACATACTTGATCACTCTGAGCCTGATTTCCTCTTCTGGTGCAGAAGGATAATGATGCCAGCTTCCTGGAGTGTTGAACTCATCTGTCACCCCATCTGATAACCCAGAACTGATAAAAACCCATGTAAAAGCTGATAAACACCCTCCAAGTAGGAGGCTTCAGTGTTCAATAGACTGATCAGCTGATAAAACCCAGAGAAGAGGAAGGCATCTGGACCCCAGCCCAGGTTAAGCTAGCTGCTGACATGCTGGAGTTTTCACAACCCTCAGAATCATAATTTCCTCTTTTGAGCTATTTAGCAGATCCCAAGCTGGTGGAGTCTTCCCCACAGCATCTTCCTGGCAGGTGTGCAAGTGACCAAAGGGACAGGCAACGGTGGCCTTGGTGACCTGGACTGGGGCATGAGAAATGGAACGAGGCAACCCAGGGACAGTTCTTGTTGGTGACTGGGAACCAGACAAGACCAGAGTGAAACAAGGGGTTGGTCCCTCATTTGTGCCAATCAAAACTATTAGGAAAGACAGTGGGGGTTGGCTATGCAATCCCTAAGACCTACAGATTTTCTTGGTGATAATTCTCTGATCATGTCTTCTGGTCTTTAATTTAAACTTGGGGTTTTTGTTTGTCTGTTTGTTTTTGTCTAGACAATTGTCACAGCCTTCTGGAGGGCTGCTTCTACTTCCTGACCTCCTCCTTCCATTGACCTGTGCCTGGTAGCCCTGGGGATAGTCCAACTTCCCTGCTCTCCTCTGTTAACCCTTCGTGGTCCATCCTTCTTGTCCATGTCTTTAGTCTGGCATGCCGTGGCTCTGTGATCACCCCTGTAACATTCCCATTTGCCCCAGTGCTGCCCACGTTCCAATCAGGCTGCACCACATTCAGTCTCCCCAGCACGCTACGCTCTTCCACACCTGGACACTGCGTGTAAAATGCACGTTCTGCCTGCAAGCCCATTTTCCTACTTTGTCCCTGGCCAACTGATTTCCTCTTAGAAGGTACAGCTTCGCCATCTTCCTGGGGGCATTTCCCGTTTGTACTGGGGGTGGTCCCTGTGGTAGCTGTGATGTCTTCTATCCAGTTCCCACACACTATGTGTTTGCCCCTCAGTTTCTCTGTTTAAGTGATATGCTCCAAAGATCGTGGGGTTCTAGCAGGGTTAGAAACCATTGTTCAGTAAATGTCTCTTGAAATAAAAAGCACAGAAATCCATTGGGCTGGCTTGTGGCAGGTGGATGTGAGAGGTGCCTTGTGTGCAGAGAAGAGAATACAGACCATCTAAACAGTTGTGCCCAGAGATTCTGCTGGGGAGACTACAAATCCCGGAGGACTCACCATTCCAGCTTGCTACTCGCGGCATGTGTGAGCCCTGCATGTTACCAGAGGATTTTTCTCTTATCTCTGGAGTCCGTGGATCTATTCCCTGTAAATGGAGCCTGGTGTCCATTGCATGTCGGGAGGTGGGGGAGGGGGAAAGAGCCTAGGCGGGGGAATGGAGAAGAAGGATGTATCATTGAAGTTGCTTAAACAGCTGACAGGTGCACTGACTTAATTGGGTTTTATTCTATTTGATCTTGAATAAAGAGGATTTTTTGAGAGTCCATTTTGTCCTTCTTGAGTGTTCTTGCTATATATATATATATATATATATATATATCTCAGCCCAAAACCCTCCATCCAAACGTCTGCTCAGTTCCCAGGTCCTTGCTAGCCACGCTTGTTACACACGGGGGCAGTAGCATACCACAAACCTTCTCCAGAGCTCCCAGGGGCACTGATGAATCTGAAGCATTCACCGGGAATTTTAACTCTAGCTAGATATTTTCCATTTCATATACATGGGCGAGAAATATCACTTAAGACCAAGTTGGAAATAAATTAAGCAGGGAACCACATAAAGAGGTTTATATTTGCTTTTCTGACATAGTTTGCGAATTTTTATACTCTGAATCTTTTTGGACTGGATCACAAACCTCCAGTTTGAGCTCAATTGTGCCAGAAGCCGGTTCCCATCAACCCCGAGGGTGTTCCCGGAAATTTGAGGTCAAAATGGAAACTCTCTCCTTGTCAGTGAAATGGCTTTTGAATGCCTAGACTGTCCCAGACACTGTCCCTTGAATCGTCCCATGAATTTCTGAGTTCAGCACTCCAGGAAGCTGGCATCCTTATCCTTCTGCACCAGAAGAGGAAATCAGGCTCAGAGAAATCAAGTATGTTGGTCAAGGTCACACAGCTAGAAGACCCTAAAGGAACTTTAATGTATGTTCCGTAATGGCCGGAAGGATGCTTGTCTTGTTCAGGAATGAACGCCCAACACTGTGGACCGTGCCAAGACACACGGTTAACACTTAATAAATATTTGTCACGTGAGTCGATGGCTGAGGGTTTGCTGACTCCTGGGGCAATTCTCTTTGTACTGTATGGTGCCCGAAGGAGGAGGTCGACAAGCCTTCAAGCGTTCCTGGCAGATGCTCTGTTGCGGTGGCCGCCTTTGGACGCGAGAGGAAAGCTCCAGCCTCCAGGACTTCTGTAGACTCCCACTCTAGAATCAGAGGGCAGGGGAGAGATATCAACACATCTTAAAGAGTGATGTCTTGCTGATCAAATTCACTGTGAGACGAAAGAAAGAAAACAATGCAGCGTGGATTCGGAGCACCAGATTTCATCCTAAGTAAATTGTGCCGAACTGGGAGATAAGGAGGTGTCAGTTACCGACGGGGAGGGCAGCATTTTGATTCCGGTCATGCAAACCCCAGAAACATTCAGGCATGGGGATGAAGAGCCTATCTTCCTCTGCACATTCTTGTGCAGGGCAGAAGCCCAGAATGAAGAGCAAATGCTCTACTTGGAAAGGGTCCCCCCTCCTCCTCCCCATGGCTGCTAGTTCACACATGCCTGCCTCTCTGCCCTGGGCCTGAATAAGACATCTTGGGGTTGGAGGATGGACCCTCAGGGTGTCCAGAGAATGGCAGTGGTCTGAGGGGCTGAGAAGCTTGCTGAGATCCACTTTGAGACAGGAGCATTGAGAGCCCTGGAGATTCTGGGGACATTCCAGAAAGGGGAGACTGTGAACCAGGGGGAGTGACTTGAAGCCCTCTACACACTTGAAAAAGCTTCTCAATTCAACATGCTTGTTGAAGGACTTGCCAAGAGAGTTTTCCTTACCTGCTGAGTACTGTCCTGCAGTAAAAGACACCACAACCTTAGCCAGGAGACAAGCCGGTGTGCTTGACATGCGGGGAGCTGGGCAGATGGTGTCCCACTCCACAGGCACCTTTGGCAGGAAGAGAGGGGGCTCAGGTACCCAGTCCAAGGCAGCCAGTGGGCTTCACGAGGCTCTTTGATTCTCTGATGGGTACACACAGTGGCTCTAGTCCCAGAGTGGGCTCACAGGTGTCTTAGGTGTTTGTGTCAGTCAACACATGAGGTGGGAACCTTATTAAGCAGATTTCTGGTTCTCTTGGTGGGTGGAGCCAGGCTGGTTTCTGGCCAGGTTCTTTTGCTTGAAAGAAGGGGAAAAAAAAGGACATTTCCTGAACTTCCTTCAAAAGTGGGTTGTAGAGGGTATTGGTAAGACCTATGGGAACCAGCCCTGGTCCTAAAAAGAGTGAGGGGATGGCTGCTCCTTCTAGCTTTCTGATTTTTTGTATTATTACAGGTTGTGTCAACTCATGATCTCTGATCGCCAAAACTTACTTTTGATTCCAAGTCTCGTTAATTCTACTGTGAGGGTTAATTTTATGTGTCAACTTGACCAGGTCACGGGATTTCCAGATAGTTGGTCAGACATTATTCTGGGTGCATCTATGAGGAGGTTTTTGGATGAGATGAACATTTCATGCATAGACTGAATAAAGCAGGTTGTTTTCCCTGATGTGGGTGGACTTCGGTCAATCTACTCAAGGCCTACAAAGAACCCAAAGGCTGACCCTCTTTCAAGTCAGAGGAAACTCCTCTTGCTTGACTGCTTGAACTGAGACATTGATCTCTTCCTGCCTTGGGACTGGGAACTCTTGGATCTTGAGTCAGCCAGCTTTCAGACTGGCACTATGACATCAACTTTCTTGGGTCTCCAACTAGCCAACTGCAGATCTTGGAACCTCTCAGCTTCCATAATTATAGAAACCAATCCTTTTAATTCCTTATCATAAAATCCTTTTTGTATAGATCCTGGTGGTTCTGTTTCTCTGGGAAATCTTGACTAGTGCATCTACTTTGCAAATGCTTCTTCAATCTGCTTTGTTTCCGATCCCCGTAACCACATCCACCGTCCTCACTGGAGACAAACTGCTTTGGCTGAAGTCGGGGTGAAGAACTCCGACTCTACTTACTGCTCTCTTGGCAAGTCCTTACTCCCTGAAGTGGCTAAAGGGGCTTTGGCTTCATGAAACATGGTATGAAGCTACTGGTCTACATGTCAAGACCACGTCTTCATCCTGGTATTCATGTCAAGCAGAGTCTGTCCCCTGGGGGCCTCTCCAGCATAGCTTTGGCCATGCACACTCTGTTTCAGGTGCATACATCTTCTCTAAGCACACCATGCTCTTCCCTTTTGTTCATGCTCTTTCCTTTATGTGGAAGGACTTCTTAGACCCATACCATGCTGCACCCAGTGAACCCTTTTCTCATCTTTCAAGGTGAGCTCAAATGTTCTCTTGTTTGTGAAATCCATTCTGGCTGGGGGCACAGCTTGTCACTCCCTCCTCCGGCTTCCACATCACTTAGATTAGTGTGTTTTTCTCCTTATCCGCCCCCCCCTCCCCCCCCAGTTCTTGGAAAGCCAGGTCTCAGTTCCTTCAGTGCCTAGAAGAGTTCCCGAGCACTTAGCAAATGCACGTTACAATTTGTGGAATGAATGAACAATGAGTACACTGTGGGTACCTGATTATAACTAGATTTTCAAAATATTGGTCAGCGAGACAAACAGAGATCCTTTAATCCCGAAGGTTTATCCAGATTATTTGACCTAATTCTTTAATACCACATCATCAGATAATGCCGTGCGAGGAGACCAGCGTACCATCAGCAAACACAGGGCTGAATTTCACCTCCACCACAGTGTGGAGAGCTTGGAGTCCTTTAATGAATGTACACAGAGAGAGATATCAGAAGATTAGCATTCTTGTAATGAACAAGGGAGAAACATTCATCAAAATTGCTCAAGTGCTATCAACAGAGCATGTCCAAGCAAAGACTTTCAGTAAATGGTAGTGAGAGATGGAGGGTTTCTCAGGCTGGTCATGGGGAGGCTTGTTAATTTCACAGTTTATAAAAGATTAATGGTAAAGGAAATAGGATTCAGTTACAGTTACCTAACTGAAGAAAATGTTTTGTCTAAAACACAACCCAGAAGAAAACAGTAAGGAGAATGAAGCACTGTCTTTAGAAATAGGGCTTGACCTTCACATTTGACTTCAGAAGTCATGAGGATTCCTAACCAGAGAGATTCTTGCCTCAAATCTAGAATGTGCATCAGCAAACCAACAACTCCCCATTTTAATGGGAGTTTTAATGGGAACCCAGAGAGGGAAAGCCTACCCTTGAGACCTCTCTGAACCAAGAAGGTAGACATTGGCTCCAACACCTGAAATCTTGAAAGGTACATCAGGTCACCTGTGCAGGTGGTTTCCCAACCTGAGCTCTGAGATCATGGCTCTTGGGAGTCCAAGGACCTCGCTGGAGTCCAAGGTCCAAGGTCTAACCAGAATTATGAGTGATATTTTCTAATATTGAAAGGCATATTCAGAGAAGAGAGTTGACTTCTCTTTGCCTTCAAATGGAGCTTGACACCCCCTCCCCCCCATCCTGTGTCCAGAAAGCTTATAAAAGACCAGTCACACCAATTGTCTCAACTTCTAGAATTCTTTTGGAACTTGACCAATTAGACCTGGCTTCACTTATTAACCTCTTACTAATTGCGTGACTTAGGCAAGCTGTTTATTCTCTCTGTGCCTCCATTTTCTAAAGTATACCCTGGGGACAAGAACAGTGCCTACCTTTCAAGTCCATTGTGAGGATAACACGAGATTGTGTATGTCAAGTTCTTAGAATCGTGCCTGGCATTAGGTAACTCTACAGTTATTCCACAGGACCTGGAATACAGTAAGTGCTCAGTAAATGTTGAATGAATGACCAAATGACAAAGTGATGAGTCTGGTTGAGATTGTATGTCAGGAACAGAAGGAGACCCTAGTTCTTACATGTGACGCCATTGACTATGGGTCAACCCAGAGTGGTGGATTACTCCCAGGTCTGTGTTCTGATGAGGGCCTGTAGAAGAGTGGCAGCTCTACCCTGGGAGGCTTCCAGGAGAGGAAGGGAGCCTAGTGATTCAGGGAGCACTGAGCACTTATTTCACATCTTGACTGTGATTGAGCCCCACGGCAGATGCTAAGCCCAGCGCTTTTCCAGTTAGAATTGCTTGATACCTTGTTGAATGAGGTAGAGAATTCCAGCCACTCCCCATCATTCTGGGGCTGAATTGTGCCCCCTCAAAACTTATATGTTGGAGTCTGAACCCTTAGCTCCTCAGAATTTGACCATATTTGGAGACAGGGCATTTAAAAGGTTACTCATTTAAAGTGAGGTCCTTAGAGTGGGCCCTAATCCAATCTGACTGCTGTCCTTATAAGAAAAGGAAATTGGGATGCTCAAAGGGACGCCAGGGATGTGTGCTCACAGAGGAAAGGCCATGTGAGGACACAGGGAGAAGGCAGCTGTCAGCACACTATAGAGAGAGAGGCCTCAGAAGGAAACAACCCTGCTGACATCTTGAGCTCAGACTTCCAGTCCTTAAAACTGAGAAAACAGATTATGAGAAATGCATGAGAAAATAATTTTCCATAGTGTAAGCGTCCCAGTCTGTGGAATTTCTTTGTGGCAGCCCTGGTGGACTAATTTACCTCATATTCTGTCTCTTGATTTAGCATTTCAGGAGAATTTTGTGGTCTAGCAACCGATATGGGATGTTGTCACCTCTGGGACTTTTTCTGAATGTTAATGGTAAAGGTTAAGGATATAACTCTTGATTTTCCTTTTCCACACTGATGGAGCATCACTGGGGCAAAAGGAAAAGTGTACTGGGCTCAGGTCTGACAGATGAGGGTTTGAACTGGAGGCTCCCACCAACTCTGTGAACCTCTTGATTCTCTGAGCATCAGTTTCCCCCTTTGTAGCACTGGAGTACAAAATCATCCTCACAGAGAAATCATAAAGTTGGAAATGAAGGGCTGCTATCCACATGGTCAGGACTCAACTGCTTTCTGTATTTTTGAACGTACTCCAATCTGCCTCTTCAAGTAGACTGTGAACCTTTCCCGTGCAGGGGAAATGTTTTTCATCCCTTTGAATTCCTCACACACTTGTTGAATAATTACTTGCGTGTGAACCCACTCCTTGTTGTTGGTTGCGTTGTGTTCCTCCCCTATGCCAAAGCCTTTGTTGAGTCCTAAAAAAAGTGACCTAGTTTGGAAACAGGGTCATCAAAGAAGTACTTAGTGGAGATTAAGTTATATTGGAGTTGGGTGGGCCCCTGAATAATACAACCAGGGCCCTAATGAAAGGGGGAGATCCTCAAGCAGGTCACACACACAGGAAGAAAGACACATGAACAAAAGACTATGTCAACACAAGCCGTGGAATGTCTGAGACTACCAGAAACTTGGAGAGAGGCCTGGAAGAGATCTTTCCCTAAGCCTGGAGGGAGAGGGAAGTGAGGCCCTGCCAGTGCCTTGATCTCAGACTTTTGGCCTCCAGAACTATGAGACAATAAATTTCTGTTTAAGCCACTCAGTTATGGCAGCCCTTGCAAACAAACACCCTTGCTATTACAATCATTATTTGGATCTAAAGAAGGTTAGATCTTCTAAAGAAGGTCAGCTGAAGGTTGAATCTCCTTGCTGGAAATGTTACATCTAGGTAGAGGAAAGCTGTCTGCAGTTTGCTTAGAATAAATGGTATGCAGCAAGCAAGCCATTTGCCCATTCCACATTTATTCCCTCAGCCAGGAAACAAGGTACATTGGAAAGCACACTTTGAATTCGGTGACCTCTGTGTTTCTGTCCCATGAGCTCCTTAAGTGACCCTGTTGCAAATCACTTCTCCTTCTCAGATGGGGCCAAGCCATGAGACATCCACTGTCCCTTCCAGTTCTGGATTCGGTGGTTTCTCATTATTCATTTAGAATCTGGTGTGTTGATGGGGCTACAAAAATGGACCCAGCTGGTGGGTTCCACAGTTTCCCTCTGGAGTGTGTCACACACCTCTAGTGTCTCCATTCACACCTCTTGTCCTCTCACTCAGTTTTAGCCACAGCTGCAGTGGGAAGCTCCTGACTGGGTTTCAACCTGGAACTGATGGCCGTTTACCAGAAGTGCCCAGGGTAGTTTTGCATTTTGATGTCTGGTGTTTCTCTGACATCTGTGATGTTGGTAGGACCTCACTCATCAAGCATGTATGCCCAAACCAGGGGTAAGGCAACTCCCAACCAATGAGTCTAGAAGCCAAAAGATACATGCTTCTAGGTTGACCTTGGGTGGATAATTCCGAGCGGCCTTCTACACACTCCTCAGTAGGTGTGCTGAGGCGAGCCCCAGAGGAACCTACCAGTGACCTCAACGATGCACCCATATATGACCTTTCCTTCACCAACCCTGCTGAGATAGGAGGTGATAGGGTGCCCTAACCATCTCAGCTGTGTCTCAGTTCAACTTTGCTTTGGATTTTGGCAGTATGGGTCACTTTGCGAAAGCTGATTGTTTGCTTCTCATTCTCTTCTCTTTGTGTCTCCTTTCTACCAGTTAGAAGCTGGTGGAGATGAGTGGCAAGTCTCACACCCCTCATAATTTTTAAGATACTCTAGTCTTGAGAAGATTCATCATGACCCAAGTAAGATGGATAGCGCCCTTAAGAATTCTGGTTCAATGATATTTTACTCGAAGGATTTATGTTACACATTACACATGCTCCCCAAGGTGTACTCCATCACATAAGACCATCATCTTGGACCTGAAATACCATGTCTTGGTATTTCTTAGTATTTCCCAACTTACCAAAAAAATTTCACTTCACATCAGGTATCGGGGGGATGAAGGTGTGGTGTTATGCCAGGCAAGAACAGCAACTTGCCAATCTAGGTCCTTAGGAAGGATCCATGTGATGAACGGGGGAGTTCACGCCTCTGTTTGTGAAAGTCCTTTTTTGTCATCAGTTGCAGTAGGAGATGAACATCTACTCCATTATTGTCTATCATGTGCCTCTTGCTAATTACATTACAGCTTACTTTAGTACTGGTTATAGAACTTGGGGAAAACTGTGCCATCTTGGAATATTAATGCAATTTTATTTCCCTGGGGCATTAAGCCTTGACATACTGGACTTTCTCAACTTGGGGGAGGGATTTTGGATTCTTAACTCAAATAAAGCTCATTTTGTATGAGCTTTACCAAACAAAAACAAAAACAAAAACAAAACAAAAAAAACTTCCCTTTGTATGTTGGAAAAGAACCCATGGTCTCATATTAGCCTGTTTCCTGTGAAGGAGAAGAGAGGCCGTGAGTTCTTCAAGGGAGAACATTCCAGATTGGCACAATAGCTCTTTTTGTCTCTTTCTCAGGTCATGTTTCCTGAGATCTCATTGAAGGAGAACTGATACATTTTAGAACCTCATCAGAGGGGATGCCTGGGTGGCTCAGTCGGTTAAGCACCTGCATTCAGCTCAGGTCATGATCCCAGGGTCCTGGGATTGAGTCCCACATCAGGCTCCCTGCTCAGCGGGGAGCCTGCTTCTCCCTCTTCCTGCTGCTCCCCCTGCTTGTGTGCTCTCTCTCTCTCTTTCTCTCTGACAAATAAATAAATAAATAAAATATTTTTTATAAAACTCATCAAAGTAGGAAGGGCTTTCCAAGGCAGCCTTCAGTTCAGTGCCTGCGACATGGCAAGGTCTCAACAGTCTGTCTTTGGATGTTGAGGGAATAGTACCCCATAGTTAGCAGGCCAGGCACCTTCCCCTTGAATCTCCGAGAAGTACTGATGTGTATGTGGTTTTTCAGAACTTGCTCAGTGCTGGACAACGGGATCTCCCTCCTCTGTGCATCCTAGGGGGGACCTTAAGCGTCTCCAGTGTTCTTCTGTGTTTGGAGTCTAGAATCTCCCAGTGTACATGGGAAGACCTACACATTTCCTGGGAGACACGACATTTCATGCACACATAGTTTGCTCAGCAGAAAACAGTCCCCCTCCCTGAGCGTCCCAACGTCCCTCAGAACAGAAGAGGCTAACCTTTCAGCAAGGTTCCCCTGGGGGATTGCAGGGAACCTGGCTCTCCTTCACTTAATGACAATTTCCATTACTGGCCCATTGGGACCTCCGGAAATATGCCTTCTGGACAGAGCTCAGGTTTGCTTAGTTTTACCGTTTGGATTTCCCTTTCATGAAGAGCCTGAAAACTTGAGTCAAAGGCAGCTGGTGATTTTTCCATATGCCCTCAAGCCCTATCCCAAGGCAGCATCAAATCCTACTTGCTGGGAGGCGCCTGGGTGGCTCAGTCCGTTGAGAGTCTGCCTTCAGCTCAGGTCATGGTCTCAGGGTCCCGGGATGGAGCTCCGTGTCAGGCTCCCTGCTCAGTGTGTGTCAGGGGGTCTGCTTTTCTCTCTCCCTCTCCCACTCCCCCTGCTTGTGTTTGCTCTCTCTCAAATAAACAAATAAAATCTTTTAACAACAACAAAAAAAATGACACTTGCTGAACTGGAAGCAGGGGTGTCCACTTTTGTTTTTCTTGACCTCTTCTTTGCCACATCTTTGGTCTACAGTCAGTCCACTTACTGAAAAAAGTAAACCGCCTCCGAGACCCTTGCAGGCAGCACCACGTGTCCCCCGCCCCTCACCCCAGCTTTCGATTTGTAACTGGGATCCTGTCCGCTGATTCCTTAGTCTCTCCCACATCACACTTCTCCTTCTCCTTCATCAAACATTTATGGGCCACTGGGCTTTGTGGAGGCTGAAGTGAATCAGACAATTGCCACGCCCCAAGATGTTGAGTCTGGGGACTAAGACAGACACATAAACTGAAAATTACGATCAGTATGATGGAACCGTAAAGCAGGAAGCCAGGAGTCAGGGAACCGAGGAGGGGCTCTGAACAGGGGTACGGGAAGGGTCCCCCAGGGAGTGGGCAGTAGCTGAAACGCTAGGTGGAGGCAGAGGTCCTACCATGTTGAGCCTGAGAGACAGGGGTTGGGGAGATAACGACAATTACCATTTGGAAAGCTTGACCTCCATGAAAGGCGCCTGCATTCTAGAAACTTCTAGACCTTGGGCTGTACTCTAGGCGGTGGGAGCCCCTGGAAAGCGCCTTCATAGGAGAACGACGGTCTGGACTCCAGTGTGGAGGCTGGATTGCAGGGGCTGGGACTGGATGGGGGCGGCGTCCTCGGGATGGTGGAAGCGTGAACACAGCCCAGCCGTGAGCAGAGTGTGGGGGGAGCATGTGGAGAGAAGGTGCTCACGGAGACGGCTTTACTGGATGGTGGGGTCCATGGGGACGGGAGGGTCAGTGTAGGCAGGGGTGGGGGACGGGTGACAGCAAACACAAGGCAGGCTCTTCAGGGTCTCTGATTTCGCATGATTACTTTGACCACAGAAGCATGTGAGAGAACCACGGTGACTGTCACCTCCGGGTCCTGCACACGGTCCCTCCTGCACGTGGGGACCATTGGCCTCGCCCCCGTCCCATCATCTGTCTCTCCCTTAGGCAGGACCTTCTCCTCCTGCCAGTCTCAGGACTTCTCCCAACATCCACGTGCTGGAGTGTCCTTTCTCTTGGGCTCCGGAGCTCACAGTCTGCACAAATATTGATCTTTGGGCTGATTAATATTGCTATTTATATTAGCAATGAATTTGTTCACCAAAAAATAATTAGCACGAGAAGACTGCCTATTATTAGAGGCCTCATTAATTTCACGGAGTTTATTTAAATGACAGCAGGATGTCAAGTCAATAATGATGACTAATTAATAAATACATCTGATTACTTCAAAGCACAGGGAGGAGGTGACACATCGGCTGGGGGAGGGGCGGTGATGGGCAGTTTCTGGTCAACAGAGGTGGTGCTTCCTTTTGTCAATGGAGGGGACCAAAGGTGATGACCCCCGGGTCGGATGTGCTGGGTTGGTGGCCTTGCCAACTTGAATGAAAGGTCAACTACAGCCACTTGGGGGGGTTGAGGGGATATCTCAGGGTAGTCAGCAGTCTGTGACCCCAATGCGTCATGAGATGTCCCCCTAGCTTCTCTTTCTGAGACCTCATCAGGAGACAGTGGGAACTAGGGTGAAAATGAAGGCTTTGGCTTTGGAATCCGGGTTCCTTCACTTCTGTCGATGGGACTTGGGACAACCCGCATAGTGAGTAGAGGACGTAAGACTTGCCTTCTGGGATACTGTGAATTTTAAATGAGGTGAGTTGGAAGGGCTTGGCTGCCCAGAATGTAGAAAGGCATTTGGGGAAGTGACCTCTTCTTCCCCTTCTTAATATTTCCCACTTCTGGAGAAGAACCAAGTGTCCCTTTCCTTGCCTTGCTCAGCGGGGGCATGGCCATTTCCCCCTTCTCGGGATGGACATACCCAGCAGTCTTTCCTTTGTGTTTTGAAGCCACCACCTTAAGAAGCCCTGGGAATCTGTAATCCCCTAGTAGAGGTGATTTTATTCCTTCAACCTCCTCCCTGCTCCCTGCCCAGAACCAGCAGAAAGCTTTGGGAGCTCATAGAATCAGGATGTTTAGGCGGAGTCACCAGCTTCAAACCGAACAATTTGTTCCAAGCACATAGCCCCGAGCCCTGGCTGGGGGGGAGCTGGGTCTACAAAGGAACAGCCCCTCCTCCCAGCACCGCTAGAGGCCAGGGAGGGAGGGAGCAGGCCGGGTCGCTGACAGAGCCTCCAGCAAGCCACCCCAGCAAATGCTAACAGGGCTTTCCGGGGGGGCTCCCGTGTTTTGTTTTGTTCTGTTTTGTTTTAGGGGAAACGGTTCTTTCGGATATTTTAACCGATCAGCTTGGAGCTGAGAAATCCTTCGGGGCTTGCTTCGGAACAAATCAGAGCTAGAGTCAACCCTCACTGAGGGCTGCTGGTAGGAACGTGTGTGATTTTGTAAACTGAGAGCACCCCCACTTTATTTTTTTTTATTATTTTATTTTTTTTAAAGATTTTATTTATTTGTCAGAGAGAGAGAGAGGGAGAGAGAGCGAGCACAGGCAGAGAGAGTGGCAGGCAGAGACAGAGGGAGAAGCAGGCTCCCTGCCGAGCAAGGAGCCCGATGTGGGACTCGATCCCAGGACGCTGGGATCATGACCTGAGCCGAAGGCAGCTGCTTAACCAACTGAGCCACCCAGGCGTCCCAGCACCCCCACTTTAAATAGGGGTAAACACAGACTTGGGAGGTGATGGCGCATGCCCGGGACTGGAGAGAGGCAGAGCGGGGTTAGACCCAGAAGGGATGCTGCAGGGGACGGGGGCTTCCGTTAAAGTCCCTTGCTCTACTTGCACATCTGTCTCCCGCTGTCAGAGGGTAAGGTTTCTGGGAGTTAGGACCCTGTGTCACACACTTGTGTCCAAATGCTTGCTGGGACACCTGGCCAGGGCCAAGCCAATGTCTCCTGAGCCAATAAGGGAATGATGACAACAGGAGTCCAAGATCCACATGTGTGCCTTATGCAGGAGCCCAGAGGAGCCCTGGCGGACAGAAGGGAAAGCTAGGGCCAGCGTGGCCCCCTGCCAGTGAGTGTGAGCCCACGGGGCGTGTGTCTTGGAACCCGTCCTGTGCACAGCAGCCCCACCCTGGGCCCTGGCTGTGCACGGTCTTGTCCAGCCTCCTGGCAGACATGTGGGGAGAAGAGGGTCATCAGAGTTAGAAACTGGAGGAAACCATGGGACCCACAGGTTTGCCAGCTTACTGAGGGCTACTCAGGAAGCGGAATATGCCAGCTCAGTCCCCTCCGAGCCCCCATGCTTTTTCAGCATTGCTGCAGGAATTGGGCAGAGCCACAGGAAAAGAGCCAGAGGACCCAGAGGCAGTTTGGGGAACCTCCTAGAGAAAGGCTTTCTCTCTGGAGCTTTTCTGGTTAGGTCATCCCAGTTAGTGAAGTTCAGGGTGCTGGCAGCCTTGACTCGGTGCATCAGAAGGGGAGGGATCATTGGTTTCTAGCAGGGTTGAGAGGCAGGGTTGGGGTGGAAATGAGCTGAACACAAAATGAGAGAGAGAGCAGCAGCAAAGCTGGGGCGTGTGGGCAGGGTGGTCCCAAAGGCAGCGGAACAGGGCGTCCAGAGCAGGAGTGAAGGCGGGCAGTTCCTTCTCCCGACAAGGAGGAGTCTGGGTGGCATTGTGGGGAGGGATGAGGCTGGCCCTGGTGGTCTGGGCAGCTCTGGAGACCTTGCTCTCTCTACCGGAGCTCTGTGACCTTAAGTGTTTGTGTTCTGGGGCGAGGCATGGTCTTCCCCCATTGTAAAGACACACTGCTTGTCTTGTACCATGTATCAAGCAGGTGCATTTGGAGGAAACACTTGAAGCTGACTCTGGGGAAAGCCAAGAATTACACCTAGTGCAGAAATGGGGCCAAACACGCATCTCTCTTGAGTTTCCTTGGTTCCCAGCAAAACTTAACACGGGAGTCTGGAAGGAGGGCGTGCAAACGTTCTCCATCCATGAACTCAACAGAAGGAAACTTGCCGTTGCTGCAGATGCTGGCATTCCCTAGGAGACAGCCTTTCTGCACAGAGGATGCTGCTTCTGGGCACTGCCAAAGACACCTCGAAGAGCCACAGCAGCGAGGGGTTCTGTGCTCCCTGGGTTCCACACTTCACCTGGGACCTCAGTAACAACAGCATTGATCTTTTGTGGTTGGCCAAGTCCCCTGCAGAACAGGCTCTTAAGCTTCTGTCCACAGTCCCTCTGCACTGGGCTCAGGCGTTAGCCTGTGGATCTGGCCAGGAAGAATGGATAACACTCTCTGCACCCCAACCTTCCACAATGCCAGTCTGCATGAAGAGACACACCTGCATTCCGCCAGACTCCACAACCTCCCACATGCACCCAGATGCACCCCTGACTGAGGCCCCTTTGGGGGACAGGTGGATCTCTCCTTACACTTGTGATGAACTAAGGGGAAGACAGAGGCTTACAGCCTCTGGTGCACCAAGAGCAGGGCAATGGGACGTCCACCTTGAGTGAAAGCAAGAAGGAAACTTATCGTCCATAGAGAATTTAACAACAGTAATAAAATGGGCAAAAAGTTGGTAATTTAACAGCAGCGATGAAACAGACTAAAAGTGGGTCAGCTTCTTAGTATTGCCATGCACCAGCAAGTCTAAGTAGTATCAGTGACAAAATGACCCTCCCTGAAGATCTTTTGTAGCGACTAAGTTCGAACCAATTGTTTCAGCAACGTCTAAGCTCTAACAATGTAATACATAATACAGTAAGCTGCAAGCTGGCATATTAGTATCTATTGTTTCTTCTCTTGAAGATTATCTCCAAATGGAAGTCACTTCAGAGAGTGGCCAGTGTCATAGTTGGTCTCAAAACACGCAAACTCACCTGTCCACGTCGCTCCTGAGGGGGACTTTCTCGAGGGCTTGGCAATCATTTGAACTTGCTTCTGGTGAAGTTCAGACCTCCATATTACATATTTCTGCATTTCAACGGGGATTGCTTAAATCACTTCAGTATAAGGATTTAAGTAAAAGCTATTTGAAACAAGAATTATGGATTAGTCAGCCATAAAGAAAGAACAGAATCTTGCCCTTTGCTATCATGTGGCTGGAGCTGGTGAGTACCGGGCTAAGGAAAACGAGTCAGATCAGAGAAAGACAAATACAATAGGACCCCACTCATACATGAAATTCAAGAGACAAAACAAATGAGCAACAGGGGGAAAAAAGAGAAAGAGAGGAATACCAAGAAATAGACTCTTAACTACAGAGGACACATGGATGGTTACCAGGAAGGAGATGGTTGACAGGATGATTGAAACAGGTGATGGGGATTAAGCTGTATCCTTGTCACCATGAGCACTGGGTGATGCGTAGAAATGTTGAATCATTATAGTGTACGCCTGAAGCTAGTATTACATTGTATTAACTACACTGGCATTAAAACAAAAGACAGTTATTTAAATTGAAGGATTTGAAATAGAATGTACTGTGGTGATTACAAAGATGAAGAAACGAAATTTCTTACTTCAGTCCTTCATTCCAGGTACAAGCCAGTCTCTGGATTTAGAGAACTGAGTCTTTTGGGGGAAATGCCCAGGTTTCCCCTCAACTCATTAATAAAGAACTATGTTAATATAATGAAGGCCTTACATTCCTCTTTCTCCTTTTCATACTGCGGTATGTATTATATTTTTTACTGTTTTGGTGGACAGTGTTCACGAAAAGAAAATTTTTACTGTCAGAATTTTTTTTCCAGACCTTATTCAGTTTTGTAAATTATGGCTGAAAATAATTTTGAGACACAGAGGAGGGCGATGGTGAAAGATGGCAGCCTGGATTATGTCTCCTGCCCCAAGTTCATAGGTGGAAACCCTAATCCCCAGGGAGCCCGTGTTTGGAGACGGGGCTTTTAAAGCCGCAATCAGGTTACACGAGGTCATAAGCGAGGGGTACCTAATCCAATAAGACTGCTGTCCTTATAGGAAGAGGGAGAGACACCAGGGGTGTGCACACACAGAGAAAAGGCCATTTGAGGACACAGCAAGAAGGTCGACACCTGCAAACCAAGGAGATGAGCATCAGAAGAAAACCCTGCCCACACCTTGACCTCAGATTTCCAGCCTTCAGGACCATGAGGAAATAAACATCTGTTCTTTAAGTGACCCAATCTGTGACATTTTGTTACGGCAGCCCTAGCAGACTAAGATAATTTCCTAGAAGCCCTCAGAGACAGCTGCCAACACCACCTGCGCTGGCACGGAGAGCCGGTGGGCTGGGTTGCAGAGAAAATGTCAGTCCTCCAGCGGAACGCTCCGAGGGCATTGTCCCAAGTGTCCATATCTACCTACCATGACTCTGCTGGCTCCTCGTGGGTCTTGTAGCTTCTTCAGTCAGTTGTAAAACATCTGGCCTGGGTCTAGACTAAGCTTTTGACCGGTTGACAAGGAAGAGGAGAGATCCCGGGTGGGATCCCAGCATGGAAGTAGGAAATTCAGGGGGTTATTCAGAAAATTCAGGAAGAGCCTGGTTTACCAGGAACCCGGCCTCTCAAGGTGGGTCCACTGCCCCCTGTGGGTCTCCAAGACCCTTCCTGGAGGTCTCTGAGGGCCCCTCTTTTTCCAGCTGCATGTTTGCAGGAGGCTGGGTTTTCTACATGTAATTTAACCAAAATAACATTGGAATGAAGAAGCAGATATGGAGCTGCAGTAGTCTTTCATTAAGCCAGACACTAGAAATTTGCAAAAATTCCAGTATCGGGGGAACTGGTGGCTCAGTCCGTTGAGCATCTAACTTTTTAAAAAAAATTTATATATTTATTTGACAGTGAGAGAAAGAGAGCAAGCAGGGGGAGAAGCAGAGGGTGAAGGCTCCCATGGAGCAGGGAGTCCAACTTGGGGCTTGATCCCAGGACCCTGGAATCATGACCTAAGCTAAAGGCAGACGCTTAACTGACTGAGCTACCCAGACACTGGAAGCATCTGACTCTTGATTTCAGCTCAGGTCATGGTGTCAGGGCCCTGGGATGGAGTCCTGTGTTCAGTTTCATGCTTAGTTGGGAGTACGTTTGGGATTCTCTCTCTCCCTCTGCTGGGGCCCCCACCTTTCTTTCTCCCAAATAAATAAATAAATAATTCTTTTAAAAAGTCCCGATGTCACTGGTTGCACTAGTTGAAAAATAGAGCAGGTTTTGTAAAAATCTATCATTTGTGTCAGCACGCGGCGAACTCATTGTCACTGAGTTGATTCATACATTATTTCTCGGTTTTAGTCGAGAATGTAGTAAAATTAAAGTTATAGCTCACATAAACAAAAGCATCTTGGGGTCTTCAATAACAGTTAAAAATACAAGGGGGTCCTAGGGCAGAAAGTTTGAGAATTTCACAATAAAAATTGGATATCTATGTAGAGGAGGGGGACCAAGAGACTTTCAGAAAGGTAAGCCAGGGGCCATCACACATTGCTTAAGATGCCAGGGTGACCCTGTGTTTATTTTTGCGAGCAGGACAGAGCCCTCAGATGTTTCCGTGCAAGGAAGACGTAGGTGGGGCTCTGTTTCACGACAAGTGGATCCGGTGGAGAGCACAGACAGGGAGCTGGGCTGGCTACTTCTGCGGTCTCTCAAGAGCAATAAGGAAGGCAAGATAGTTCAGGCCAAGAATACAGGGCAGAGTAAGGAAGGGACCAGACCTCGCAGGAGACACCCCCATTTGGGCGGGTCAGGGGCTCTGGACTCAGCTGTAGCCTCAAAGCCTAGAAGCGTGTGGATATCTGCAGGGGACTTCCTCCAACCAGTACGTGGCTCTAAGCTAAAGTTTTGGGGGATTTGAAAGCAGTTTCCATGAGCATTAAGATCTGGTAAAATGACTCCTTATTTAAGGACAAAACGCCAGCCTTGTTTAGAAGCTCTTTGGAATTAGGAAGCCCCCAGACCTGAGCTAGGAACGGGAGGACGTTACTAGGGGTGGGCGTTGGGGCATGGGAAGAACGAAGGAGGAGAAACAAGCTAATGTGTGTCGTGTGCCTGCTAGGGATTCACCTTCTGGATCTCCAAAGCAGGAGGACTTCAGAGGGAGGAAATCCCTGGCCCAAAGGAGAGTCAAATCCCCATCTCTTTGTTGCCAGGCTGAGATCCCATTGAGGGAGGCCAACAGAACAGGAGTGCAGACACTGGGAGTGAAGCTCGTTGTCTCCCCAAGCTCCATAGGGACAGCCAGCTGCCTGCTTGATATTTCAGCGGCGTGCCTAGGACGTCTCAAACTCAACCTGTCTAAATGAAACCCCCAGTCCCCGCACATCCCACCTGTCTGCACCCCACAGATGCCTACATCTGTGGGTGACTCGCCTGGTGCCCCCATCTCAGCAGATGTGACTCAAACTACCCAAATCCCTCCTTCCCTCATCCGTACACCCACTCAGCTGGAAACGGCTTCCCTCACCCCCTCACCCATTTCTCCTGCACCATCCCACTTGGCTGCCATCACACTGGCCTGAACCCCACCAGGTCTGAGATCCTTCACACAGCGACCTCCAAATTGGCTTCGCTGTCTCGAATCTCGCCCCTGCCCCACCCCCTGTTCACAGGGAATGAGGCTCTCAGAATTGCAACTGAGTCACATCAGCACTCTGCCTAAAATCGTGCTCCGGCTTTCCCCCCATACTTGCAGGGGGGTCGCACACTGCGCCCCGCCCAGCTCAGAAGCACCTGCCCTGAGGGCTCAGGCTTCCGGCGCCGGCTCCTCTCACCCTTGCCCTTGCTTACTTTGCTCCAGAAACCTGGCCTCCCGTGTATGTTCCCATCACACTCCCCCACACGTCCAGGTCTGAACCTGTGGCTGTCTGTGCCTGGGGTCCTGACCTTCACTTTTCACATGATTGTTCCCTTTTTGTGCCTTAATTCTCCACTCCAGAGTTCCTTCCTCAATGTGGCTTTCTCCGACTTCCCCCGTGAAGAGGCTCAACCCTCCCTCGGTTGTCGCCCATCATACCGCCATATGTATTTCTCTCTAGAAGTTTTCACTATCCAGGATTACTTATTTATCTGCGTGTGCTCTGTTTCTTTCTCAAGGGGGACCCTTAGTTTTTAGTTCATGGGCAGAGTAGAGAAAGAACATACGTAATGGATCTTTCCTCCAGCACTTCTGCAGATATCCCCTTGTCTCTATTTTATTAACCCAAACACCTTAAAGGTACATCAACTTGACCAAAGGGATCCCTTCCTCCAAGGGAAAAAGCATTAAGTAATTCTTTCCCAGACTCTTTGAGATCGGGAACCTCAGATAGCTTCTCCAAAGGAGACCAAGGTCAATATTCTGGATGTCCTTCTCAATAAATTTGAAAGAAAAAGGTACTACAGACTTTTTAAAAAATTTAAAAAACATATATTTCTTTAATTAAAAATTTTATTCAAGTATAATTAACATCCAACGTTATATTAGTTTCTGATGGACAATGAGCTGTTCAACCATTCCGTATGTTTCTTGGGGCTCACTACGGTAAATGTACTCTTGCTCCCTTCCCCCACTTCTTGGTGTCCCCTTCCCTCCAGCAATCATGCTTTCTCTCCATGTTTTAGGTCTGCCTTTGCATTTGTTGCCTGGCATGTTTGTTCTGTTTCCTAAAGTCCACGTAGGAGTGAGATCATGTGGTATTTGTCGTTCTTGAACTGGCTTAATTCACTTAGCATCACGCCTTCCAGGTCCATCCATGCTGTTGCGAATGGCAAGACGTCATTCTTTTTTGTGGCTGAGTAAAGTCCCCATGTGTGAGTGTGTGTGTGTGTGTGTGTGTGAGTGTGTGTGCACACCGTATCTTCTTTATCCATTCGTCTGCTGAGAAGACAGCACAGATTCCCACACCTCTGTGGTATGGTGGCAGCTGGACTTAAGGAAGATCAGAGAAGAATGACATGGTTCCCTATAAAAGACTCAAGTTATTCCTTATCCAACTGTGGACCCATAGAGCTTGTCTGCCCTTCTAGGTACGAGGACCCATGCCCCTTGCTCAGAAGGAGTGAAGTTCTGGTTTGTAGGAAGACAGAACCCAGAGCATCTGTTGGATTCTTGAGTCTCCTATCGTGAGACTCTGGCTTCACTCTGGCTTCACTCTGGCTTGGTTCTTGCTGGTCCTTCAGGGTCTGCAAAGAGCGTGGTTAATGAGCAGCGAACCGGTCCTCACCAGCCCCAGCTGAAAGTTCCTTCTGCTGATGACAGTTTCATCTGCTGTGCTCCCTTCACCGGGGCTGGTGTGGGAACTGGAGCAAGGCTGGAAAGGTTTAACAGAGCCCCAAATGTGATTAACCGGGACCAGCTCACATATGCTCTGCTGGTGTTTAGCGTGCCACAAATTCTAGCATTACCCCGTGGGTCCTAAAAGCTGCTCTGCTTTTAATGTTCCTTGCCTAGTTTATTCAAGCTGGAATCTAAATCAAAGGGGAACATCTATTTAGGGGATAACTTTATAGTTTATCTTAATATAAAGGCTAATAAATGTCATGTTTTAAAGTAGCTTTTTAAAAACAATGGCTTTAACCAAGTTATATACTTTTACAGGAATCTGGTAAGCAGTTGATGGAATCTAGTACGTGGTAATATTTCGGTATTACAAAAACAGAGCAACAAGAATGGGAGAGACTGGCTCAAGGGCACCGAACCAGAACCAGAGAAGATACTGTGATGTTCCCAGAAGGGACAACAGATCCTCCCGCACCCTCCCATGGAGCTCCAAACAGGTCTCCTTGATAATAGGGTCTCCTTGCTGACCTCCTTCACATTGGGAAGGATAATTCAGGTTCACGGAATCTTCTGGGAGTCAGCATTTCCTGTGCGGGCCTTTGGGACAAAACTGTTTACTGACTCTGTCTTGGTCACATGATGTCAAGGGAGATCAGAGCTGGTGGTTTAGGGTCAACAGCCTATGAAGTGAATCCGTAGTCTTAGTCTCGGCCCATCTGTGCCTCCGCTGTGGTCTCCAGCTGGAGGTGGGCCACTTCACCTCAGAGGGCTTCCTGTTTTCCATCTGGGAAAGGAGGGATTTGGCAAGATGGCCTCCGTGTCTTATGGTGTCTGGCTCTGTGGTTTTCAGGTTGTATCCTAGATTCCCATTGTTTTGTATTGTTTTGAATCAATGGATTGATTTCTTGAGTAGCTACTGTGTACTTAGCCCCATGCTAAATTCTACAATCAATTCTACTCCACAGATACCGACTAATGGACGTTGGGCTAGGTGCTGTGGATATGAAGACATAAAACACGGTCCCTTTCCTCTAAAAGTATGCGGTTCTATTTCAGAAGGTTGTGAAGAAGAAGGAGAATTTCTCCTGCTATTTCTGGATTCTTTGTGTACTTTGTTTCACTCATACTCTGGCCATTCACGTGGCAGGACATCTTCTTTTCCTTTGTCCATCTAGTAAACTCTGAAGTATCCATCCAGCTCCAAATAGATCACCATCACTTCTCTATAGTATTTTCCGGTTTCCAGGCCTATTTTATTTACTTCGTCTTGTGCCTATCCCTTATAATCACCCTTACACAACATTGTGTTATCCCAGTTTTTAAGATGATGAGATATGCCAAATACGAGGTAGAGAGAATACTTAATATGCATTCATGGCTCCACCATGAAGATGAAAAATTAAAGCATAATTAATGAGGCTTTTCAAAAAGCTCCTGGAACACATTGTCCCCCTTCCTTCTTTCGTGGGGCGGGGGGGGGGGCGGGGGGGGCGGGGGAGAGTCTCTATCTTGAATTTAGTGCCTACAAAATTAGTAATTAGTGCCCATGATAGACATGTCCCTGTTATTCTCTCCTAAAGTTCAGCCCCATGCCTCAGACCATTCAGACAATTAACTCTCACCTGTAGGTATAAGGAGAGGCTTTGTTATGTGCAGCTGGAGAGTACTTGGTATTATGGTTTATAGTGCTAAGGTCTCCCTCCTTGACTTAACACTGGTCAGCTTCCTCTGAGCTCTGTTCCGGACTAGGATCAGTTCTTGGTCTGCTGAGGACAATTTTAGCAAGAGTTCTACGAACCTCGATACCCAGCTAAGCGCCCCATCTCCCCACCCATGATGTTTGGTCTCTCCCTCTCCTCCCCACCCTCCATACCGATCCCAGTTTCTCTTCGTAACTTTTCATCCTTTCTCCCATCCTGCCTATTGGCTAGAATCCCTCAGCTGTCCCTGCTGTTTTCAGAGTGGAGTTCAGCCTCTCTCCCCTATTGCAATAGTCCTGAATGAAGTCTTCCTTGTGTGTTTAATAGGTCCAAAGCAACTTTTCTTTTACAATAGGAAACAAAAGTAGATTAAAAACCTTTCTGCCAGGTCTCTGCATCTTTATGTCATCTAGTATGTTTCCAACTTACTGAACTAAAAAATACAGCCCCCTCCCCAAAGGAAATCCACATCAAATCTCTGAAACTTGAGAATATCACTTTATATGAAAGAGAGAGTCTTTGGTGATATAATTGAATTAAGGTTCTTGAGAAGAAGAGATCAACTGTGGACTCTCCAGAAGGATCCTAAACCAGCAAAGACCAGAAAAGACCATCACAACTGCCCACAGCAGAGAGAGGCAGAGAGAGATCCAAAACCACCCATACAGAGGGGAGGGTGGTGTGAGGACAGAAACAGGGTCTAGAAAGCAAGGTTGCTGGCAGCCACCAGAAGCTGGAAGAGGCAAGCAATACATTCCCCACTAGATTCTTTGGATGGAAAATGTCCCTGCCGACCCTTTGATTTTAAAATTCCAGCCTCCAGAACTGTGAGGAAATAAATTTCTGTTACTTTAAGCTGCCAAGTTTATGGTATTTTGTTATAGCTACAAAGTCTCTCTTGGACCAAACACTGCTTAGAATCCTTTGTGGTCAGGGTGCCTGGGTGGCTCAGTCGGTTGAGCATTTGCCTTCGGCTCAGGTCATGATCTCAGGGTCCTGGGATCGAGTCTCACATTGGGCTCCCTGCTCAGCGGGGAGTCTGTTTCTCCCTCTTCCACTCCCTCTGAGCTCTTTCTTTCAAGTAAATAAATAAAATATATATTTTTAAGATTTTTATTTATTTATGTGACAGAGAGAGGTAGAGTGAGAGAGGAAACAGAAGCAGAAGAGGGAGAAGGAGAGGGAGAAGCAGGCCTCCCACTGAGCAGGGAGCCTGATGCAGGGCTTGACCCCAGCCCCCTGGGATGATGACCTGAGCTGAAGGTTGACACTCAATGACTGAGCCACCCAGGTGCCCCCAAATAAATAAAATCTAAAAAAAAAAAAAGAAAAAGAAAAAAGAAAAAAGAGAAAAGAATCCTCCGAGGTCAGAGTTCTCTCCATACTATTGTCATAGTCTTGAATAAAGTCATCCTGTTTCAACAAATGTTGGAATTACTTCTTTTTTTTAAAAAAAGATTTTATTTATTTATTTGACAGAGGAGGACAGCGAGAGAGGAAACCCAAGCAGGGGGAGTAGGAGAGGGAGAAGCAGGCTCCCCACCAAGCAGGGAGCCCGATGTGGGGGACTCGATCCCAGGACCCTGAGATCATGACCTGAGTCTGGATCATGATACCCAACTCAATGACTGAGCCACTCAGGCACCCCTGAATAATTTCTTATTTAACAGTTATGGTGCCTGTGACTTGGACAGGATTAGATTCATTATTGGACCCCCTGACCTCTTGTCTAGGACCTCCGATGTGCACCTTAGAGCTTCATCTTCACTCCCCTCTGACGGATCAGGGATCCATTCATGAGTCTGACTCCTGACCCAATCCAGGGCCTCAGTTTTTGATTTTTAAGATTCTGAGATATCCTAGAAGCTGGATTTGAATCCCAGACAAGAAGAGGCTGAGCTAGAGCCCCTGGCTTCTCTGTTCATTAGACACTGGAGCTGAGTTAGAGTCTCAGTCTTCTTTGCTTGCAAGATACCACTTGACAAGAGCATGGGAGCTTCTTGGTTGACTGAAATCCCTCCTTGTGAACCTCTGACGAGTGGCGGCTCCATCCTGATGGCACTTTCTGTCCATTGGGTTCCTTGTTGGCCTGGTTTTACCAAGAATAATTTGAGTAATTCATTTTGGTCTTCTCGGAAAACTTAAGATCTTTCCAAATTGGCTCCCCTATGACCTCTCTCTTTCTAGCACCTTCGTTCCTCCTTCTTCCTTTCTTCAGTCTTCCCACCTGTCCCTGTAGCCCCTTGGACATCGTGCCTTGACTGGTATGCCCACTTCCTTCTAGTTGGTTATAGGATTGGGCACCAAACGAACTCACCTGTTTGGCTTTGCCCATCTCTGGCCAATGCCTCGATGAGTATCTGAACCACTCCCTGAGTCTCCTTACATCTTGGCTCCCTCTGGTCTGCTCATGGCTCCTAGACAGCTCCCCCATTTCAACCCTGTTAGCCTTGTAGCAGGGGTAACATCTAGTCTAGAACCTGACGGGAGTCACTAAGGCAAGGTTTTTGAACAGCGTGCTTCCACACTGCTGTTTCTTGAGTCCTGTATATGTATGCCGTCTATTCTGAAACCAGTGCATAAAATTATCCATTCCTACAACTGAGGGTGTGCACCATTTCCATTCTCTGTGGAGTGAGAACATGCAGGACAGGGTGGGGTATCATCCACTAGAAGAAATATTCCATAACACGTACCATGACAACGTAGAAGAGGTAATTTTTCCCAGTCACAAAATTCTGGGGGTGGACAAATGTGTGATAACATTGGAAAGATTTTTTTTTCACCCCCCAAAGTTGTTTATGCCTAAAATTAATATATACCTTCTCAAATCTTTCCAATGATGCTTATAAAAGCTCTGGCCCTTGAGAACGTATACAAAACACTTACTCTCTAAAAGGTTAAGATTGACGGCAACAAGGAATTAGTCATTATGCTTTAGGTTTCTTTCTTCCTCCCTCTCTTCCTCCCTTCCATCCTTCCTTCTTCCTTCCTCTCTCTTCTCTTTCTTCCTTCCTCTCCCTCTTTTCTTTCTTCCTTCCTCTTCCTCTTTTCTTTCTTTTTTTCTTTTCCTTCTTTCCTTCCTTCCTTCCTCCCTTCTTCCTTCCTTCCTTCCCTCCATGCCTAAAGGTAACAGAGCAGGCAGGTAGAAAGTGCGGGGTTGGAGCCAAGGACTTTGGGGCTTCTCCAAAGCCAACATCTATTTTTAGAAGGGAACAAAACATTCACCAAAAAGCATGTGTCATCTGGATGATTCCGTACAACATCCTGAATGAATTGAACATACTCCAGCATCTCTGCTAAATGTCATCTCAGATGAAGTGAGTTTCTGATGAGCCCACAAACACATCCTTTCTGTCTGTCTCTTTTAGAAAAATCCAGTGACTTTAAATTTTTTAAAAATACATAGATAAATAAGAGAAGTCATAGAAGCAGGTTAGGACTCCCTGAGTACATATGGGAGTGTGTCAAAAGATGTCAAGTTTTCATCATGTCAAGAGACAAGTATTGGCCTGGGAACAGGGCATACATCCAGAATCTGGGACTAGGTAAATAAACGATCAGAGAAATAGGAGGAGAATGACATGGACAAGATAAAGATAGGTCCAGATTCTGAAAAGGGCTAAGGTTGACGCTTTCTTCAATGAGTTCTCACTGCATGGTGGAGAGGGCAGAGACAACGGACCTTTGCAGCTCACCTGCTTCTGCCATGAGGGGCCAGTCATCAGAAGTGGAGACCCGGATTCTAATAACCTACTAGGATGTGCTATGGTTTTCCACTGAAATGCTTAATTTTATTTTACAGTCATCCTTCTTTTTTAAAAAATTATTTTTATTAACATATAATGTATTACTTGCCCCAGGGGGACAGGTCTGTGACTCACTAGGCTTACATACTTCACAGCACTCACCATAGCACATGTCCATAACCTCCCCAATGTCCATAACCTCACCACTCTCCCTCCCCTCCCAGCAACCCTCAGATTGTTTTGTGAGATTAAGAGTCTCTTTTGGTTTGTCTCCCTCCCGATCCCATCTTGCCAGTCATCCCTCTTCTTGATCAAAGGCAACCAAAATAAGGTCGTTTTTGTCGACAGAAGACGTCTGGGCTCGTTAAATTTGGCCTGATGATTTACATAAGTGCAACAAGAGTGGTAATTGACCAGGAAATTTTAAGGTCTGGTTTGCTGGGATTTTCCATAAGAAATTTCAGATTAGACTTGTAGAAGCCTCTTGACGTTAGGAGACCAAGCCAAGAACTCACCACCAAGACCTCACCCGCAGAACGTACGGATTTGGGTTCATTTATTTTGTCAAGGTCTTAAAATACCCTAAATTTCCTATGCTGGCCAAGAAGTGACCTTCCTTGCTCACCTGTGAGGTTGGGAACACTGTAAGCTTGGTACCTGGCCAGTTTCCCCAGAAGAGCTTTGTAAGCATTGGCTGAATTTTCAAAGTCAATCTTAGTTCTTTTAAACTGTCTGGTCTCATCTGATTCTATACACATCATTCTCAAATATCACATTGCAGTCAAAGCCTTGGTTACAAAACCAATGTTTCTAGTCATGTTCAGTTATAAGGAAGACAGATTCTTATTGAACTCATATAAATAATTGTATTGCCATGAAAATAAGAACACACAATAAGAGTTTCAGAGTTCTGAAGGGATTGGGCAAGGAGAAAAGGATAAATGTTTCATTTCTGTTTACAAAACAAGAATTAGCTAAGTCTGTGAATTTTAGATAGTTCCCCAGAAAAGGGAAAGGAGTTCCTTATATTCACAAAACAGAACACTAAAGGAACAAAACAAAGCAAACAAAAGCCAGTAAAGAAATCTTCATCTTGAAGAAAGCTTTATCAGTGCTTTCAATCCCATGTAATTCATTCTTTTTCTGCTTGATCGCAGGTTAGCCATTTTTGTGAACCACTTCTGCCTGAACACCAGTGTTCTGGAAATCTTTACTCAGTCCAGTAGTATTTAATCTCCGTTATCCCAGCAATGTCTGGAGCCCAGAGTATCTCACAGTCCTTTCCATGGGCCTCTGAGTGGCTTGCTTTTTGATGAGGGTGACGCACTCTGACCTACAGCTGATTGCAGACGTTATTGAAGAAAAATCAGAATAAAACACGAAACTCTCTGAGGATGCCAAAAGCCTTAAAACGTCCATGATTAAAGATCCTGATAAAAATGACACAACTGACAAGGAAGTTTGGTTATTTCTGTGACATGCTGTGGTTTAAAATAATAACCAGATTCACAATTAATGGTATTATATTTATTTTTGTCCAATACCAGGCAAAGCACCATCAGGAACAAGGACACTGACAAAATTTTAGGAACTTGATACAATTTCTGAAATGCTTATATTCATAGTATTTACCCATATAAATATAACCTGGGGAAGGATAAACAGTTCTTACTTGATAATGTTTGCCATGCAATTGAACATATTAAATAAACCTAATTTTTTTTTTAACATTTCTCATTTTATGAGGTGCAAGAAGAAAGCCTTTTTAGATTTTCCAGGGACCCTCTGGGAAATATCACACTCAGCCAGAGGGCAAGAAGGTTTCATTTAGGATTGGATTTTGGCAAAGTTGTTGGAAATGCCAAAAGGTTTGAGCTCTTTGCTAAACAGAACCATAGGTCACTGTGAAATGATACATAGCTACTTAGTTCACCGAAGTAACAATAAAAGGTTTTCCAATATACTATATATAGGAGGTAACATGGTAATTTAAAAAAAAGAAACTTTTTTAGAAGTGAGAAGACTGTTCTTTTTATATACTCAAAGACATATAAAGTCAGCATGAGCATAGGAGATTATTCTGATGAGACACAGAATTTTTATTTTCAAAGTAGATTGCACAAAAGGTAAAGGAAAACCTCCCACAATCTCTTACTAAGAGCAGACCAATAGTTCAGGAAAACTTAGTTGTTTTAACAGATACAAAACCAAACTCTAGTTTTACATCAGTATTGACACTAAAGCTCTTAGAAAAAAACCTTATAGATAAATCCATCCAATCATAGCTGGGTGGACCTTATGAGATAAGATTTCTTTTTCATGATTTTTCATAGACTTTTTTTCTTTTTCTTTTTTTTTTAAATTTTATTTATTTATTTGACAGACAGAGATCACAAGTGGGCAGAGAGGCAGAGAGAGAGAGAGGGGGAAGCAGGCTCCCTGCTGAGCAGAGAGCCCGATGCAGGGCTCGACCCCAGGACCCTGAGATCATGACCTGAGCCGAAGGCAGAGGCTTTAACCCACTGAGCCACCCAGGCGCCCCTTTCATAGACTTTCTTCAACTTGGTTGCGATTTATCAAAAAGATTTTGGAAACTGTTCTATGACCAATTTTATAAAAGAATTATTGTTGAAAATTCCATTCTTAAAACTTATTCCCCACATTGTCCACATGCATGTAACTCAGAAGACACAGCAGTTTTACTAAACCAATGATATCACATGACTCTTATTTTTCAAGGATTTACCCAAATTCTGAATTGGCAAGCATTTGGGTTAGTTTCTCTCCTTCTGGGAGTTTTAGGAATTATTGTATTTACATAAGCACTTACTTATCTCAAATCCAATATGTTATTAGAAAAGGAGAAAATTTGGACACAGAGAGACACACATGGGGAGTACCATGTGACTTGACATGGGTAAGTGGTCATGTGACTGTAGGGATGAAGCTACAAGGCAGTGAATACTAAGGAATGCCTCAGACACCAGAATCTAGACTAGGCATGGAAGGAATCTTCCTTAGGGCCATCAGATGGGGCATGGCCATGCCAACCCCTTGACTTTGAACTTATAGCCTCCAAGAACTGAGACTGCCACCTGGCTCATGGTACTTTGTCCCAGCAGCTCTAGGAAATGCATATAGGTAGGAGGAGGAAAGTGTGGCGGTGGGGAGAAGGTGGAGAAGGAAGGATTAAGGCAATGTCTGGAAAAACAGAGGTGATCAACCTCAGAGAAGCCAAGGGTAGAAGGCTGATGGAAAACATTGGAGAGCAATTTCTGCAGAGGGTCTAAGAAGCTAGGGAAGGAGATTTGGGATCTGACAATTAAGAGGTCACGGGGGCTTCTGGAAGAGCAGTTGTGGGGAAGTTGAGGAATTGGGATTGCCTGGGAAGGTCCGTGGGCAAGCGCTCCTTCCCAGAGCCCACGAGCCTTCTAGCAGCTTGACTCCCAAGGAGCTAGACCACTCACGGCTGGCCCTGTTTGCCTGTGAGGACCACACTGATTCATGTCTTGTTTCTGGCTCTTCTTTAATTAAGGATATGAAAATAAAACACTTATTACAAAGGGGAAAAAAGGTGTTTATCGCAGCTGGGGGAATAGAACTGTTTATTAAGAAAGGAGAATAAAGCAAAATAGAGAATAATGCAATGAAATTATTCTTAAATTGAGAACAAAGCTCTCAAATCAACATATGAAAAAAATGCCCAACATTATTTATAATCAAAGGGTTGCAAAATAAAGCAGTGAGATGCTATTTTCTTTTTATTGATTTGGCAAAGATTTAAAAATTCACATGGTCACACCCTAACATTGTGAGACTAGATGTATCTGAGCAGTTCAACACAGTGCTTTCTAGATGGTAACTTGATAGGATATTTATTTTTTTAAAAGATTTTATTTCTTTATTTGACAGACAGAGATCACAAGTAGGCAGAGAGGCAGGCAGAGAGAGAGGAGGAAGCGGGTTCCCCGCCGAGCAGAGACCCCGATGCGGGGCTCCATCCCAGGACCCTGGGATCATGACCTAAGTTGAAGGCAGAGGATTTAACCCACTGAGGCACTGGGTGCCCCATTGGTAGGATATTTAAAAAGCTTTAAAAAATATCCTCTGATACAGATCTAGAATTCCATTTCTAAATTATTGTTTTAAGGAAATAATGAAAGCTATATGAAAAACCTTTATTATAAGCATATACATTTCAGTGTTATTTATATTTCCAAAAAAATTGAAGCAAATGTATATTCCATAATTCAGACTGATTAAATAAGTTCTACTTCTATGAATGGACAATGTAAGTAAATAATGATTTAGGAAACACTTCTAGACAACAAACATTCAGAATATATTAATTTGGAATTGAAAGGTATCAAAACAATATTCATAGAAGGAATCAATAAAAAAAGGTTTTAAGTACCTGAAAAAAAAAAAACTGTACACAATGATTAACAGTAGCTAATCGGGGGTAGTGGATGATTTAAAATTTTTGCTTATTTTTCTTCCTTGATTTTCCTTTTTTTTCCCCCTAAAGTGAGCATGTGTTGATTATAGATTTGAAATGAATATGTTTTATAAATAAGAATTGAGTCTATTCAAGATTGGGTGTGAGAGAGAAATGTTTGATTCACTGAAATTTATCAGAAAGGGAGTAGTGAGGGGCACCTGGGTGGCTCAGTCTTGTAATGTCTGCCTTCAGCTTGGGTCACAGTCCCAGGCTGGGATGGGGCCCGCATCAGGCTCTCCCTCAGGGGTAGGCCTGTTTCTCCCTCTCCCACTCCCCCTGCTTGTATTCCCTCTCTGTCAATTAAATAAATACAATCTTTTTAAAAATTTTTTTTAAAGAGGAAGCAGTGAGGGTTCCACTTGATAAAGTTCAGGCCCACTGAGGCAAGATACTTGCCAATGTGTGGATTCATTGGATGTACTTTTCCTGGAAACGGGGCAATTCACGTGAGAAGACCCCAAGGTGGGCGCTTGCACAGTGGGTGGGCCGGAAGTGGACACGAGGCTCCTGACTCATGAACTGTCTACTGGTCCTGTAGTAACACCCTAGGTCATGTGTCTTGATGTCTGTCTTATGTTTAGGGTTTCCATCTTGAAGAATTTTCCTTCCTGGTCACTCTGAACAGCCTGGAGCACAGATGCTAAATGGCCCTTGCTAGAACCAAGCTTGTCATCCCCATTCAGGCTCAGTCCACGAGCCAGATCCCTCCAATCCAGCCAGCTGTCCCACACCAAGGCAGTGGAGTCAAACAAGGAGCCCCTAAAACACTGAGCAAAGGGGGAAATTTAGAAGTGCCCTACCCAAAAGCAGTTCATTTGTTACCAATAGCAACAAGATCAGTAACACCTGGGGAAGAGTTGGTGTAAGTTTCAGGGACGAGGCAGTCATGGAAAGCACTAGGTGGGCTGCCTGGAAATGACCACGGTCACCGAGTGACTGTTCAACCAGCCTCTTCTACCTTCTGTTACAAGGAAAGCCCCAAAGTGGGAAGCAAACATGCGACGGAGTAATTACATAGATATTCAATTTGGTTAACATGCAATTAGGTTGGCCACATAATATGGAAGTGCTTGACTCATTTCCAACCGGCCACTTTATCTTCTGCAAATGATTGGTTGACTGTAATTCTGCTAATATGAGCTGCTCTTTAGATCACTATAATAGTATGTGGGAAAAACGTCGAATTATGTGTTGTTCCTCCAGCAAATGTTTAAAAAGTCCACCTTATTCTTTCCGTACCCAGAGGTAGCACTTTGGAGGCTTTGGTGTGATTTGTGAGATAAATACATTGGGTCAAGTTAAGAAGAGAATTTTTGCCCCATAAAATAAAGCAAAACACTTGATTTTTTTGTGGGTCGAAATACGTGTTGTAAATATTAGCATGTACCAAGTGATGGGCTGTCTCTCCTTGTTGAGCTAGACTGTGGACTCTTTTTTTTTTTTCTTTTTAAATAGAAATGATAAATTCTAGGATAAGAAGAGACAGAGACCAATCAAAAGGTCTATCCTTCTCTTCTTAGTTGCTATAAATTGGGGCCAAATGGTGTCGACGTATTAGCTCTATGCTAATATTATCCATAACTTCAGGGCACCAGAATTGGGCTTTAAGAGAGGATGACAGAGGGGTTCTCATCCTCTCCAGCCAGGTCTCTGGCCACACAACTGGCTGACCACTGTGAGTTGAGTAGGTATTCGAGCCCTGGCATTGATGCCCTCCTGAGAGAAATTATCGGTCACCAGGCACACGCAGTTTCCACTCTCTTACCTAGGGCTGCTGTATACAGGTGTGTAGGTCATGTCCTACCTAAGGGCATCTGGCTGAGGGAGTGAGCAGGAACTGAAAACCATGCCACGCTCAGCCATTACCTGAAGGAAGAGATCTTTTCTGCTAATTTGCACAAAGGCCCTGTTCACTCATAGCTAAGCCCTATGCCCACAGGCTTACATCTTCCCAGAGGGAACCCTTCATCTCACTCATGCAAATGACACAAATAAGAAAGTAGTGGCCTTGTCCTTATCCCATTTTGAATCCTTTTTATGTTTATACTTTAAAAAATTCAAGTAAGATTTATATACAGTAACATGCATAAATACTGAAGATACAGCTTAATGAATTTCATATTATCACCTATTCGAGAGATTCTTAAGCCTCCTGACCATCAATCCCCAAATTCCAGAGGCAGCCGCTGCTCTAATTTTTATCACCATAGCTTAATTTTGCCAACTTCATATATATACATCTATATATATATGAAATTCAAGAATATTCATGGTCCCAACTTTCACAATAGCCAAAATTTATAATAACCCAAATGTTCATCTATAGGAAAATAGTTACAGTAATAGTAGTTTATTCACATATTATTCAGCAATAAAAATGAATGAATTATATATGTGTATATATACATATATGTATATATATGGTTATATATAACTTTATGTGATAGTTATATATAGTATTATGTATTCGCATATAAAACTGTATATAATATAGATATGTAACTATTGGATCAATATTACCAACAGGTTGACCAAAAGAAGCCAGGAGCCAGGCACAGAAGAACCTATTCTGATTGGTAATATATATACACACACACAAATACACCAATAATCATTGTAATATATAATTTAATACATATGCAAATATATGTAATGCATAATGTATGTTGATATAATAATGTATAGTATATGTTACTTTACATAACATCTATAGAATGCATGGTGTGATAATGTTACATATTGCTGAGTGTATATAACATTGTAACACTGGACTGCCCTCATAAAACCCTTGACAGGTGCATGTCTTCATTTAATTCGTCTTTGGTCTGTGCAGAAGGTGTGTGGATGTGGGAGACTGACAGGGGTTTATCACACAACAAGGTGGAAATTCCAATCAAAGTGGGTATTTCAGATACAGTGGCTTTGTTGGAGCAAATCAATATATCTCCCCTTCTCTTCCACCCTGCACCTGGTACACAGCTACTGAATTACAAAAGCTTTATTTTTCTAGCCTTGTCAGTAAAAATAAGTCAATTGCCTTCACATGTTGGGGGTAACAGTGTACCTTCACGCTTTGACCTCAGACCCATGTTGATGCATCTGTTCACTGACCTAGCCGTTGGGAGGAATCTTGATTGTCTTTGACACACCACAGAACATCACATCAAGCATTGATGAGATTGGGCTAAACGGATCTGGTGACAAAGAATCAACAGCACTTTTGATGGGTTAGTGTACGGACTCTCAGAAGTGGTCTCTGGCCAGCAGCAGCACTGGGGAACTTGCTAAAAAAGCCAATTATCAGACTACATTTCAGAACTATTTGATCCAAAACTCTTGGAGTAGATGAGGCCATCTGGGTTTGTGATTTTATCACCTAAGATTTAATCACCACTGCCTTAGGACAACACCCACATGCCAGAGGATAGAGGATAAATCCCATGAAAATTCAAGGATCTGCCACATAAAGTTTCTAGGTTTCAAGTGGTCCGGGAGTGGTTGTTCCATATGTTTTTTCAAGGGAGAGGTAACTTGTTGCATGTTATGTTGCTCACCAGGATATTCACACTTAATGGGACTTTTTGGCTTTTGGAGGTTATCTACATTTGGGAATGCTGCTCTGACCCATTCACTGGGTAGCCCAATTGATTGCTAGTTTTAAGTGGGGCTCCAAGGAGGAGAAGGCTCTGCATCAGGTCTAAACTGTAATGTTTGGATACTTGGACCTTATAACCTTGCCAACACCTGCTATTCTAATTATCTGGGGCATATAGGGATGGCATGTGGTACTTCTGACAAGTTGCAATGGAGAAATCATGGTGCAGAACTCCAGAGCTCAAGCATGGGATGAGTCTTGCATGGGAGACCCACATTTCAGATGGGCAGTTAGACAAGATGGTCTTTTGCATTTTTCACAGCTCTGAGTCCCTGATGTGAGTTGGATTGCCTTCTCCATAACATTCAAGTTCTATACTGAGAAAAGAGGACGGAGTGGGGCAATGAGCTGGAGGTGATGGAGAAAGGTAAAGTAGAATGGTGGACTTTGGGCCAACTGACTTGAAGGAAGAGTAGAAAGATACACAAATATGGCCAGCCATAAGGAGGCTATTTCATGGTGTTTATCCATGACCCGCCTTTGGGGATGGGATCCAGCCAACCAAGTTTCTGTGAGGCCATTGAAAATCTGGGAGGACAGGGAGAGGAGCAAAGTGAAGATGTTAGAAAATCTGCAGATGGGCAATAAATGTGGCAGGTCTTTTAGGTTAGATTTTATATATTTTAAAGTCAGCCCTGTGACATATGGTTGATGAGCTTCTAAGCAATAAGGCTTTAAGACCACTCTTAAAATAGTTGGGTCTAACTGAGACTCTTTGAATGAGAAGTGAAGCCAGTTCTGGGGTGGTCAGTTCTGGTCTACCATCTTGCATTGCCCTTGCTGCTCTTAAGTGGCCTTTGGAGTCCATAGAGGGGTTACGACTGAGGCATGTAGTGAAAAGATTAAAGTGTGTTGATGATTCTCACTTGGCCTCTGGGTTTTCCCACTGCCTATCTCTGCTCAACTCTGTCCCCAAATGCTGATCCCTCAGGAACGCTGATCTCTTACTGGGTCTTCTGGGTCCTGGGGTTGCCGGTTGTGTCCAGTGAATGGAAGACAAGACAAGGAAGGGGATCATGGGTGGTGAGATGCACAGGTGTTCTTCCTCCTCTTTCTGCCCTGCTCTGTTCTTGTCTCTGGCTTCTCTTTGGTGACTGATTTGAGATCTCGGCTAACCTCACACAATGATCTTCTTCTTCTTGCTTCTTTAGGCCCAGTGGTGCTGCCCCAGCATCCCCAGCTGGTGTCCTAACACTGCCTACACCTCTACATAGAGGCTCTTCATTAAAGTCTCTTCAAAATCCCAGCAGATCTTACCTTCTGTCACTGTTAGGATCCTGACAGATAAAGGGAGTGTGTTTTAACTCAATGGCAGGAGAGATCTAGCCTCCTAGAAGCATACAGTCCATCAGGAAGGAGGGGGACTATAGTTTCTTCAGCTATAGAATATGGGCAGTCTTATGTATATGTATATGCCTGACCCAAACCAGTGCATAACAAGCATGTATTCTTTCTGTGGTTGGTTAATTAATTAATTAAGAGAGTAAGGGAGGAGGGACTTGAGGGAGAGGGAGAGAGAGAATCCCAAGCATACTCCCCACTGAGTGTGGAGCCCGAGACTGAGCTCGATCTCATGACCTGAGATCATGACCTGAGCCAAAGTCAAGAGTTGCTTGCCAAATGACACTACAGACAAAGGGCTGATATCCAAGATCATAAAGAACTCAAAATCAACACACATGAAACAGATAATCACATCAAAAAAATGGGCAGAAGACATGAACAGACACTTCTCCAAAGAAGACATATAAATGGCTAACAGACACATGAAAAGGTGTTCATTATCACTAGCCATTAGGGAGATTCAAATCAAAACCACATTGAGATACCACCTTCCACCAGTTAGAATGGCCCAAATAAACAAGACAGTGAACAGCAAGTGTTGGAGAGGATGTGGAGAAAGGAGAACCCTCTTACACTGTTGGTGGGAATGCAAGTTGGTGAAGCCACTTTGGAAAGCAGTGTGGAGATTCCTTCAGAAATCAAAAATAGAACTTCCCTATGACCCTGCAATTGCACTCCTGGGTATTTACCCCAAAGATTCAGATGTAGTGAAAAGAAGGGCCATCTGTACCCCAATGTTCATAGCGGCAGTGGCCACAGTTGCCAAACTGTGGAAAGAGCCAAGATGCCCTTCAATGGACGAATGCATAAGGAAGATGTGGTCCATATATAAATATGGAGTATCATGACTCTATCAGAAAGGATAAATACCCAACTTTTGTATCAACATGGACGGTACTGGAGGAGATTATGCTGAGTGAAATAAGTCAAGCAGAGAGAGTCAAGTATCATATGGTTTCACTTACTTGTGGAGCATAAGGAATAACACGGAGGACATTGGGAGTTGGAGAGGAGAAGTGAGTTGGGGGAAATTGGAGGGGGAAATGAACCATGAGAGACTGTGGACTTTGAGACACAAACTGAGGGTTTTGGAGGGGAGAGGGGTGGGGGATTGGGTGAGCCTCGTGGTGGATATTAAGGAGGGCATGTATTGCATGGAGCACTGGGCGTGGTGCATAAACAATGAATTTTGGAACACTGAAAAAAAATTAAATACAATTTTTAAAAAATGCTTTAAAAAAAAAAAAGTCAGCTGCCTAACTGAGCTGCCCAAGTGCCCCTGTGTGTTTTGCTTTAATTTTCTTCTGAAGCAAAGTTTCTTTATGCTTCGTTCCTCTTCCTTCGTCTTAGGGAATCAACAGCTGACCCCAGTGTGAAAGAATTATACCCTTTACTGTTAGGATGGACACAAGGGATTTAGGCTCTTGACTTTTTGAGTGGACATGATAGTCTCATAGAGGACATACGTGACTATGCACATCTCTGGATTTATCCTGTGGCCTCCTCAGCCTACATCATCCCTGACCTCCATGGAAACCATCAGCATGATTGAGATTATCAGCACAATTGAGATAGGCAGACATAGGGGACAGAGCGTCAGAGATGGGTGGGGACATAGGACTTATTTGCATAGACTGAGTCACCTGAGGTCTGCTGAGGGTGTGGTATGCTTCCTGTTACTAGCTAGCCAGAGGCCAAGCATGGACTGAAATTTGGTTCTCTTTTTGTTTTTTCTTTTTTTTTTTTAAGATTTCATTTATTTATTTGACCGAGAGAGATGACAGGGAGAGAGGGAACACAAGCCAGTGGAGTGGGAGAGGGAGAAGCTGGCTTTCCATCAAGCAGGGAACCCAATTCAGGGCTTGATTCCAGGACCCAGGGATCGTGACCTGAGCGTAAGGTAGACACCTCCCGACTGAGCCTCCCAGGTGCCCCTTGGTTCTGTGTCTTGTAGGTTTTCTTTACATCTACACAAGACCTTGTGACTGTTTTCAGATGGTCAAGATGATGCATGTACATTGGAAAACAATCTTGTTCTCAGTACACAAAACCGCTTCGTGGGGCACAGGACCTGCATGTTCCAAATCCTGCCCTCCCCCATTTAGAGAGTTCTCACGTTTCTCCTGCTCCACAACCAGGTGGCTGGGGACCCTTCTGTGACTCAATTCATTAGTTTGTGGTGGCTTCAAGCTGTAATGGAAGTCTCCAAAGGGACCCGTCTCATCTCTTCTTCATTAAAATGAAATTTTCCCTTGGCATTTCTGTTAGGCACTTCTCCAGGTACGGATGAGAGGGACCGAGAGGCAGGGGAGGGGGCTCCGGGCTTAAATGCCAGCAATCCAATTAAAGGAATGTTTAACCTTTGTAAATAAAGCCCCTGTTTGGCCTGCTTCTCAGATGCGGGGAGAGAAACGAACTGATTTCATGGGAAGCCCCATACTGCGACTGAGGACTGGTGTTTATGACATCCTTCCAGGCAGAGGGAGCTCAACCTGCTGTTAGAAATTATTCTCTCTCAAAGTCCAGCTGGCAGCAGATGCAGGAAAACATGCAGCTCAATAAAAGCCACCTCCTTGGGTGCCCTTCCTGGTGCAGGGGACTGTTTACCTAAGCGTTTGGTTCAAAAGAGCCCTCACCAGGGTCCGTCCCGCTGCTTGGCTTCCGTTCAGAACACGAGAAAGAAAATTAAACGTTAAAACAGCGAACAGTGGGAAAGTGAACAGAAAATGAAATGGACCACGGAACACAGCCACGGATGGGCAAGACGTCCACGGTATAGAAGTGGTACAAGGGACCTCAGAAGGGGAGGTGAGAAAGAGCCTATGAGCTTGCAGGTAAAACATATTTGAAGGCAAATAAACTGGAGAACACTTGCCCTAGATATGACATCAGAAGATCCGTGTCAGTACTTGTGATTAATTAATTCATTGAACGTTTATGCGGCTGCTGGAGATACAAGGACCAAATCTTAGCATGCTAGGGGCTGTCCTGCTGTGGAAGATAGAATTCCGCACCCTCATCTATGATGGTGGTACATCAAGAGGGCTTCTCTGTACATACTCGCACCTGCATTTCTTAAAAAAAGATTTTCTTTATTTATTTGAGAAAGAGAGAGAGAGAGAAAGCATGAGAGGGAAGAAGGTCAGAGGGAAAAGCAGACTCCCCATGGAGTTGGGAGCCCGATGCGGGACTTGATCCCGGGAGCCTGGGATCATGACCTGAGCCAAAGGCAGTCTCTTAAACAACTGAGCCACCCACGTGTCCCATATTTGCACCTGTATTTAAAAAAGCACTAGGACATGAAAAGGTCCATGGACAAAAGCCAAGACCCAGCAGCTTACAAAGGAGGAGCTACATTGGGTTAGAAAACAGTCTAATGTAATGAGCACTGGGTATGCAACTGATGGATCATTAAACTCTACCCCTGAAACTTATTATACACTATATATTAGTTAATTGAATTTAAATTTAAAAAATCTGCAAACATCCTTATAATGACTGACATGCAAACAGAAATCAGGAAGTTCTAGGCTATTAAATTATCACAATTATTTTTTAAAATGATAATACACAAAGCTAGCACAGATGTGCAGAAAGAGGTAATGTCATGTGCCTGAATATCAATTAAAGATCTTTGGACAGTATTTTGACAATACTTTCCCAGAGTCTTCAACAAGTCCGTATTAGTTGACTGTAATGATGCTTCTAGAAACTTATGCACAGGAGAGAGTTGAAGATGCAGGCAGGGAATTACATATAAGAATAGTCATAACATAGATTCTGAAAAAAATCAATTTCAGTGTCCAACAACAGACAAGTGGGCCACTAAACGGAGACATATCCATATAACAGTTTGTTTTGAGGAAAAGTCCTGATATCATGAGTTTGAAGAATATTTAATGATAAGAAATATGCTCATGGTATAGTGACAAGAAAAGAAAAATGGTATGCAAACTATGTCTGAGTGTTAGGGTCCCAATTTGGTGAGGTGAAGTAAATGTTTACTCGTGTGTTCCAAAATATTTATTCGATTTATTCCCCAAATCCTCCAATGATAACAACATATGGATGTGATAATAATTTTAGAGAACGTCTGCATGGATCAATGAAACACACACATCTGAATTTTAGAAATGTTAACATCTTATGAAAGCAGAAAAATGTGTATTTTGGAGTCAGAGAAATGTGATTTTGGCACACGCTCTACACAAGGGACAGAGAAAAAGCAAAGAAGGATGTTTGGCGGAATGTTGGTGATCTGTGGGTGGGGTGGATGTTCTCAGTCCAACAGACACAAAATTCATGGAGCTTTTCTCTCCCCTAGAGTGTGATGTCCTGTTTTCCAGAAGATTCTGTGGGCCCCCTGGCTTCACTGAAGGATCCTCCTTTAGAAAGATAGCCTTTGACTCCATGACCCAGGCTTCTTCCCGAGAAACACTAGAGAATCCAGCACTGGTTTCAAGGGAGGAGGAGGATGAGTCCTGAGAGCCACTGGTGCGTGGGAACTGGAGAAGGGAGCAGTGGGCTCTGTGCCCCTTGGTGTCCGCATTCAGGGCTCTTGGCCATGGAAAGAACCTTCTTCCTGGTGAAATTGCAATGGTTACTCAACAACTTTGGTAGCAGCTTCTGCCCTCAATCAGGAGCACGTGGGGCCACCAGCCCCAACCCAGGGATGCGTGCAAGGAGAGAAGGACACAAGGCAGAGTATCTGGTACCCATTTTTCCTGAGTGCAGAAATCAGATTCTCCCATTCTGGACAATTTAGGGAGGAGAGAAACCTCAAGAGGAAAACAGAGGTGGCTTGCCAGTTAAACGTGAAGAGACTCAGTTACTCCCTGGAAAAAAAATAAAAGCGATGGGAGCAACCTTCCATATCCTTTGGTTGTGAAGTGGTCATTCTGTTATTCTACAAAGAGCATAGAATATTTCCTATAAAAAGGATAAACTTGGGAATGCAAGCTGGTGCAACCACTCTGGAAAACAGTATGGAGGTTCCTCAAAAAGTTGAAAATAGAGCTACCCTACGACCCAGCAATCACACTACTGGGCATTTACCCAAAGATACAAATGTTGTGATCTGAAGGGGCACGTGCACTCGAATGTTTATAGCAGCAATGTACACAATAGCCAAACTATGGAAAGAACCTAGAAGTCCATCAACAGATGAATGGATAAAGAAGAGGTGGTATATATTTACAGTGGGATACTATGCAGCCATCAAAAATGAAATCTTGCCATTTGTGACAACGGGGATGGAACCAGAGGGTATTATGCTGAGTGAAATAAGTCAATCAGAGAAAGACAATTATCATATGATCTCCCTGATAGGAGGAAGTTGAGAGGCAGAATTGGGGGGGTTGGGAGGTAGGAAAAGAATAAATGAAACAAGATGGGATCAGGAGGGAGACAAACCACAAGAGACTCTTAATCTCACAAAACAAACTGAGGGTTGCCAGGGGGAGGAGTTATGGAGAGGGTATTTGGGTTATGGACACTGGGGAGGGTGTGTGCTATGGTGAGTGCTGTGAAGTGTGTAAACCTGGCGATTCACAGACCTGTACCCCCGAGGGTTAATAATACATTATAAGTTAATAAAAAAATTAAAAAAGAAAAAACCTCAAGTTACCCCACTTCTCACCCCACTTCTCCCAATAGTGAAGCACTTTGGGAGGTAGTCCCATGGAATCAGGGCAGAAGAGCCGGGATTCAAACCCAACTGGCCATGTGGGTAACCAGCGGGGCATCTGAACCTCTCCAAAATGCTTGCAAATATTTCATCCCTTATAGGTCCTCCCTTTCATGGTCTGGGAGTACATGGCATGTCAGCCCCCTCTCCGGAGCTCCACCCTGGGCCTTGGGGACACGTCAGCAGCCTCTGGGGAGTCACATGCCTGCTCCTTCCTAGGGACGCCGAGCTAGAGTGTTTCTAACATCGACAGGCTACCCCTGAGCTTCTGGATGGCTTTGAGCAGGGAAATCTTAATTCCAAAGCAACAGACACCCTTCTGTACCCCAGGCGCTGAATAAATCAGTGGAAATCTCAAACTCCATAATTCTAACAGAGCCACCCCTGATGGCTGCGGCAATTTGCTCTCTCGTGGGTTGGCGGCCGGCTGTAATTGATGAGAAAACAGACAGCTCTTTGTCTTCCTTCACTACATTTGTTATGTGACAGCTGGCTTATCCTTCATCCGTTGCCTGTGACTCCCTGTTTCTCTCTCTCTGTCTGTGTCCCTCTCCTCAGGGCACCTGTGGAGCAGACAGATCTCCTCTCCCTACAGACAAGATCTATAAAACACAACGTGTTTTTAATGCAATTGGGCTTTTGGAAAAATGCATAATTGGAGAGTTCCAAAATAATTAGTTTATTATAGTGGGTCTGGAAAAATGAACTTGCATCTCATTTATGAGCCATTAGATCCCATGTTCTATGAGCCCATTGCTATGAATGCCAGCAGCATATAATTTAGCATACTTTATTAAAACGTGTCACGACTGAGCATCTCTTGTTCCCAGCCCCCATGTCTGGGGTCGGGGCCGGGTTGTTGCTCTGAGGAATCTTTCCAGAGCCTTATTTATTAATTTTATTGGGGGTAAAATAGATGTAAGGTAAAATTCACCAAGTTCACCGTTTTAAGCACGCAGTCTTGAGTGCGCGCACACTGTTGGGAAACCACCACCATCCATCTCCAAATGTCTTTTCTTCCTGCAAAACGGAAACTCCCCAGAACCTGCAGCTTTTGCTCTAATTCTCTTCTCTCCACGCCCCTGGTGAGTTCTAATTGTGAGACACTCTTCCATGGGGGCCTGAGGCACTCATTCAGGTTCTTTCAGGGGCGGGTGAGGAAAGAGCTAAAGCATTCACCTGAGGAGGAGGAAAGAAGAGAGACTCAGAACACGGAAGGTGCGGCACAACCTCAGAGGGGACGGTCTTTGTTCTGGGAGGCAGGAACAAGTAGGACCTTGCAAGGCACAAACTTGGATTATTGTCAGATAATAGATGAAAATCAAGATAGTTATCACTTGTCTTCTACACATCTTCTCTGTATGCCTGTGTAGGGCACAGATGGATGAAGGAAGAGCTGGTCCCATCCCCTCCTAAGGAATGGAAGTTCTGGTGTCAGAGAGGGCACGACTCCATGGATATTCACACAGCATGGTTACCCTGAAAAATAAAACTCTCAGCTAGATTACCAGCAAAAATGGGTTTATTTGGGAATAGCCAAGAATTGCAATCAGAGACAAACAAGCTATGGCAAAAACCACAGGCAAGTCCATCCAACAAAGGAGAGGTCCACTTTTATATGGAAGAAGAGGGGAACGTTGGGAAGGCTGTTATAAACCAGTCTGTTGGAGGAAACAGGGACCTCAGAGTGTATTGGCTTCTCATTGGCCAAGTGGTGACAATCTCTCATTGGTTGGGCTGTTGCTGGGGGAGGAGGAAACCCTTTCTTCCTCCTGCTGGGCTAGTGAAGTAGCCTCAGCTTGCAAATAAATAGTCTTCTCCTGTTGGCTTTGTGGTTGACCTTGAGGGTTATTGCATGGGAGCTCGCCCTGCTGGCCTCCCAACTCCATTTGAAATGTGATTTCCTTTTATTAATTTTCACAAATATAAGAGGTTAATACAAATAATTCCACAACAAAAGGGAACTGGAATCAACTGCAGGTCTGGAATGTTGCTTGGCTGTGCTAAGGGGAAGGTAAAGAATCTGGGTGTGGATTGGATCAGTAAGAATAGCTCTTCATCACTCCCTTAGCCCCACAGATGGTTGCCCTGGGTTGAGGGGGAGTGGTGTGAGGGGAAAGACTCCCCGAGGTGGAATGCTGGAAGGGAGTAGTGGGAAAGACCTGTGTCCCAGGGTTGGTGCATTAATATGCATGCCCTCAACCAGCGCTAGATGGATGAAGGAATAGAAGGCTCTCCCCCTTCCTTCTTAAGAGGGCAAGTTGAGCTTTGTGACTTGATGCTCTGGGCTTACTCCAAGGACGAGATAAGAGTCTTCTATTTTTTGGCTTGTAGAGGAACACAGCTGGATTGTCACAAAAATGGATCCTGAAGAGTGGGGATATCTGAAGTCAGGAGCAGAGTGGTTTCTGAGATCAGTGGAGGATGTAGAGGGTGTGTTGCCATGTGGCCTTTCAGGACAGGAAGGAGCTTCAAAGCTGTAGCACAGAGAGGCTAGGGAATGATCTCGAACACCGAGGTCACGGGCACTCAAAAGAAGGACCTGTGAAGCCCAGCACTTGGGTTTTCTTTGAGGCTTGGGGTCTCTGTGTTCCAGCCTGGGCAATACCATGTGTATTTGGACCGAGAGTATCTCAGAGGCAGCCATAGTGGACCAGAGCATGCCCCAGAATGTATGGATGGCTTGATCTCCTGTCCACCCCAGTGGCACCCACCATTCCAGTATGGCCCTACAGAAGAGCAGAGACCTATTAAGAGCTGATGTCTGTGTCTCAGCAGTCTTGCCAAGAGTCTTCAAAACCCAGCTTCACTTGATTAGGGGGAAAAACGATAACTTAAAACCTTGTGGTTCTGAGCATCACGGAGTAGATACTGTTAGGTAGACAACCAAGTCTTGGAAGGGAAAATGGCTCAAGGGTGTCCAGTGGGAGGTGGTGTCTTACAAGACTCACCAGGGAAAAACTCTATGACCTGGTGTGCTCTAGAGGAATACCTATTATATTTAATTTCTCAGAATTAAAAATTTATCACCAAGTGACTTTTGAAAAAAGATTTTATCTTTTTGAGCGGGGTGGGGGGTACAGAGAGAGAGACAGAGAGCCCAAGTGGGGGCAGGGGCAGAGGGACAAGCAGATTCCTTGCTGAGTACAGAGCCTGACGCTGGGTTCGATCTTAGGATCCTGAGATCATGACCTGAGCCAAAGGCAGAGGCTTAACTGACTGAGCCACCAGGCACTCCCCTTCTTCCATGACTTTTTAAATAGAAAGACATTAACTCTATCTGGGAAAGTTGGAGTGGCTCTGTGCACCCAGATCACCTCTCTCTGTGTGGGTGGAAGCATTCGGGGAGGCACTGCGGAGAGGAGATCAGAGGCACTGGCCTCAGGGGAGGGCCTGCACGAGTAGGAAATGTCCCAATTGGCCCGGTTGGCCCAGAGTGAAAATGCAGGAGAAACCAAATAAATATCCAGCCCATGCTGACATCAACCGGGAGGTCCCTCAGATAAAACCCAAAGGCTTTGGCAGACCTGCCAAAATACGTCACGACCTTCGCAGAGGCTGGAAAAGGCAGCAAGAGGAATCTGCTATTCTGGGCTAGACCCCAACTGACGGCGTAGTCTTGGTAGGTGGGATGACGTGGAGAGTCCTGAGGTCAAAGGGGATACCGCGTGTTTGTGGCAACCAAGGTGAGGAGGGAAACAGCATGGGCCCTACTGGGTATCACAAGGCTCAGAAAAGTCATAGGTACCATTAGGAGAGGTTGAATGGTTTCAGCAAGGTGCCTGAGCCCTGAATGCACAATTTTCCAAAGCCCCGATGAGAGCAGAGGGAGAACCTTCCTAAGAAAACCGTCTGTTGCGCTCAGGCGTAAAACCAGCACGTCCAGAAGAGGGAAATGAGGGTACGTGGGCCAGGATGCATCTGCAGGAAAAATGTCAGGGAAGCCAAAGCCTCACGTATCAGCAGCGGCCAGAGAAGCAGAGAAAAACGCCAGAGGGGGTTTTTAGATGATCATCAGAGCAGACGAAGACTCAAAGTTGGGCGGGGCCCCCACCTGCTCGGCTGCGGCGCTAAAGATGGATGGGAGAGAGGCAGATGTCTCAGTTCCCGCTTGATTTCTGCTTCCTCCCTCTAGAAGAGAAATTTTGGACTGCCAAGGAAAACCAGCAGAGGAGAAGCCACATCCTCTGGGGCACGGAGCAGGGGAGGCTGATGATCAGGCTAGTCACGGGGTGTTGGGCTTCCCTCCCTTCCTGCATAAAATAGAAACAGTGATCCCTATGAGAGCTTGTCACCCCACAGCAGTGGCCTGGAAACTTGCCACAAATGCAGACTCCTAGGTCCCACCCAGAGCAGAACATCTCAGCGCAGAGCCTGGGAAACGGGGGCCACTGGTCCTTTGGAGGCCAGGCTGGAACCCGGTGTTCGCTGTTCGCTCAGGCTGGGACCGGATCTGCATCACACGGTTGTCAGAGGGCAGGAATGGGAATCTCCCCCACCCTTGCACACTGTAAGACATCTTGAAACTATTCACTCTCTGCAGATGAGTTCAAACATCCATGCTTGGGCCAAGAGCTTCCCCAAATCTTGACCAGACTGCAGATGAGCTCTCCAGAGTACCGTCCTCTGGCAAAGCGTGTTTCGAAAAACAGCAAGTGGGCTACGTGCCAGTCTAACCAGATGGAAAGTTTGCAGGAGGAAGTGTAAGGGGACAACAGCCAGAGCGGTTTGCTTCCCCTGCAACGACTCGAGCCCCTTCGCAATCCTGTGTCTTCAGCGTGGTGATCCGGGTGGTCAGAAGTGCTCACGGCGCCTGCACCCGGAGAAGCGTGAATGATCTCTCCAGCATCAGAGCACTAATCTGGAACACAGATTAAGTGGGGCTTCGGAATGGGGAGGGGTGGCGCCTTTGAGATATTACACGACACGTAGGGATCACTCACTTTACGCATGAGGATGGATTACGATGTGTCACTACTAATACTGGGCATATCCCCGTTGTCACATGTTGTTAGGAGAACAATTATTTCATGTCCGAGCAAAAACCTCAGTTGGAGGCAGAGTTAATGGCGCATACGGAAGCGTGTGGAAACAGGGCTGGCCTGTCTCATGAACACAGGCAGCTGCCCGCTGCCGCGCCGGTGAACACCTTCCTCCCATTCGTCTGTTTTACTGTACCCGAGACCATGACTGTTTTGCATGGACGTGGGTTCAACCCCTCTGAACCTGGAGCGATGTAACACAGACTCACGGCTCAAAGGTTAAAAGAGAATTGATTGGGGAGCTCTCACCCATCCCCTGCTCTGTTCCCTGCTCTTGGGAGGATAAATCTCGTTTTCAGATAAATCCAGATTGCTTTTCCAATAGATTGGCTTCTGGCCTCCTTTGCTGAGTTGTACTTTGACATAACCTGGACAGCCTGCTTATAGCTATGAAGAAATCACTGCTAACATCTGAGGTTAATTCGCTCGATGAAGCGTTGGATTTTCTTCCATGCAAGCAGGAAAAATTGTTTGGATGAGGTCAAAAAAGGCTGGGCGAGCTCAGGGAGCATTCTCCGAGGCCCCACCCCTGTGTGGAGCTCTACTGGACTTTCTTTTTCTTTTTTTCTTTTCGCAGTGCTAAATGAATCAACAGTAGGGAGAATAAAAGCCTTCCTGTTTGCATTGCCTTTTATGTTTTGCGTGATTTCTCATTTGTTACCCTAAATGCCTGGTACGATGAGTAGGATGGGTGGAATTAGCCCCATTTGGGAAATGGGTAGACTGAGGCCAGGGAATGGAACGTGGCTGGCCGCTCACACGCCATTTTTTTTAAAGAACGATTTGAAGATTTATTTTGATAAAACATTTCAGATTTCCTCATATCAGAGTACATCAAAAAGCGAAATACCCGTATACCGATTTTATACTACATATCACGTTCCAAATTTCCAATCTTAGGTAAGCAAGGTAAAATATACAAGGGTTAATGATTTAACTGTAAGTGGTGTCTTCCAAGGAGGGGGTTCCTGGTCTCTTCCACTGGACTGAGGTCCATTATCATTCAGCCAGTCGGACTCCAGTGTTCACAGAAGAGAAGAGACATGCACATCACGTTATCCTGGCATGGGGCGGGGCAGAGGGGGACCAGCTGTTAGGACTTGATGCTGCACCTACCTCCAGGCCTCAGGATCCCTGGCATTACCGTGTTCCTTATGAACATTTTATCTGGGGAAAGACCTCCAGTTCTCTTGAAAGGGCCACCCACATCAAAGATTAGTTGAGTTAATTATATTTGTTAACCTCCATTATGCCTTGATGGTAGATCATGTCCCTGAAGATTGGGAGAAGAGGAGGGAAAGTCAAGAGTTGGGGCATATGCAAGGGTCCTGGGGTTGGTGGGGGCTGAAGTGGGCATGCTGGCCCAGCAGGTGTCTGAAGACCCTTGAAATATAAAAGAGTTTTCTTTGTGTGCAAGAGGCACGCAGGAGCCAGAAGAATGAGCCGTTCACGGAGAACTCTTCCCCTGCTATGATCTGAAAAGGAACCTCAAGACAGGGACAGGAGACCGACGTCAAAAACGCGGGACAACGAAGACTTCTGGTAACCACCAAGAACCAAGATCGAGCCAGAAAAGGATGCAAATCTACCAGACTTCTCTGTGCTAACAGAATTTTGAAGAGTCTGCTTGTTTCCCCTAATCTTCAGTGAAAAAACCTGTCACGGGTTGAATGATGTCCTCCCAAAATTTATTTATTTGAGTCCTAACCTCCAGCACTTAGAATGTGACTATGTTTGGACACAGCGTCTTTAAAAGGGGAACCACGTTAAAAGGAGGTCATTAAGATGGGGGCTAATCCAGTGTGACTGGCGTCCTTATAAAGAGGGGAGGTTTGGACGCAGAGAGAGACACACAGAGAGGGAGCTGATGTGAAGACCCAGGGAGAGGATGGCCATTCTCAAAGCAGGGAGAGAGGCCTGGGTCAGATTCTCCACCTCACCCTCGGAAGGAACCGCCCCATTTGGCTTGCGGCTTTCCAGAGTTGTGAAACCATGCATTTCCCCTGCTGGAGAACCCCACCATCCAACCTTCCCAGTGGTTTTTTTTTTTTTTTTTTTTTTTTTTTTAAGGCACCCCGGGCAAGCTGATACGATGTATCAACACACAAATGGCTGGGAAAACATGATGGGAAACACAGATGAGCCTCGAAAGCAGGATGCTAAGTGATAGAGTCTCAGTGCTGAAGGTTACTTAGTATGTGATTCCATTTACAAGAGCTATGCCGGGTAACTACACCCACAGAGACAGAGAGCTGCTTAGTTAGTGGTTACCAGAGGCCGGGCGAAGGTGGGGGAGGGGGCAGGGTGACAAGTGAGTGATCTGGGGTCTTCTTTGGGGATAATGGCTGCACCACAAGGTGAATGTGTTACAGATCAATGAATCACACACCTCAAAGGGGTTTCTTTTCTCAGATGTGATTTTCACCTTCATTTCAGCCTAAGAAGATGGCCGGTGTCTGTGCTTGGAAGGTAAGAATCGCCGTCGAGGAGAGTGGTCGAGTGGATCGGGGCTGTGCTTCCTCTGAAGCGTGTGAAATCCCTGGGGCCAGGGGAAAGTGGCGGGGGCCCCAGAAACTAGTCTGCTTAAAGTGGCCATGGCGTTGGGCAGGGACCGCTGAATAAAGAGACCAGCAACCTAACCCTAACCCTAACCCTGACATCGCCCACGTGAGTCCCAAGGCTAGACGTGCACCCTGGGCTGCCCCAGCATCTCTTGAACATCCTTATGTCAGGATCTTTCCAAACTTTTGAGCCTGGCCTCCCAAGACAGAAGCCAGGATTTCTTTTTTTTTTTTTCTAGGCTCCCTCACAACTAGGGCACCGTGACGCAGACCAGAGGCGACCGCCCAAGAACTTGAGCAGGCGGTGACCTGAAGGAGGAGGCTTTTTGCAGAATTGATTTGTGGGGGGGAGGGAAAGGATGTCTGGCATTCAGAGGCAGCTGAAGAGGGCCCAGGATTGGGGTCCCTGGCCTGCAGCAGAAGAGTGGTTTGTAGGCAGCAGGATCTGTTCTAGAATGTTCTAGAGTGTTCTAGAATGCCAGGTGATGACGCTCCTGGCCGCAGAGCCTCCAGCCTTGACCTCGTGAGCCCCAGTGTCCATTCTCAGGCAGCATTTTATACCAGAACAAAGTAGAGTCTTGTCAGTGAGAACCTTGACTTGAGTAGCCCGCTGGCAGCTTGCTTGTCCCGGAGGCAGACGACCCTGTCTGTGTGGGACTCCTTCGCCCTCGCCCTTTCCAGATGAGGGGTGCCCTGTCACCCTTGCCTGGCCGGATGCTCTGTGACTTTCTTCCTGCTTTGGGCTGGACCTCACTTGTGAGGTTAGAAAGGATTGAACCCCTAGCACGGGAATGGCAAACACGTGTTCCATGAACCATCACATTAATGTTTTCTTTCCCTGCCTGGATGTGTGACCTCAGGGCCCCCTTTTCACCATGGTGCTCCCTGCATCAACCACTAATAATGGGGACTTAGCATGGTAGTCCCACCCTACCCCCTTTGTCCTCAAGTTTTAACTTCCACACTTGACGCATTATGATGGGAAGGGAGAAAGCCTTTTATGTTCCCATGTGGAAGTGCCACGGGGAGGGGCCTCCCCTTACCCCTCTGAGTATGACTCCAGAACATCTTGCCATCCTCATTTTACCACTAGGGGCACAGACTCTTATGGGAACCACATTTGCAAAATTCACATAATTAGGGAATTTCAAAGAAAGCTCGTGCTCCATGGACCATACAGTCCTTGTCTGGAAAGAAGGAGCCAGTCTGGGTGGGGTGTGCCTGGCGCTGGGAGCCCCCAGCAGAAGCCAGATCAGGACCAGTGTGAGGGACCAGATCTGGAGGGTACAGGTGGGAGGAGCCTGAATAGACAGCGCGGGGACACTTGTACCGGGACACTGGGAGCCTGGTCGGCTTCTCTGCTGTCTCCTGTCCGAGTCTCCTCTGCTCCAGCCTTTGAATGGAACACAGAGGCATTGAATTTGTTTGTCTGGAATGGAGATCCTCAGGGACAGACAGCCGAGTGTTTTGTTTTGTTTTGTTTTTGTTTTTTAACCTGGATGCCATGAGCATTTGGGACAGGACAGACTTTCATTTCCTATTGCCAGAGCATTAGCATCCTTGGTCCTGGCCCACCAAATATCCTTAGGACTCCTTTTCCCTTCCCCAGAGTTCCTGGGACAACCGGAAGTCTCCGCTCCCATCTCCCAGGAAGATCAACTCAAGAAGATCCGGAGAGGCAGCGGGAAAGGGATGTGTCCAAACTCACAGCTGCGGAGATGGGAGTCGAACAAGATTCCAACTTGTCCAGAGCTCTTCACACAGGTGACCCACGCCACCTCTCAGCCTTGCAAACCTGAGCGCGTTGCCAGAAGTCCATCATGCCCTGCGCCCCAAGACTAGGCTAGTGGACAAGGCAAACTCCCCTGCTCCCCCGGGAGCTTGCCTCCGTAAGGTCACTCTGAATCACAGCCAGGGGCGTGTTTATTGGAGAATGTTTCTGGTGGACAACTGAGTGTGTTTTCAGCTCTGTTTCCATGGCAGTGACAGCTCAGGCCACATAGCTCCTTCAAGACGGTGTCCCTCGGGCCTGCACACCTACCTTGAAGACACCGTCTCAACAGCACCCCCGACCCCCAGCAAGATTGTTGTTGAGGAGACAGGAGACGTGGTGTGCGAAGGGCTTTGCAGAATGCCTGTCACACAAGCGTGCGATGAATGCCAGCTCGGGGCTGAACTGTCACCCGCAGATGAACACAAGGGAGGCCGCATGGGGACAGGTGACAAAAGCTAATTGCAGGGGAAGACACTGTTGTTCTCCATGGCCGATGCCTTGTGGGGGCTTTGCCCTCCCAGGACCTTCGCCCTCAGTTCCCTTTGCCTTCCGAGTGGCTACCCTTTTGCAGACTCTGAAAAGCTGACCCGGGCTGAGAGACTAGAGCTCTCTCTGATGTTCTCTCTCTCTCTCATACACACACACACACACACACACACACGAAGGTAAGTCAGTAAATAGACGGTGTCTGTGTTAATTAACTCTGTGTGGGGAATCCCTCCTCAGTGTATATGTAGATCAAATCATCCCACAGGTGCACTTGAAATAATTTCCAATTTTGCTAATTCTTTGTCAAAAATAAAAATTAGAAAAGGAAAGAGGGAAAAAGAAAATCTGACCGGCGGGGTGCTTTCAATCTGCACAGGTGCCCGGACGGCTCTCCTAACGGCTCCTGACGTTCGGACCCGCTCTCCCTTCCTGCTGTGTAGCCTGTGGCTTTGTCCCTTCCCGGCTCCACTGAACGGCTCTTGGGTACTGGCCGAGGGCCTGGGCTGGAGGCAGGCTTTCTAGTGCCGGGTCCCTGCCAAGGGCACAGGGCTTGGGAAGTCAGATGAGTGAGAAGTAGAGCCCAGCTCTGCTGCTTGAGGGTTTTGAGGACGGGAGCTTTGGTTCCAAGCCTCGGTTTTCTTATCTGTGAAATGGGGCCAATACCCATCTCATAGTTCCTTTGGGAGGGTTAATTAAAACCCGTGCGCAGCAGATCATGTGCTCACAACACAGTCTGTAATCCACCGATCGCACTGGCCACTTCCTTGAGTCTTAAACCTCCTGATTTTACGCACCCAGTCTGATGGCACCTGGGTTGCAGTCTCGAGACGTGACCACCGGCGACAGAGCAGACAGAGGACTTACAACAGCGCTGGGCACATTCTCAAGGGCTCAGATGTGGGTTCTTTCCTTTTCTCTGTGAGGCCGGGATCCTCCAGCCCTTCCTTCCCAGTGCTGGTATTTTGGCTCATCCTTTTGGCCTCGTGGTGATGTCTTCCCCCAATACCACTCTCCCTGGAACATTCTGAAGAATCCCATTGGACAGGGAGAGAGACAGACTAGTGTTTCGATGAATAACTCTTGCAGAAAGCACCAGAAAACTCTCTTTCGTGAGGTGCTCAGATAATTGAAAGACTGATCTTAGGAGGCAGTCTTCTGTGTGAAATGACCTGGACGCCCCCCTCCCTTCCTTGGAGACGTTGGATGTTTAATGTCTCCTGAACATCCTTTCGGTGCCACTAACCATTTCCCTTTACCAAGAGGAGATGTCAGTGGTGAACTGGACCATCCTGGGAAATTTCTCCTTTTGCCACCAGGGTTTTTATGCCTCAGCTTAGCTCTGTGCAGGGTGAAGAGGGCACTTCCAGAGGTGGGCTTTTCTCTGAGTAGAGCCTCTGTGTCACAGTTATGCTTGTCACTTGTTTTGTGGCTGCAGATGATCTCATTGATGTGGCCTTTGCACACACTCTCCAATTAGGAGGACTGGATATTCTCCCGAGTGGCAAATACCCTCCCGGCTTTGCAAAGCAGGGTGATGAGTGGCATTGCTAATATAGTCATAAAGCCGTTATTTGCATAAGGAAAATGAAGTGGATGTGTAGATAAAATTAAACTTTAAAATGAAATATGGGTACAACAAAAACGGATAATGAAATTAGACACGTTACCGAACAGGTAAGTATGGTGACTGATGAGAGTAGATCATTTTAATTGGTCTCCTCGAATCAAAATCAATATTAAAAAATTGTACGGCATACCAGAAGTCCCTCTATCTCTTCCTTCTGGTAAGATTTGGGTCATTTCTGCAGGAGTCCCAGCCCCTGTCTCCTGGGGCAGGTGCCACTCCTCATGGGCCAGGAGGGAGGGAGCGGTTCAGATCACTCCCTGCTTCTGTAGAGGGCAGCGAACAAAGCCTGAAATCCCAGGACTCCACCAGATCTCAGAATGCAGATCTGAGATTCAGATCTCAGAACCTCCGGAGATGTAATGCTGGACCTGAGTGCTAGTCTTCACCTGGGCCAACTGTAGCCTCAGGAGGGAGATGAAGAACCCCAGTGAGAGACTGGAACCAGGGACTCAGTCTTCATGATCTTAGTGGATGGGAGGAGGAACCCCAGCAACAGAGGCACCTACTTCCATCCCTCCCAGAATCCCAACCTCCTGGAATCCTCTGGAAGCTTAGCTCTGGAAGGTTATTCACCCGCTAAGATTCTTTGGCTGGGACTGGGTCCCCTTACATGATGTGGCTTCCCTGGTATCACCAGGAGAACACACACGGAATGGCTTAGATTAGCGGCTGGCAAGCCACAGCCTCTAGGACCGAATCAAGCTCACCATTTGCTTTTGTAGGGTCAGTGGGCTAAGAGAAGTTTTCACATTTTAAATGGTTGGGAAAAAGGAAAAAGCCAAAAGAATAATACTTCATGGTATGTGAGATGATACGAAATGCAAATGTCAGCATCCATAAATAAAGTTCTACTGGAGCATAGAGACGCCTATGGGTCTGTGGATCGCCTGTGGTTTTCTTGACATCCTGGTGGAGCTGAGAACTTGCACCCAGTACCATGTGGCCCCCAAGCCTGAGACATTCACTCTCTGCTTCTTTGCAGAAAAAGCTTGCCAACCTTTGCTTCAACTAAATGCTATCCCTGCAGACCTCGAGCTGGGAGTTGGGGGCTTGTGGAGGAGGGTTAGATACATTAGATACGTTAACAAGATCACGCTTGTTCTGGGAAGGAGAAAAGGTGGAATCAGTGCTTTGGAGGAAATCGAGGGTGTTCACTACACTCGAGCAAGTCCCCTGACTTCTCTGAGACTCCATTTTGCCTTCTGTGGATGAAGGGCAACGCGGGTATATTTGGGGAACGGAAGAGAGAACTCAGGAAAAGACCTAGAGATGGCTGGCTGAGGGTGAAGGAAGGAATGGGTGGGGAGTGGTCAAAGGTCAGGCCGGGCAGCTGAGAGAGTTCTGGGCTTTCTTCTGCGGCCACAGAGGGCCTTTGAAGTATTTTAAGCAGCGAGTGACAAGCGAATGACACTTGCATTGGAGAGAGAGAACATGGTATTTTGTGACCTGCTGGAGCAGAAAGGTCAGTTGGTCAGAAAGCACAAATAACAGAAGGCTTCCTGAGACGGGGCAGAGAAGGACAGCGGGGAAATCATCAGCCTTTCCTCTGGGAGAGAGAAGGGATGAGGAAGGGCTGGCTGTAGGCACTGAGATATGGGATTGCACCATATAGCACACTCAAAGTCAGGCCATGAGAATGGGTGTCATGCAATGGTCCTGGGGCCAGTGAGGCGAGGGGGACAGCATGGTGCACAGGGCGCCTCATGAGAGAAGGCAGAGAATCCTTCTCAGAGTCACGGGTTCTGGTGGTCCTGACCCCACTACTACCTTGCTGTGTGACCTGAGGCAAATGGATCTATCTTTCTGGTTTTCTGTATTATCATCTGGAAAGCAACAGAGAAAGAGACCTCTCTCCAGTAATCTAATTTCTTTGAAAACATTAATGTACTAGCAGGGACAGATCCAGATTTTGAGAGCCCGGAAGTTGAAACACCGGGGCAGGGTTGAGGCTCTTGGAAAATATGACAAAATTAAATGTGAAAATAAAAGCTCTTAAGGAGACAAGGAATCTGACAACTTACACATTGCAACGCTCTGAAAAACACAACAAAAAATAACAAACCCCAGAAAAATATCAATATATTGTCATTAACAAATGGCTTGACAAATCCTTATACATTCTTTTTCTACATTTTTTGGTTGCATAATTTTCGATCACCTCTTCTTATAACAGTACTTTTGCAGTGGTTTCCAAAGAGAGGATGGAAAGATAACTCTCCCTGTCAGATGGAAACTTGTTTTTAATGATTGATAATTGGACTGCAGGGAACACATGATTTCCAGAGCGGCACTTGCTGTTTGCAGTCTCTCGACAGGTCTGTGACCTACAAACACGCAGATTCGGATATATTCAATTTGGCTTGACCCTCAACAGAAAACACAAGTGTGGCGCGTGTGTGTAATTGCAGGCACGGTATCATTGAGTGAATTCCTAACACGGGAGCATTTCCGCTCTTGAGTGGTCATGAAAGTGACCTGAACACTCCACTCACCCTGTTACCTGCTTGACGTAAGAAAAACCTTGCACGTGTGTGTTCTACACCTTGTTCCTGCTTCTGATGCTGTGTCAGGATCCAGGGGAGCTGGCTGTGTGCAGTGGGCATTATTCTTGAAGGCCAGGATAGTTAGAGAACGTGACTGTAGACCATGTATATATGTCTCATAGAACCTAAACCAAATGTGTCTCTGTTGCCCCTTAGCCAGAACCAGCCATTCAATAAGTTGTACTGGGACCAATGGGGAGTTCTAAAGGAGACACCATATTAATTCCCTACCACACAAAAATACCTCCAACAAAGTCTGTATGGATGAAAGACCTACGTAAAAAAAACCAAAACCATAAAACCCATAGAAGGACATCTGCGGGAAATCTCGATGACCTTGGAGTAGGGAAGGATATCTGAAGTCAGATGGAAGAGGAAAACCTCATAAAAGGAGACAATGATAAAATTGGCCTCATCAACATTTTAAATGGCTGTGATAACAGATGCCAGAAAAATAACTACTATTGGGGCGCCTGGGTGGCTCTGTCGCTATACATGGGCCTCTGGCTCAGGTCATGATCCCAGGGTCCTGGGATTGAGCCCTGCATCGGGCTCCCTGCTCGGTGGGGAGCCTGCTTCACTCTCTCCCACTTCCCCTGCTTGTGTTCCCTCTCTCCCTATGTATCTCTCTCTGTCAAATAAATAAATAAATAAAATCTTAAAAACAAAATAGCTGTTATTTTTTGAATTCTTTCTTTTGGTTCCAAGTGTTTGCACATATTATCTCATTTAATTCAAATAACAATAATGTGAAGTATATTATTCTAAAGACAAGGATGCCAAGGCACAGAGAAATCATATAATTTTCCCAGTGTCAAGTGGCTAGTTTGTGGGTGACTGGACCAAGATTAGAGAGTAGACAGTTTGACTCACAAAGCTGCCCTTCTTCATTAAGTGGCTCATCTCATCTCAGCTTCTTACCATGTTATTTGTAAGGAGGTACAAAGACATGCCACAGAGTGACAGAAGGTTTTCAGTTCAGAACAGCACTGAAGGATTAGTACTCAGAATACATAAAGAGCTCTAACGTATCAATTAGAAAAAGACAAAGAGCTCTACAGAAAATGGGCAAGGGATAAAAGCAGATCATTCACAAAAGAGGATGCCAGAAATGCCAAGAGACACATGAAAAGATGCTCAGTGTCACTAAAAATTAGGGAGATGCAAATTAGAACAGCAAGAAGATTCCATCTCGGTGGGGATGCAGGCTCAGCCTATGTGCAGAGGTTAAGAAGTCTGGTTAACACCAAATAATGGGGCGGACATAGGGAGTCGGAGTTCTTCTGAATGTGCGAAATATTGCAATTACTTCCAGGAGTAAGCTAACAGTTTCTAACAGAGTCAAAGATAGAAATGTCTCAGGATGCGGCAATTTCAAGATCACTTGACTCTATTAGAAATCCTCCCACTTGTGTGTGGGGAGGAAAGTACAAAATTTTCTCTACTGCTCTGTTTCAATTACAAAACGGGGACCTGCCCTAACTCGCGCTCAGGTGGGGAATGGAAAAGGGAAACACGGCTCATGCCTGGGACGCCCAACAGCAATTAAAAGGAATGAACTGACATGTGTCCAACAAGATAAAACCGAACATCATAAATATGAATAAAAACAGGCTCCAAGAGTGCATATAATTGAAGCAAAACTTTATGATTTAACATCATTATTGTGCTGTTTTAAAACTCACAAAAGCAGTGTATTTTGGACTCTTCTATTGTGAACGGTACATTGAAAAAAGTGCACAAATGCGTATCTATTCATAGTTCAATTGTTATAAAGTGAACCGCTGTGTAATCTAAGAGCCAGAACCCCAAAGGCCCCTGTGTATCCCTTTCTAATACAATCCAGCCCCTTACATCCCCGTACAGATAACCAATAGTCTGACTTCCTGTGTATATAACCTTAAAGAAAACAAACAAACAAACTAGTTTTGCCTGCTTTTGAACTTTATTTAAATGAAATTAAATTACATATATTCTTTCTAGCCTTGCTTTAGGAGTCTTCATTCAGGATCATACATCTAGATGGCCCTTGTTCATTTGGATGTGCTTTGTAATATTCCCCTGCGTGAATGTAGTACAAAGAATCCATTTGTTCTACAGAGACTGAATATCTGTTTTTTTTTTTTCCCAATTTTACACGTTGTAGTAAAATCACGTGGAAAGAAACTATGTTTCATACGGAAGCTAAGGTGTTACTTCTGAGTGGAGAAGGGGGATTGGGGAATTTTCGATGTGAATGCCATGCATGGCTTATTTCTTGAGCAAAACAAAACAAAACAAAAACTAAAAACTGGAAGACTGAATCAAACAGGGCAAAGTGTTCACACCTGTTTAAGTTCTGTGGCGACTGCAGCCCTGTTCTTGTCACATTCTGTACTTTTCCATGTGTTGAAATCGCTTGTCATTTTTAATAGGAAAACAAACTGAAGTGCTTGAGGTGGGAAGCCCTTCTCTGAAGCTTTCCCGACTCCCGAAGCAGACTGCAATATTCCATCCCTGGTCCCAGACCAGCAGAATGAGCTGCTGTGTTGTGGAGACTGCAGGGACCGTGCTCACACAGGCGGGCTGGGTCAGTGAGCCCCCACAGAACACCGGCAGGCTCCCCGCTATCCCACAGCCGCTCTGACTGTGATCTCCCCACATTTGGATTCTCCCTTCAGCTGTGAGGGAACAGACAGGTTGCATCTTGAGATATGCAGCTGATTGCTCAAAGACAGATCATAACAAACCCTACCCGGACAGGTTTGGGGGTGGGGCTGTGGCTCAGCCAATTCTGTCTGGATTGCCTGCCGGGCCACCAGGAGGGGGAAGAAGGGAAGATTATGACTTCAGTCCATCGCGGGGTAGCACAAGGACTTATTTGGATTCACATATTTGGGATATGACTGGAAGGAACCTGTCCCACAGGGTTCCCTTTCTGCCTATAACTGCACTTCAATCAGATTCCACCATTAGAAAGCCATTTCTTTAAAGTTAAGCCATGAGAATCTTGAGCAGAAAATGAGCCTTTAAATGGGAGTGGAGAAGGAGTGATTGTTGTTTAATACTTCATAAGAGCCAGGTTCTTAGCATATAGCTTTACAACATACACTCTCTTTTTTTCCAGAAAAGGGTACCTGTGAGTCGCTCACAGCCATACACCCAGCAGGTGGTAGGGCCAGAAATCCATGCCAGGTCTGTCAGCTGCTGAAATCTTTCAACCATGCTTCCTCCCAGTGATTAAGTTCTATGGGATTCCAATCTTCTATGGTGAAAGGCACCTTTCTGATGCTGTTGACTTGAGCCCTGGTTCTAGACGTGAGATCAGGAGTTGGGGAAGTGACTAGCCCAAGGTCAGATGACAAATTAGTGCTAGCTGTGGGGACTCAGCCACACGTGTCCTGAAGTTATATCACAAAACTTGTCACTCCATCTATCTGGGGTGCTTGCAGTAATTCTGTACCTACACCCGGGACAGCTAACGAACTGCACAGAAGGAAAGAGCTCTGGGAAATGAGGCAGGGATCTGGCCCCTCTTTGCCTTAACTGCTTTCTGGCCCCACACCCAAGAGCCCATGACTTTATGCCCCTTGACCTGCTTGATCCTACAGGAGTAGGATGCTTCCTACCTAAGATGGTTGTGACAATACCCACCCTAATGGCCTGTTAGGACAGTGAGGCGAGTTTTGGAAAGTATTTGGAAGCAGTAAAGTACTGAGTGAATGCCAGGGGTTGTTTTTATGAAATAAGCCCATAGTTTCTTGGCCAGGATGGGAGCTTCTTGACCCTTTGCTCTAACTGCTCTAGCAACACGCTCCAGATTCAGCCTAATTGGTCCTCCAGCTGACAGGCACCGGTCTCGAGGACAAGTAATGCCTGTTAGCCTCTCTTGGGTCAGGCACTTTTGTATCCTTAATCTTGCACAGACGCATTGGGTGTTTAGTAAGAAGTTAGTGATTCATTCATTCATTCATTCATTGACTAAAGTCATGGAGGCCTCCCTGCCATGGGATGAACTCCCCCAGTTTCCCAAAGGTCTCTGATAAAATATGTAGAATATAACCATCATGCAGGAAAATCGTGACCAGGAAGGTGACAGGTAACCCATGAAGCAATGAACCGCAAAAACCTATCAGTGCTAATACAATGGAATCCCAGATCTGGTCAGAAATCCGAGAATGCACCAAGAAATAGTGTATCAATCTACTGAACATTTAGTCTTAGAGTGTTTTGTTCAATAAAAGCAAGAGGATGTTAAAAAAAAAAAAAAAACCCAAACCCACATATAAGCAAAAAAGACGATGTGTTCCTTTTGCTTGTGAAAGAAAAAAGGAAGGAAAAAAAAGAGTTAACGAGGCACTTAAAGGTTTTTGTTTGTTTGTTTGTTTGTTTTGCGCTGTTTACACACAAATTTTCCAGTCCCAATTTGGTGACAACCTCCGGTGAGAGCTACTATTTTTACCAAGTTTGTCATGACATCCTTAAGATAGGATCAAAACAAAAGAGATGCTAATTAACACACAGACGTCTCTTCTTACATTCTCAGAGTGTTTCCATCTTTATAAATTAAGAGTAAATTTTTATCAAAGTAATGCACACGTTCAGATTTTCAAATACCAAACAGCACTCAAAGGGCTTCTAAAAGTCACTTTAGTCCTCTGTAGGGCTTTATTAGCCCCCAATCTTGCTCTCTAGAGGCAATCACTGTCTATTCTTTCTAGCTATTTCTTCCAGTATTTATCTCTTTATTTCTGAATAATATTTGTAGCTGGACGATAAATAGATTTTTGCTTTCATCCCCAAATTGCAGCTATGGCTTCAAAGCTGAAAATAACAGGTGCTAAGAACTCCCACAGTCTAAAGAGAATTGACAGGATGGCAAGACTTATCTCCCAAGATCTTACTAACATGTGGCAGAAATAATCAGAACAGATAACACTTGTCCCAGGTCCTGCTTTAAACTCCTTAAATCCATTGGCTCGCTTAACTACTGTAGTGACCTTATAAAATCCTGCTGTTGTACAGATGAGGTCACCAAGGATTCAACAGGGGAAGTCATTCTGACTGATAGCAGAGATGGGTTTTTATATCGGGTGGTCTGGCTCTTGACCATGACATGATCTTGACCTCTCAATGGTCTTGAGTCTCTCCTTCCACTCCAGCCTCAATGGGCAGAACACCAAAAACTCTCAAAGGCTTTTGCCTTGGGGAAATCATGGTAAGGATGCAGGGTTTCTTGCTGGCCAAAGGGGTGCTGGGGAAGTTAGCCAAGCTTGGGCCATTTTGTTGGCCCTCTGCTGGAAGGGACAGTTGCATTGAGAGGCCAGGATGTGTGGTTAGGTGGGGACTGGGGATGCCTCCCCAAGTCCCTTCCAAAAGGTCAACATAGAGATGTTTGCCCTTTACTCTGATCCCCACTTCCTGACCAAACAGGAGGGGGCTGAAATGGCCAGCATGCTTTGATTTGGCTGAGCCTCAGCCCGAGATGGGGGAGAAGGAGAGCATTCAACAGGAACTAAGTTTGCCGTGTTGAAATGAAGAAAGGTAGATTGAACATTTCACACCTTTCTTAAAAGGATCAGAAAGCTGTGTGTCATGGCCAAGAGGTTATTAAGTGAAGGGAAGATGAAATTCAATATAGCACAGCTGAAGGCAGAGATCAGAGGAGAAAAATAAAAGCATCTCGTGTTTATACCCTCATCACGGACTGAGCACTCTTCCAGTGGTGGACGGGTACGTTCACTGAATACATGTGTGTTTTTTGTTTGTTTGTTTGTTTGTTTACTGTTTCTTGTTGATTTATCAGTTTAAATATGTTCTGTTGTTTTTCAATTCTTTTTTTAAAAATTTATTTATTTGACAGACAGAGATCACAAGTAGGCAGAGAGGCAGGCAGAGATGGGGGGAAGCAGGCTCCCTGCTGAGCAGAGAGCCCAATGCGGGGCTCGATCCCAGGACTCTGGGATCATGACCTGAGCCAAAGGCAGAGGCTTTAACCCACTGAGCCACCCAGACGCCCCTGTTGTTTTTTAATTCTTGCAGTAAATGATGAATTAGCTCTTTTTCATGCTTCCTTCCTGCACACAAACCTTTTCTTCTCTAGCCTACTGATTCAGCTACCTGTTTAGAAAAATCAATCATAACATTTATATTTTTATGACTGTCTAAATATTGTTCACTAGTGGGTCATACTTTTACTATGCTTACATTTCCTTTCTGGGAAATGTGGGGGAATAAATAATAAACTTTACTTTTCATTTACATTGTTTTCTATATATATCTTTGGAGATTTCCATCAGACCTGTCAGTCTTTCCAAATGGTCACACATGTGAAATCTCTCAATTGTTTTTCCCCTTTTAGAGTTCTCTTTCCTGAAAGTTCAATCTTTAGTGCTTGTTCTCTGAATTGGCTGGAAATTCCCTTGGTCAATTTTCTGCATTGGATTTAGTTTTCCAGATCCCAAGACTTTTTTCTTTCCCCCCTTTCTTGACTGAATAGAACTCTTTGTTTCTTTGTTTCCTCCCTTCTTTCTTCCCTCCCTCTTTCCTTTCCTCCCTTTCTTTCTTCCTTCTCCTTTCTTTCTCTTGTCATCCTATGTCTGAAAGTGTCTTCATTGTAGTTTCATACTTTTTGGTCATATGGCTAGGTAAAATATTCCGGATTTGGGGGTAAAATATTTGGATATTCTGGGTAAAATATTCTGGATTTTCTCTCAAAGCAGAGACTGAGACAAAAATCTACATTTAGGTGGTTGAGAATGTTCCAGAGAACAAGAGTGAGGGACAGGGAGAGTGGAACAAGGACCAAGGAAAGACAATATCAAGATACACTGTTGGGTTGGTCAATGCTATACGGGACTGGTGCTCCATCTCACCAGAACCTTATGTTTATATGGAGGACAAAAGGGAGAAGAACGAATCCATCCACCATCTCCCATCTTCCATTGGTCACAGGTGTCCTTGTAGACTTTATTCCTCTTTATTTGCGAGTTGTGCATATTTGAGTATCACGCTTCCCATAGCCATTTCATGCCATGACATCAGAGGAGACTGAGGAGAGGAAGCGAGGGGTATGTGGGTGTGAAGTTGGGGTGAGTGGCTATCCTGGTGCCCTGCAGAAGCCCCCTCTTTGGAAGTGGTTGCCACAGTAGCAGCTGGAACGAGAGTTGGGACTGAATGGTCAGCAATGGCGCACAAGAGGTGCTGGATACGGCGTGCTCTTGCACCATCCAGATCTATTCAAGTCCTTCATGAAGCCCAATTCATCACGTGATCCTCTTTAAGATGGTGGCTGTCCAGTTCCAAAAAGACATAAAACCAAAAAAAATTTTTTTTACTACTCTAATAACCTATAGGTTCCACTGCTGCAGCTCTGAGGACCATGTTTAATGTTTATCATCTTTCACTTACATCATCCTTTCGAGATTTCCCTCCCCATTAGCTGAAATTCCACTTGGTTAAGGTTGATTGCTGTTGACGTGAACTAGACCATCATTCTTGAGGGGTCTGACCCCTGAGTTGCTTTGCCTTTCTTGGTTCTATTACTGATCACTCAACATGTCCTTATCAATTCGCTGTGCTTGCTGGGCATGACATACTTGGGGGATGCTCCAGGGAATCCCTTGAGTTCCATATATACTTCTCCCTCCCTCTCTCTAACTCTGGAGCTTCTCGGTAATTAGGATTCATTACTACTTCACTCGGAGTTACTGTTTTGTTTACTAGTGTCTTTGACACAAGGACTCCAAAGTGACCTGAGGGTAGTCAGAATTTCAAGGTAGTTTGGAGATCCTTAGAATCCCATGCATATTAAAAAGTGATTTTAAAAGCCGAATGAAATCCTGTGGTTGGGGGATTCTGAATGGGGGTATCCTGTCTCTGAGGCTATTCTGTGTCTCAAGAGAGAAGTCCTTTAATCTTTGTCTTGAGTACCATTGGCTAGTTATAGGGGTCAGTGAGAATGCCAGGAGATCAAGGGTTGGTGACACCTATTTATTTTGTAGACTTTCACTTAATTTCCCATTATAGTCCAACATTTTGTTCATGTTCTCCACCACATGTCATGCCCCTAAATTTGGAATTACTCTATTTTGGTTCTTCCAGAGAATAAGCTTTCTATTTTCTGTTTGGAGAAACAGTTACTTATCCACCGTAAGTTTGGGAAGGTACTTGCTCTGTGTACTGAATTTCAACCAATCTAGCTATCATCAGCCCCACACCTGGTAGCTGCCTTCTTTTCATGTGCTGCTGAGCCCACTAGAGCACCAACGGGTGATCAATCAGCTCATTTCCCCCAGTATTCTCCTTTGAGGATCCTGAGTTTATATCATCTTGGTATTTTCATTATTACTCTATCCATTTCCAGTCTTCCTGAAAACTGTTCAACTCTCCTATCTAGACACATTTCCTCTAAATTCCTCTTGTTCTTATTTTTTTAAAATTTTTGATAGTAATGACCTATACCTCACATACAACTTGCCATTTTAACCATTTTTTTTTTAAAAAAAGATTTATTTATTTATTTATTTTGACAGAGATCACAAGTAGTCAGAGAGGCAGGCGGAGAGAGAGACAGGCGGAAGCAGTCTCCCTGCTAAGCAAAGAGCCTGATGTGGGGCTTGATCCCAGGACTCTGGGATCATGACCTGAGCTGAAGGCAGAGGCTTAATCCACTGAGCCACCCAGGCGCCCCCATTTTAACCATTTTAATTGTACAACTCCGCATCATTGATGGCATCACAATGTTGTGCAACCATTCCCATCAGCTATTTCCAAAAACGTTCATCACCCCCAAAAAACTCTGTATCCATAAGGCAAGAATTACTCAAGAATTTGCCTGTCTTCACAGGTTTGTCCCTAAGGGTATGCCTGTTTAGTTATTTTGCACAAGTGGGAATCGCACAGTATTTGTCATTTTGTGGCTGGTTTATTTCACTTAGTAGAATGTTTTCAGGGTTCATCCCTGTTGTAGTGTGCCGTAGAATTTTGTTCTTTTCTACGGTTGAATGACATTTGGTTGTGGATAGACCACATTTTTGTTCATCCATCCATCCACATGGCTTCTACTTTTTGACTGCTGTGACTAATGCTGCAATGAGTATTGGCATACATCCCCTGAGTCCCTGTTTGTAATTCTTTTGGTTATTACCTAGGAGTGGAATTGCTTTTGACTACCCCGATTCAGTCTCTTTTTATAGGTATATTGAAACTCTCTATTTCTCATTAAGTCAGTTCAGATAATCTGTATGTTTCTAGGAATCTGTCCGTTTCATCTCAGGTACCTGATTTGTTGATGTATAATTATTGATAGCATCGCCTGTCACACTTCTTATTTCTGTATGATCAGTAGTAATGTCCCTTCCTTCATTTTTGGTTTTGGATATTTGTGTCTTCTTGCTCTCTTTTTCTTGTCAGACTAGCTAAGCATTTGTCAGCTTTGTTAATCTTTTGAAAGAATAGCCTTTGGATTTCACCTATTCTCTCTGTTGTTTTCCCATTCTTGATTTTACTCATCTCCATTCTACTGATTATTTCCTTCCTTCTGCTAGCATTGGGTTTTTTTGCTCCTCTCTCTCTAGTTCCTGAAGCTGCAAAGTTAACTTACTGATTTTTAAATGTAGTATTGATGGCTATTGTCCTTTGTGTACTCACTACCTTCATTGTGTTATGTTTTTTTGTTTTCATTCATTTCTAATTATTTACCAATTTCCCTTGGAATTTCCTTTAGTTTTATTTTAGAGGGATTGGAAAGAGAAATGGTCCAGGTCAATTAGTCAAGTTTAATTAGACCCTGCTATTAGAATAGTGCTTTATTCTATAAATAACGAAGGCACTTGAAATTTTTAAGGATCTACCATATGGAAAGGACTGCATTAGTTTCTTCCACAATTATCTTAATGAAATCTTTGTGAGACCCTTTGAAATAAGTATCGTGACTATCATTTTATAGATGAAGAAACCAAAAGTCAAGTTTCTTAGGAAAATTGCCCAAGATTATACATTAATAAATGGCAAAGCCAAAATTCAAACCCTGGTCTGTCTCATTCTAAAGCAATGCTCTTGGCACTTCACGTTACTTTGAATATTTTTGGTTTCCACTTTTTATTGAGCCTCAAACATCCTTTAAGTTGGGTAAGTCCATTTTTTTTTCCACTATTGCTTCTTGGCAAACCAGGAAAGGAGTTAAATAACATTTGTGAATACATAACATCATTTCACAGTAAAGCCAGAGCTATGACTCAAGCTCTCTTAAGTTCAATCTCGTGCTCTATCCCTGACAATGCTTGAATCCTAGGTTCGAGGAAAACCAATACAGTGATGTTACCCAATTTTTAAAAATCTGCATAAAAATTCAAAGAGAGGCTCTCTTAACCGAAATAAACAGCCAAAGGTAAATATGTATGGGATGAAATGCTAGCAGAAATTATTTTCTTTTTAAAATGAGCACGTGTTTAGGGAGAGGGTGTATGCCCCAGGAGCACCAGAGTCCTGTGGACCCCTAACACATGAACAACAAAGACCATCCTTTAAACAAACCTGCTGACCCCTTACTCTCCCACCCCACCCCCACCCAAATCAGTGATTTCAGATGTAATAGAGCATCTTGAAGCTTTTGTGGTAGATCTCTACACTGGCCATGGAGGCACACTCTTCTTCCCTCAATTGAAACTGACCTTGGGGCAGTCCCAGTCAGCAGGCAGGACAAACCTCCATCCCTGCCCTTCTCCCAGGGTGTGCTGTCGCTCCTAATGGGGAAATGATCAGCTCCTGCCCTCCCTGTCTCTCCTGATTAGAATCTCAGGTGTCTTCCACACGGGGACCACACTCAGTGTGTTTCGGAGCCAGTCCCAGCCAGGGTAAAAGTTGACCAGCAGTCTCAGGCCTACCCAGAGGGCCAGGGGCCTGGAATTACTCCTGCTGCTTGCTGCTGCTGATGCTTCTGAGACTGCCTGACATTGGCCTGGGTGTGTGGGTTTATGCAGAAATAAGTAAGAGTTCTGCCTTTCTCCCTCTACCCTTCAGTACACCGTGGGACTGGAGCTCTAAAGTCTGCTCTCCCAGTCTTAGACTGCTGCTCGCCGCAGGGGCTGAAACCTCCTCTCTCTTGTTTGCAGATCCCAGAGGGGTTCTTCTATGACAGTAGGGACTGCCTTTTGTACTTGTTCTGCAGCCTGCCCCGCCTGCTGGTTTGAACCCCTTCATGGAGCTCCTGCCTGAGCCATTCAGGAGCTTCCCGATTCCTTTGTGCTGCTGGCTTATTGGATAATCCAGGCAGTACTGGTCTTAAACCCTGGCGACTGGCTTCTGCCCCAGCTCACACATTTTAGAGAGTCCCACTAGGGTGATCCTCCAGCCAGGTCATCCCCTTGGGGGCAAGAAACCACTGCGTCAAGGGGATGTGCCCACCTAGAACCCATACCTTTTCCTTCTAGATCTTGCTCAAGATACTTGAGATGTAAGAACATCCCCCCCCCCAACTAGTTATGAACCTGTTTCCAGGGCCCTCATCTGTTTCTCCCCTACATGCTGCATAGCTCTGGGCTTGAGGCTTGTTGCATAGCAGAATACAACTTGGGATGGGAAGAAGGGAGCTGGGGTGGGCGGGGAGGGCTGGGAGGCGAGGGTCTCCATAGTGCCACATTGAGCATGCAACATAGGGAAAGCCAAGAATTCTACATTCCCGTGTGGCCCTTCATGTGGCTGTGAAAGTCTATTTGTCAAGAAAGAAATGTGTGGAAGAACCATTTTATTATTGAGCACTTGCTTAGCTTCGCTTATAACTTGTTAATATTTTTTCTCCGTGGCATGGGGCCTCCATTTGTTCTCTTACACTGGACCGCACAGAGGTCCAAGGTGGGGGGGGGGTCTGGGATCAGCCCTTTTCCCACTCAGTCCCAGCTTCCTCACTGTCCCTTGTTCTTCTTGAGATGGCAGATAGCTCATCCCCAGGACAAGCCTCCGTGTGACACAGAAGAGCCCTTCAGCATTAGGAGATGCAGAGAGAGGTGAAATCCATCTAGAGAAATTAGAATGTGCTAATAGAAATCACAGGGGCTTTACAAACTAGGAAACCTATATCCTAGCTCGGCCATCGAAGTAATTTGATTTCTTCAAGCCCTAATTTCCTTGCTTGATACAGAGGGGAGATATCCTTTACTCTAAGGTTGATGAGGATTGAATAAAACGTGCCACTCCAGCGTCTTGCACAGTGCTTGGTCCATAGTCAACACTCAGTAATCAAGCCTGGCTCTCCTGCTAATTTTGAAAGGTTTCATTCTCCTCGAACAAGATGAACCAATATTCACTCATGGGCTTTTCCAGCACGTTGCATGGAAAAGTCATTTGCCTCTGGACCCTGACATCTGTCCTAAGAACGATCCTTTCCTTCGCCATCCAGTCTATTCTTGGACACCTGCTGTCACTCCTCTTCTTGTCTCCCAACCTGTCCATTCAGCAGCTCTGGGAAGTTGCTTTCCCGGTGGCCTGGGTGGCATCCATTTCACTTCACCCTTGTTTGCAGTGGTCACCCAGGATTTTGTCTTTGTTGCTTTGCCATGAGATTTTCCCATAAGCATTTCCGGGATGTATATTTGAATGCGTCCAGATTGCCCTTCCCCCTCTTAGGCTCTGACTGTCATGGCAGTTCTGGGTGTGGGTACCCACCCCCTCGTTGAATTAGGGCCATGAATGAGGCTGGTATGTCCCATCTTCTCAGGAAGCGGAAGGCAGAGGATGACGTAATTGCTTAATTCCAGAAAACTAAGAGGCAACGATAAAGTCCTTCTCTGTGCCCAGAAGAGAAAGCAAGGAGCTTCATGCCTAGCAGACTTCCAGGCAAGCTATGCTGTAACTCCTCCAAGTCTTCATTATAAGTTGGTGTGTTACAGGTTTCTTGGCAAAGTTGAATTTTTTAAAATTCTAACTTGGGTTTGTTCAACTGAAAGAGAATAAATTTTAGCCTATAAATAGAGTTCTATAACCAAACTGTCAGAGAGAACCTGGCTGCATGTATGTAGAGGATATATAAAGAGGTGAACATTTGGCAGGGAGAGACTCTAGGACAACTGGAATTATTAGAACCTTCTAGCTAGGAAATTCTCTCATGGGCTAGGGCCTCACAAATGGCGCTCCGTCAACACAGCTGCCCAAGGAAAGAAGGAAACATGGACCCACTCTTGCCTTTGTCTTTCCTGTGCCCTCTGCAATCATGAAATCCCAGTCTTCTACCTCCTTGATATTCCTTGCCTCCCATCATCCCCACTGTCTCTGTCTTTTGACGGGCCTTCCCGTAGTCTCCTAAGTCACCTGTCACCTCCAAGCCAGAGAGGATCTTTCCTGGTTCCCGGGGCAAGGAGAGTATGTGCATGATGGTCTCCAGGGGCTCAACCAGAAGGACAGATCCAAGGGCTAGAGATGAGACAGAAGGGCTGTTTCAGGGATAGGTCAGAGCACAGCAGTGAATGACTGTGCATCCCAAGCACTCCTAAGAGCATGGGGGGAGAGAGAGAGAGAGAGAGAGAGGTGGGCTCTGAGAATGAACAGAAGAACTAATGGGTTCCAAAATGGCTGGACTTCCTGGAAGCCCTAGAATCACCCTTGAGAACCCATGCCTTTTAGTTTAAGTACTTCCTGACCTGAGAAACAGATCTGGAGACAAAGGCTTGAGTGCAGGTAGTTCATCTGAGTGAGGCTGACATGGATTAGGAGCGAGGGACTCATGCAGAAGGATGGAAAGCAAGCTCAAGGTTGAGTGACAGAGTTGGCTGCCGCCATAGAAGATGGTGCTAGATGCCCAGATCTAAGGACAGGAACAGTTTGTACCTGTGCAAACAAATCCTTTATACAACTCTTAGATCTCCCAGCTTGAGTTTGTCACCCGTTTCCTGCCTGGATGCCAGTTATTACAGATGGGGTGGGAGTCTGGGGCAGCCAGGGAATTCTGATCATCAGGTTTGGGAGCTTCAAGTCTAGAGGAGGGAGCAGTATCATTTGTCCAGGCAAAGGCACCGAAGAAGGTTCCTGCAGGTGCCCCACGCTGTGGCCTCAGGCCAGCATCAACCAGGAAGCAAGGCATACACACTGGTCATGAGAGCAAAGAGCTGTCACTGTATCCCCTTGAAGCGAGGGGACACAGGCTCAAACAAAAGTGCTCACCAAAGTAGCCACTAGAGTCACAGATGGGGCTGACAGAAGCTGTGGCAGCATCCAAAGAGGATCCATTATTTCCAAGGGGTCCTGATGGCCTCAGGTTCGGTGTGACCAGTCGCGGCTCCATGTCCCATCTGGGTGTGGCGTGGGGATTGAGCGTTGGCTGCCTTCTAGTTACTGCTCTTCCCTCCTCCACCCTGTTCTCTTTGTGCCCCAGAGACTGACCCATTTGGACTGTAGCCACAGGCTTCCTCAGCCTCTGGCTTCTGGTTGAGCTCAGCGTCCTGGAGAGGGGGGCATGGGGCTCTAGACTTGAATCTCCCAGCTCCCTTCCTGCCAGGTGCCACGACCTGCCCACATCTCTACACAAAGTGCCACGGCCCAATCAATCAGCTCTCTCTCTCTTCCGAGGTTCTCTCTTCCGTGGATTGCCCATCCTCCTCCTGTCCTGGCAACCCCTGGGGGGCACGGGGTGGGGTGTGTAAGAGTTTATATTCTTGTCCAGGCTCTTTTCATTATACTTCCCTCCAATTTCCTCGTTGGAATGTGTCGTCTAGATCTACAGCCCCCGTGGATAGGATGAGCTGGGTCTTACACTCAGAAACAGCCCCAGGGGGGAGTGTTGGGTGCCCCAGGAGGGTCCCAGGAGGCAGCCAGGAACTCAGAGGGGGGCCAGCCAGCCTGGCCAGTTGAGAGAGGCAAGGAAGCTGTCGTCAGATGGCTCAGGGACGCTTGACAGTCAGTTCCCTCCAGAAATTCAGAGCCGGGCTGCAGAGCAGTAGACAGTGTTCCAGACCCCGACTTTCTAGAGGGGTGGGGAACTCCTCATGCACCCCTGGGGCCTTCTAGACCCCCAGGGCTCTGGGCGAGCTGCTGGGTGAGGCTGAAGGAAGCAGGTACTGAGAGCCGTCAGAGAGCTCAAACCAACCAGAGGGTGGAAGGAAGCAGACCGGTGTGGACCGAGTATCCGCGGGGCTCAGGGGCCTCACCTGGGTCCTCATTTGCTCTGCGTAGCTGTCCTTGAGGCTGCTCTGGTCATCTCCGTCCTAGGGTGAGGGACCGCGAGGCCTAACCAGTTCAATAAATTCCCCTATATCACCCGGACAGGATGCACAGAGATGCTCATTCTGCCCTAGATCCCGACACCTCCTCCCCGCGGTTGGGAGGTGGGGGAGCCCCAGCGCGCTGTGCGGGTAACCCTGGGTAACCCTGTTGAATGTTGTTCTCCCTCCGCCCCCAACCCCCATCCCGCCGAGTCTCCCTAATGTTGATCCGAAGGGTAATTTTCTTGTCAGCTGTATAATTAATGGGCCGCACACTACAGTGGCCCTCTGTTATTCTGCTTCTCGAAGATATATTTCAAAATGAATAGCTGTTTAACCAATCACTTGGCAGACGCATTACCCTTAGGTGTTTCTGTCAGTCAGCGTTTTCACACATTGAGCCTGAAGTAGGCAGAATCAATTTGGGTATCTGCTCTGGGAACGGGAAAGCAGGCACAAATTAGAAATTCTTGGAATATCAGAACTTGTCGCCTATTAGCACTGAACGGAGCGTGGATTGCCCTTGCAAGCTCCTTGGCCCTGCGCTCCAGCGCTCTGGCGTTGTCTGCCACTTTTAATAAAGTGGGAAGAGGTCTTTTGTAGTGGCTCTAAGATAATGTCTGTACGGCGTGTCTGTTCTTTCTGGGCAATCACAGCGTTGACTTTGCAGCTCCCTGCACAAAGGCTTCAGGCAGTAGTGTTAGGAAATCTCAAAACTTGCACTGGCTGGGGAGTGGGAGAATGAAGAGGGTATGGGTTTGTTCAAAAACAAAATCGGGACACATTCAAGGGGTGCTCTGGAGATGTGTTTATGGGAAGAGAGTTTTGCGAGATGCTCACTGATGTCAGAGGATTAATAAAGGATTTGGAAGACAAGGTGATTTCTGAGAAGCAGCCATCCCAACGGACCTGGCCCCTTTCGCTGCCCTCCAGTTTTCAAAGAGACAGAGAGACTCCTGGAAACATTGCTGGGGCCCAGTTCTTGGCCCACGCTGGAGGTCACTTATCTGTTGCTGGCCCGCCGTGGGCTAGGTATCTCTCTGCCTGAGAGGGTTCTCCAACTACAAGACTACGCTCTGCTCTTGAGTTCAGGAACCTGCTGGAAGAGTCAGGAGTTCCTAGGAGAAACTCTTGGCCTATGCGTGAAGGAGGTTGGTGAATAAACAGTCCAACTTTGCTCAGTGGGAAAGTTATGAGGTGAATCCACATGGTTTTCCAAAGGGCTCCCATGGGATGGAGCCTGGCTGCCTATGGTAGAAAGACATTGATTGACAGTGCCATTTTGCGTGCGAAAACAGAGGCTCTGAGAAGATCACTGGTCCTTCTTCTATACTCCATTCACACAGTAGATATGTCTCACCTCACCCCTCTTGGCCCACTTTTACCTCAGTCACTGCTGCTAAAATCTGGCTTCACTCATAGGTGGTCTGATAACTCTTTGTCTCCACTGAACTATGACTCACTCTTTCTGTTTCAGATTTTCTCAGAGGCCATGGAGTGAACACCTGTGGGAAACTTCCCAGGATTGAACACGTTCAGATTCCAAATGGGAAGGAATTACTGCCCTCTGGGCCAGCCCGTGTCGATGAGAGATAGAAGTCCACTGATGGGTCAGTGCTTTCCTCCTCTGTAATTGGTGGACATGCCATGTGACCAAGAGGCTCTCAGAGGGACCAAGGTCCAGGTACCCTCTGAAGTGAAGTGTTCCTAAGGCCATATGCCCCAGCAGGTCTGACGCTGCCAGAGATACCCACAAATTTCAATTAGAGAGTCAGAGCGCTAACCCCTTGGACTCTAAAGCATTCTGAAGCATGGCCATGCCTTCTGTGGTAAAGAGCTGCTTGCTATCTGAAAGTCATCTCTTGGCATGTTGTGCCTTAGGAGAGACTGAACACCCATGGGCCATCATGGGGCTATGGTGCGACCAAGTTGCCCACCATTAGCTGGGGATCCTCAGATATACTTGAGTCACAAGGTTGAGTAGGCAGAGCAACAGTTTATTGTATGATGAACATGGGACATTTAGAACTGGGCCTGAATAATTCCCAAGGGCACAAATAAGAAACAAGAACAGATGGTCTAGACTTGGATATTAAGTACCTCTCTAGGGCTAATGCTTCTCCTTGAAGTTACACTTATGGATTCATGGTGTTCCATCGGATCAGCTGATAAAGGGGAAATTCAGCCGTGGTTAATATATTTAATGTGCTAATGTTAGATGTAAATATATAGTCATTTATATAATATATAGTTGTGTGTAATTATATAATTACAACATACTATAACATACTAGATAATTATATACTATGCGTATCATATATTATACACATTATGTATGGTGTATTTCATAGATCAATAAATTTTAATCAATATAGCCACATAATTATACATGTTTATGTATAATTATATGTTGGGTTAACATGTGCCTATGTTCCTGTAACATCTTAATATATAAATGATCACACCGAATACATTAATGCTCATGGAAATGGACGGACACACACTGGAGTATCCCTGCACAACAAAACATAAAGCAGATACTTCCAAGCAGCAGAGCTGTGACTAGCGCACATTGTCACTGTCCTTGTTCTCCTGGCAAAGGTGAATGGCTTGTCTGGTCGGTCAGAGGCGTGAAAGGGGACAAGACTGAAAGAGCAGCGAAAAGGAAGTTTAAGGCAGAGGCAAGTGGGTAAACTCATTGGAATGAACACAATGTGGCTGAGTTTTGAGTCTTGTTTTAATCATCACCAGAGAGAATATTCCTCACAGCACTCAGTGACCAGGTAGATAAGACGGTTCACTGATGGAGGTTAGTTATCCTCTCTCTCAGGGTACGTTGCTGTCTGTACAATGGACTAAAAAGGTGGTCATGGAAGAAGGGATGGAGGTTATACATTGGGCTGAGACTGATCTAGCTACTGCCATGACTGATCTAGCTAATACCCAACTGGCTAACAGCAGAGATTGACCGAGCGTTCATCATGGTGCCATCCATTAGGAGACCACCCAGCCATTTGGGGGCAGATTGTTAGGTTGGTCTTCCATCCTACAGATGAGAACTTTTTGTCTTTGTTTGAATTGTCACTTATTCCAGATATGGTCTGTCTTCCCTGCATTTGTTTCCAGTATGGTAGCCAGTACTACCATAAAAATGACCTATTTACTGACGGGGGATCATCCACCACATGGCTTCGAACCAATGGACCTATTTTATGGCCCAAGAAGTGTGACTAAGAGCACATGACTGCTGGATCTACTGGTCCTATCATAGACCACATCAATCCTAAACAGCCACAATAAAATAAAGGAATGGTGTCTTAAAGTCTCAGTAAATGTGTCAGTTCAGGGAGCAAAAATTCTGTGGAGTTGGGGTATTTGTCCTGTGATACATTATATGCATTGAACCGATAGCCAATATGTCATATAAACTACAATACAATTCTTGGCCAGGATCAAACAGTGGAAGTAGGTCTGGTTCCTCTTACCATCACAGCTAGTAACATACCTAAAAAAATGTACTCTTCTTATCCCTGAAACCTTAGGTCCTGCTGGAATAGAGGTCCTAGCTTCCAAGGAAGAAAGTCTTCCACAGGGAAGCATGGGAAGAATTCCATTGAACTTGGGACTACGACCTCCACCTGGTCATACTGGGCTCCTCATTTGTGTGACCTGATAGACAAAGGAAAGAGTTATTATTTTAGAAGAGATAATTTTCCTGATTACCATGAAGAATTTGGGATGTAGCTACAACAACCAGGATAGAAAGTAACCAGTAAGGCTCTTCTTGGTGCTTCCATGCCCTAGGATAGCTAGAAATGGGTAAGTGCAACAACACAGTTCAGGAAAGGCCAAGCCAATTAGGAACCAGACACCTTGCAGAGGACCGGGGTCATCCGTGTAGTAAGCATCCTAGACTTGCTGAAGTGCTGGCCAAAGTAAAGGAGATCTAGAAGAGTAGTAGATAAGAAGTATGAGTATCTATTGTACCCTCAAGGCCAATTGTAGTAGCAGAGATCTTGGCTTAGTCCATTAATCTGCCATATGATGTGCTTTGTGGAGATTGCTCTCAGCCATTCATCACCTTGGACGATTGTGGGTCAAACTTAACAGTGAGCTTGGGCAGATCATAGTCATGCGAGTGATGGGTTCCACTGGGCATCCCATGTGCCCTTCTTTATATCCCTTAAGTCCATCTTTTGCTCCAACCATTGTTACAGAAATCCAACTTGCCAAAATATGTAAATATATAGTAACTTGACCTAGGTACACCACATGTGTCTTGTTTTCTGAACAGGGCTTCTTTGATGTGCAGCATGGCACCCATACAGGGATCCTGGAGATATTTATACATGCACAGTCCAAAAGTTAATCCATTAAAATCCCCTGGAGCAAGTCTTGGTCACAGAGGAAGCGGACCAGTGACTCTCAGATATACAGTCCTGAAGATCATTCTACATAGCTTCTCACAGGGTTCCAATAGGACTGACCTCCTATTTCCCATAGCAATGACTGGCTGGATTGCTTACCCTTGTCTTTTGTATTAGTTAGTTTTTGCTATATAACAAACCATTCCAAATTTTGTTCACTTAAGATTTTTAAAAAAGCCATTCATTGTGGGGGGTGGTGCATCTGGGTGGCTCAGTTAGTTAAGTATCTGCCTCCAGCTTAGGTCATGATCCCAGGGTCCTGGGATTGAGTCCCACGTTGGGCTCCCCGCTCAGTGAGGAGTCTGCTTCTCCATCTCCCTCTGCCTCTCCCCTCCCCCAACTTGTGTTCTCTCTCTCTCCCTCAAATAAATAAATAAATTCTTAAAACAAAACCATTCATTTGGCTCATAAATCAATGCATAAGTTGGGTAGTTTTGCTTAACTGGGCCAGGCTTGCCCAGATATCTGGGATATTCTAGCATGGCCATTGGTGGGCTGTCATCATGGTTTTTTGTCCTCTAGCCAGCCAGCCTGGACTTCTTCACCTGGAGGTTACAGAGCCACAAAGAGAACAGAGGGGAGAGTAAAAAAAAAAACCTTGTTAGTATCTATGCTAGAAGTGTAGAGTGTCAATTCTCACGCGTTCTCTTGGTCAAAGTCCATTCCAAGCTTAGTCCAGATTCAAGTGATGGGGAAAATATACTCTAGTTCTTGTTGAGAGAAGCCACACTGTCACATTGCCCAAGAACACAGACACAGTGAAGGAAATAATGTTGAATACGTTTTGCAAATGTTCTTCCATATCTCCTGTGATTGTTAGTGTTACGTGGCTAGGTTATGATATTCAATTATGTAATCGAAGATTAATCTAGGTGCTGCTGTGGAAGTATTTTGTGGATGTGGCTAACATCGATACTCGGTTGAGTTTAAGTAAAAACGGTAAAAACGGTTGCCCTTGGTAATATGGGTACGCCTCATTTAACTGGTTGAAATTGGTTTCCCAAAGAAGTTCTGCCTCAAAACTGCATCAGCACATCCTGCCCAACAGTTGGCCTGTCTGATGGGTTTCAGACTTGCCAGCCCCACAGTTACACCAGCCAATTCCTTAAAATAAATCTCTTGATGGATAGAGAGAAGTGATAGATGAATTCTGTTTCTCCAGAGAACCCTGACAGAACCCTTCATTCTCTGACTTTTCAAAGATTCCACTCCTATTCCCCGAGATCACATTCCCCCCAAATAAGCTGTCTATAACTAACCCTTGTCTCAGGCTTTGCTTTCTTGAGAGAACCTAGTCTATGACAGCAGGCCTTTGAAAAGATGGCCACTTTTACATTGTTTCAATAAAATTCTGCAGTAGGCCATTTGTTGTCTGACAGTGGGGTCCTGTTTTGGGTAGAGATCCTGAAACCGAACCTGACTAATGTGTAGGCACTTGAAAATTGATGGGAAAGTTAGAAATTCAAGCGAAAGATGTCAGGGCTGTGAGTTCAGAGCAGAATCACCAGCATCTGTAGCCATGGGGGACCACAGCAATCTTGGAGGTTGTTTGGATTCTCAGTCATATGACTGGTAGGTAGGACTTATGGCAGCAAGTCCTCCCCAGGGCCCCTCCCCCTGCCTTCCATGGTAGAATCCAGAATCTGACCATTTATCACTACTTGTAAAGCTATTGTCTTGGTACCTTGGTTTCTTACCTGGATTATCACAGACTCCTAATTTGGCCTCCCCATTTCTCCTTTAACTACCCTCCCCTCTTTTCTCCCTGCACACGTCAGATGGATCCCGGGAAATCACAAAGTCAGATCACACAATTCTTATGCTCACAATCCAGTCAAACTTCCCATTTTGCTCCAGGGTTAGAACCAACACACAGTAGCTTTCAAGGCCCAACATCGTCTGGCCTCGATTTTTCCCTGATCTCATCTCTTGTTCTTTCCCTCATTCACTCCAGCCACTGTGACCTCAAGGGCACCAAACACGCCCGAGTCTTATGACCTTACTCCTTCCCCCACCTGGTATGCTCTGCCCCTCCATGACTCCCTGGCTCACTGCCCAAGCCACCTCCTTCACCACTCCAGAGGGCACCCACGGCCTTGCAGAAGACACCTGACGCGTCAGAGGTTGATGGGCCAATGCCCCATCACGTTCCCGTTGGGAAAATTGAGGAAGAGAGAGGTTAAGCTGATGAGGGAGCAGGAGGCTGGCTGAGGAGGGAGTAGGGGCTGGCGCCTTGCACCCCCTCTCCACCCACTCCCCTTAGTAATATGTATGACATTCCTCAGGCACCCCGACTGCCCTAAAAGAAGAACAAATGGTTATATTGCAGAGATCACAGTCCTGTAAGGCAGGAGTCTCCCTTTGTTTGCAAATGTCCTTGAGATTTACAAACAAAGAAGTTACCTTATCAATAGCCCAATTTCCAAGGACACATAACTCAGTTCCTCAAGCCCTAAATAAAGTTAAATTTCTTCTAAACCCAAATCTCACTAACAAGGACACTTGATAGGAGAAATGTGAAGCTTTATCTCTAGATCTCCAAGATAGTGTCGAGAATCATTCCCAAGCATATGGCCCATTGATACACATCTAAAAGGTCTCACAAGAAGATTTTTATTACTAGTAATAAATAACCTTTCTCCCAACAATAGCTGGCCCCTCAAGGTCCTGCAGAACTTGCTTCCAAAATTCCTTAGAGACTAACATCACCCCCTTTGTCCTCACCTACCCAACTCCTGTGTATATAACCAGACACTCCTCACAGGCTCGGGGCAGCCGCATCTCTGCCTACCCGCGGGTTCTGTCCCCGTGCCCTAATAAACCACCTTTTTGCACCAGAGACGTCTTAAGAATTCTTTCTTTAGCCGTCGGCTCCGAACCTCACCCCACCGAACCCAACCTAGGTTCGAGAACTTCATCAAAGCGACTTCCTTAAGATCTCATGTCATAGGAGACTGGCAAAGGAAACCCTGTCTCACATCTCCCCATTCTAAGAGAGGTTTCTCAGAATAATTGTGTTTAGAGAAAGGGGTTTGGCAACCCATCAACCAGAGAACATTTTCATCCGTGTTTCTAGGCATAACCCGGTGTTATTAAAACTGTGATAAGCGCAGTGATGGATGTGTGTTTAATCCCACGCTGTGTGGGAAGTGGGCCTGGAAACTTCCTTATTCCCCCACCCTCGCTTTCATCCTCGGCAAACCCTGGAGCTCGGCAGTAGCAATCCCCATATGAGAGAGCCCGGAGGAGAAGCCCATCCTGGCTTTGTACTCTTCCCTGTGTCATATTCAATATTCCCTGGCAGGTGCAGAGAATGACTCATTCCCCCTACTCCTCTGAAAATGTCCCTTTCATGTTTCATAAACAACAGCTTTGCTAAGCCATTGTCTCTGTTAGTTATTTTCATAATTCATAATTATCTTAGTTCTTAAAACGTAGACGTACATTTAAAAGCATGATCCAATCGTGCCTGATTGCTGCCACATTGTGTTCAAAGTAATTACCATTCATTTGGCTTTTGAGGCTGTTGAATGAATTTTCCACATGAGATTCCTTAATTTGTACATATTTTATTGCTATAAAATAGGTATTGGCAAGCTGCCTAAACTGTAGTGAAGGCCTTTAATTCCTATCACTATGTGATAAAACAAATTGAGTGCAAACTGAGAGGCTTAAGATAGAACCCTTGAAATGGATTCCACTGGATTTTTTCTTTCTTTCTTTCTTTTTCCCCCCTAAACCAAGCTCCCCCAGGTGTGAGACACAGGTAAGAGGAAGGTAGTTTAGTTCTGGCTGAGAGCTCAGAACTGTTTTAGCATTTGTATAAAAATGATAATGTCCCTCCAAGATAGCAAACCACTCTCTTCCCAGGATCTATTATTCCTTGGGGAAAGGATGTTTGGAGAGAGAAGGTTATTAGCATTTTTCATGCATAGCAAGAGAAATGGAGTACTTGCAAAACAGAGCCAGGGAAGTCTTGGTCAAAGGCAGAGAGCAGGGCTCCAGGGGGGAGCTCTGCCAGCCCTGTAGCCTTTGGGAGCCCTTGGGAGAGTCAGCTCACTTGTAAAATTACACTGTTGAAAGAAGTGATTCCTAAACTTGATTTGTAATTTGTTTTCCTGAGGTTATTGCGATCATGGCTTTAGCTAAGAGAATGTTCTCCTAAGGATTTCTCTAGAGTTTTAAGAATCCCATCTATCCTTTTTCTTCTGTCCACATTTGAGAGATAGTGAGATGAGAGAAAAGGAAGTGGTAGAAGGGGTTCAAGTGTTAGGGTAGATGAACTTCAAGGTCTCCCCTAATCCACACATTCTTTGCTCCGAAGTCCTGGGCTGGAGGAAAATTATCAAAGGTCAACTATCAAAGGTCTTTTGTTCAGACTTCTCTTTCTCAGTTACAATATTAACCTTATTTTGTCCTTTCCGGTGTCTCCCTGCCTAGTGTCAAGACTCCTTCACTGCCGTAACTTCCAGCTGACAGATGATCCTTTCTACTCCAGGAGGTTCATTTATGTGGACCGTGTGGGATCTAGCTGCCTCCCGTTTCTTTACTCCCATGTACATTCCCCCACTGACCAATACTGACCCATAGGTAGGAACATATCTACGCCCCATTTCAGCAGGAAGACTTTACCGATGAGACCTTCCACCTCCAATAATCTTAAAGATTTAAGGGTCAAAATTGTTCCAGGGGAGGGTGGGGAATCATGAGGGAATAGAAGGCAAGCTGAGGACAAAGCAAAAGCTGACACCCCCACAAGGCCCCCACCCCCCAGATGGGATATATGTGACATTCCTTATGCACTCCTGGCTGTCCTAAAGCTAAGGACAGGAAAAACAAATCATTAACATATAGAGATCACAATCCCGCAAGACCTAAGTCTCCCTTAGTTTACAAACGTCTGAACAATCTACAAGAACAAAGCATTTCTATCAATAACCTAGCTTCCAGAGGGAAATGTAGATCCAATTAGGTGTCCTTATAACCTGCAGTCCATTGACAGATACTGGAAGCAAATGCACCTCTACCAAGCTCCCAACTATCTTAATGTTAATGCCTTGCTGGAGGGAAAAAAACCTTAACTGGACAATGGCAAGACGTCTGGTATCCTGAGAGTCTTCTTTAACGTGTGAAAATCCCTTTGAAACCTCCCTTTTTCTTATCTCTCCCGGTGTTATTAAAAACTGTGATAAGCGCAGTTTATATATATATATAACAGTATATATATATATATATATATATGTATATATATAACAGTATATATATAAACTGTGATAAGCGCATAGTATATAATCATCCACCCCTCAGAATCCCAGTGCAGCAGCTCCTTCTGCCCTTGGGTCCTGTCGCTCTGGTTTCATAGGCCACCATTTTGCACCAAAGCTGTCTCAAGAATTTTTTCTTGGTGGTTGGCTTTGGACTCCACCCCAATGAACCTCACCTATGTTCCCAAACCCCATCAACTCCATCTGGTCAACGGAAGCTCTTCCAGCTTCTTCAGTCCGATTTCCTCCCACCCGAATCCTTTCCACCAGCTCTGTGCCAGCTCTGTGCAAACCAGCACATGTATGGCTGTGCTTGTGCATTTCTTGTCCTGGAAATGCCTCTAACTTTTCTCTGCTTTCCCAAACTTGCTCTTTGACCCAGACTTAGGGCAATTGGCATGACTTCCATGTAACCATTTCCAATGGCCCCTCCCCACAACGAAAGGTGTCTTTATTAACACCGCTTTTCCACTTAGTTCCATAGTTCATTAGATTATTTTCACGTGTTTGCTACCTATTTCTCTTCTTGCTATAATTAATTATATATTCTTTGAGAAAAGAGTTGATCCCATTTTCTTCCTTCTTTGGTGTCGCCCATGTCAAGAAGTCTAGTTGTTATTTAATAGAGAGTCACTGATGGATACATCCAACATTATTCATTTATTTACATTTAATTGGCATACTTCTTCACTCCCTCTGGATCCTATGACTTGACTTAGTCTTGTTCCCTCTGTTGAAAACACTCATTTTTTTAATTTTTGACATCTGCCCTCCATCCCTCAAAGTGCTCTTTGTAGAGGGTCATAATTTAGATTATTTCCAAACTAGACACATGGCCCCTCTCACAGTTTCTTTTGGGTTTTCTGTGTTAGTAGTCAAGAATACATAGATTTAGAGAAAGATATTTAATATAATCCCAAAATTATACTTGCAAGAGACATGGATTTCCTAGTCACCACTGCCCCTAATGTAAAACGAACAGTTTCATGGGGCGCCTGGATGGCTCAATCATTGAAATGTTCAACTCTCAATTTTGGCTCCCGTCACAATCTCAGGGTCAAGAGATCAAGCCCGAGTCTGGCTCTGCACTGGGCGTGAAGCTGGCTTAAGATTCTCTCTCTGCCCCTCCTCCCCCACCCCTTCTCCCACTCTTGCAAAAATAAAAAATCAAATTGGAGCTCCTCTGAGTCTCACCTGTGCAGTCATACTAATTATGGAGGCAAACATTTTTTTCCTGGACTGGATCCTCAAATCATTTTATGTATTAAGATCAAAATATTCCACCCTCATGGAGTATGGTGGTGGAGCCAGGCAATTCAAAGTGAATTGAACATGACGAAATTCTGGTATGTGTCATGAAAAAAATGATGTGGGGGTATAGAATGACAGGGGAAACAGGGAAGGTCTCTTAGGAGTGGTGTCACTCAAGATGATGGCCTGAAGGGTGAGAATAAGCCAGACAAGCAAAAGGAAGGTATGCCCACCCAAGTGATGTGGGCAGCAGGTGCAAAGGCCCTGGGGTAGAGTTAGGTGAGAGGCATTTCCTTTTCATGTTTACTCTACTTAGGAATACATTTTAATAAGGAGAAGGATAGATGAGGAGCCTTTGAACAGAGGATCTAACTCTCTGTTGCACAGAAGTGAGACTGATGCCACAAACATGTCTGGAAGGAGGGACTGAACAGCAAAGATGTTTGGTGGATGGTACAAGGAGACAGGACAGGAAGAAAAATAGATGGATTTCTTACACACTCTGCTTTTAGACCAATTGAGTGTGCATCAGGAAACTGGAGAATGAAGGTCTTCTGTCACGGGGCCAGCTTTTGCTTCCTACGTTTTGTGGGTTGGGCTTTAGTGAATATCTGATTCCTTTCCCAGTTTCTCCGACCTGAATTATCTTCAGTGTTTCTCCTCACTCTCTTTCCTAGATTTTCAGGTTCGTATGTATTTCTGATTTTATTGTGTCGTTAAATAGGTTGTTCCACCAACGTCTTCAAAGACGTCCACCGACGTCTTTCAGCCTAGCACTTTCTCTCCACAAGCATACGAGGTCTGCAAGGTGCTATTTACCATGCAGTGTTATAGTTTTATTTATTTTTACTTTTTTAAAAAAGATTTTATTTATTTATGTGTGTATGAGAGAGAAATGGAGCGAGAACAAGTTGGAGGGGCAGAAGGAGAGAGAGAGAGAAGGAGACTCCCTGATGAGCAGAAAGCCCAATGCGGGGCTCGATCCCAGGACCCTGAGATCATGACCTGAGCCGAAGGCAGACACCCAACAACTGAGCCACCCCGAGGCCCCCTCAGTGTTAGTTCTAAATGCACTCTGCTCACTGCCAGAGCCTGGATGTTGGTTTACAGAGGTGGGATGAGTCAGGGCAGTTCTTTTGTAGCATAGTATTTTGTAGCTGTTGCTTTTTGCCTCTCCAACTTTCTTCTGCTGACATTTATGTTTACAGGACCATGAGTAACTCTGGATGCCTGATGCACACCAGAATGTGAGGATATATTTCCCCCCACCCAAGGAAGGAAACTGTACTTTAGATGTTATGTTTTGTGATGATATGTATAAACACACACCTCACAGTGAGTAATGAAGTCAAAGATGTAATAAACTGTTATTTTATGGGGGGAAGTAAAGACATAGGGCTAACCTAATTTTGCAAATATTGCATTTTATCTACTAATAGGGGCTGTCATTTTTTTCAAACTTCTATTTCTTCAGTAAAAATGGGATCAGATATAGTTTGTTGGAAAGAAGCAAGAATAGACCCTATTTAATCTCTAATGATATTAATGATATTTAGTATCTCCTATGTATTTTTTAATTGCAGACTGTAGTTGCTTCATACACGCCCAGCTTGACTCTGCCGTTCTGTCATTCCTAATAGAAATGTTTGTGCCGTCAATCTGTGCCAACACAGAGGCAGATTCTCGCCTCAAAATCCCTCATCTCTCCTTGTCCTTATTAAAATTTATTCTCCAGTAGAGTGAGCAAGGAAAGGAAAATGGCTATGAAATCACAACTTGTTGGCATGACAACAGCTTGTGATGGTCACAAATGCCCTCTAGGAGCAAGGATGACAAGGGCCAGTGGCAGAGATAAATTGGGGGCCAAGGGAGGCTTAAACAGAGCCAGCAAATCAGTTGTAAGCCTCCCCCTTCTCATCATTCACTATGGGCATCAAAGGAAATACAAGGGACGGGGAACACTGTTACGAATTCACTCTAATGTATACAGTCAGACCATTCTCAGTAGTTAGGTAGGTTCAGTAAGAATTTGCTTGTATAATAACTGGGATGTGCTGTGATCAGCTTTTACAAGTTGCTGAATCCCTTCCAAGCATAAGCATTGAGACTTATATTATACCTGGATTCCTGGCACTTGCTGGCCCTAGATTTTACCCCAAACCTTGGAAAGAAAACCATATCTTGGTGGACACGTCTACAGGGATTTTGACAATGGATGGGAAGAGCTTTAGCCCTGACCCCCAAATACCGCTGATCTTAGCAAAACAAAATGTTGAGAAAGCATTTCCTATAGCCCTTAAATGGAATTCAATACTGATACATCACAGGTCATCAGTATCTCTGGCCTTATTCCAACTGTAAACAACTTATTTGTAATTATTTGTTAGTGTCTGTTATTGTAATTGTAACATGCTAATAAGGGCTTCTTTTATGTTTACCATTTTGAACTTGTTCTGCAAAGATTCAAACACACATAAGAGTAGAAAGGATAGCAAGGAACCTCCAGTGCCCATCCCCCGGCTTCTGAGATGATTAGTTTATGGTCAGTCATTTTTCATCTATACTGCCCTTCCCTGATAACTATAAATGTGTCAGAATGTATGTGTATTTTCAAAAATGCATAACCATAATGCCAATGTTGCATCTTATGAAATTAGCAATTGTTTTTTAAGGTTGTCAAACATCCTTTCAATGAATAACTTTCTCCAATTTCCTCATAAATATCTTTTATACAGTTGGCTTGTTGAGTGCGATTTACTCTAGGGCCATCCATTGTATTCGATTGATAAGTCTTTGAAGTTTTTTTCATCTAGAGGTTCCCTCTTTCCCTCTTTCTGCAATTTATTTTTTATGGGTAAACCAAGTCACTTCCCCTGGAGAGTTTCCTACATTCTAGACTTTTCTGATTGCCTCTCAGTGGTGTTGTTGAAGATGTTCTTCTGTATCCTCCATGTCTTGCAAACTGTTAGCTATTTCTGAGGCTTGGTGTGATTCAAGTTGGAGGCCGGGCAAGGATTTGTCCGAGGTGGTGGTGGTTTCATTTTACTTCCATTTCCTAGCTTGAGGGTTGACACGGGTAGGGGGTGACTCATGAACACTTGTTGAATGCATGCACGTCTTATCTCTTAGCCCATCATGTTCTTGTTGGGATCCCTTGGCAATTTCCATATCAGGTCATTGTTCCATCTTCTCATGATGGGATAGCTGGCAAAGCTAATGCAGTGTTGGCCTTGTACTTGACTCTACTGACACAGGGATGAAAGCCCTCTCCCAGAGAACTCACCACCTGGAGGGGGGGGGCGGGTAGCGTGGATGCTAGTGGAATCTACAGGATGCCATGGGAATACACTACAAGCTTACCAACCCCGTCTCGGGGGGAATACAAAGTCTTCCTGGGGACGAATACCAGCTTTAAAGGGATAACCAGGAGTTAGCCAGAGCAACGAGGTTGGAGATGCCAGTCTAAGGATGGCCTGGAAATCTAGCTAGGGAGCTCTGATTTCCTTTTGAAGGGATGAATGAGTTTAAGCAGGGGAGTGATAGGGTCGGATCAGCCAAAAAAATCACTGGCAGTGGTTTGGATGTGGAATTAGGTGAGACTGTATTTTAGCCACAGGTAAAAATGTGGACCATGAGGAGGGGACTGAGCTCTCACAGGGGCTACAGGGATCCAGAGGGAAGCATGCATTCTAGGCACATATTAAGAGTAGAATCTGGGGCACCTGGGTGACTCAGTGGGTTAAAGCCTCTGCTTTCAGCTCAGGTCATGGTCTCAGGGTCCTGCGATCGAGTCCTGCATTGGACTCTCTGCTCAGCAGGGAGCCTGTTTCCCCCTCTCTCTCTGTCTGCCTCTCTGCCTACTTGTGAACGAACTCTCTCTCTCTCTGTTAAATAAATAAATAAATAAAATCTTAAAAAAAGAGAGAGAGTAGAATCCACTGGAATCTGTAAAGATTTAAGTATGGGGAAGACGGGATAGGGCTTGGGGTTAAAGTGGCCCCAAGTTGTTGGTATGGGCGTTGGTTTTCTGTCCTCTGTATCTTCTATCTTTATCATACAAACATGAATATTTTGGCAAATACCAGAAAATGACTGCCAATTATCTTGATTTGTGAACATCTCCAAAGCATGGGCTGTCCAGAGCAAGTTGAAGAAAAACAAAACAAAGTGAAACAAAAATAGTTTTTTGAGTCCAAATCCTCAGCTTTGAGTCCAAGGACTTTCACTTTAACATGAACGAACTAGAACCACAATGAGATTTCCCCCCAGTGAACACAGCTAGAGCCCGGGGCAGGGTTAGAACGCTAGTGGGGCTGGGGGTTTTCCTGGCAGATTTTACACAGCGTCCTGTTTGGGTCTTTGGGGTTAGCAAGTCTGGAGCCATGGACTTCATATTTGTTACTTCACTTTTTTGGTGCAGACAGAACACCCAGCTGAGTCCACAGTCCCACGGAGCAGCCTTGAGGAAGCTGCCCCCATCCTCAGTCTCTGCCTGTGTAAATGGCCTTCTTAGTGGCTGCCTCCCCATGGTGCAGGATTTTGGAAAGAATAAAGCATGCCCAGGTGTGGGAAGTCTTATAAAACCTATAACTGAAGTTCTAATTAGCTGGCTTGGACCCTGAGAATCCTAGAACTCTGCTTGCTGTGCGGACTTTGCTTTTACTGATGTGAGTGTCTCGGCAGGTGACTCGAACTGGGAGGCGGCTGAAGGGGCTAAGTCTTTTCTTCACCTGTCCCACGGGTACCTGGGACAGATGACCTCGACCGCCCCTTCGTTACTGGACACTGAACGACACTATAAACCAAAAATCATGAGGGATTATTGCTTCAGTTTCAGTTAGGAATTCCCTCCTAATCGGCGATCCTCAACATTTTTTTCTAAGGTGGAAAAGTGCTATCACGTAGCTCCTGGTCATGTAGAAAGAACCCCAATCCCCCGGGGGAGAAAATCGTGTCATCCCTGGGGACTGTCCTCATGCTGTGGTCAGCAGCAGCCTCCCTGCATCTGAATTACCATCAGATCAAGAGGACCAGAGTCCTGGAGCAAAGGAAGGGCAAGGAGCAGAGGCAGATGTGCAGGGATCTGTAGTATTTAAAAGAATTACTTAAGAAAATTTTTGGAAACAACTTTAGATGCACAGAAAGTTGTAAAGATAGCACAGCGCGTCTTGCATACCCTTCGCCAGGCTTCCCCGATAGCTCTCGAATCTCCATCGTTGTGATGGTTATTAACTAATCCTTTAATATAGGAATCATTCAGATGGTTACTAAATCAATAATGATAGTGCAGTAGCAAACCCAAATGTTTACCTGATGCATGTGGGTCGTCCTCGGTCACTTTCTCACACTTACAGATCTGGGCAACTACCGTGGAAATACATGTTATGGTTAATTATATGCATCAACTTGGTAAGGTCATCCTGCCCATACACGGAGTCCAACGTTCTTCTGGATGTTTCTGAGGGCCCTTTTGCATGAAATGAAACTGAGGGACTTCTGATAAAACAGCGTGACCTCCCTAATATGGGTGGACATCATCCAATCAAGGGAAGCCTCTACCAGAAAGAAGACTGACCTCTCCTTCCTGCCCCCCACCCCCACCCCTGCCCAAGCAAGAGCGAATTCTTGCCAGCCGACTCTCTTTGAACTTGGACCACAACACCTGCTCTTCTCTGGTTTTCAGCCTGGTGGCCAGATTTTGGACTTAACAACTTCCAAAACTGCATGAGCCTGTTCTTAAAAATAAATCTCTTTCTTTACGTAGGCATGTCCTGTTGGTTCTGTTTGTCTAGAGAACGCTGACTCACACAGTGCAGATCTAAGGAGTCTCCACTTAAACTAGCTCCTCAGGCAATTGCCAGACCCTGTGAAACGTGAGGAGCACTGTCCCCAACACCAGTTGGCCCAGATGGCCAAGCAATGGAACTAGGATCCTGCCAGTTAATGCAACATTACTGGGGAGACCCTCTCCCAGTGAAGAGGGACGTTTGTCCCGGTTGGCCCAAGGATCAGGAAACTTTTGGTTCCCTGTCCAGCTCCACCATTTGGTGCCCGTAGCATGCTTCTCGGGCCACCATATGCCTGACTGGGAGGGCATCTGAGGTTCTGTCTCTCCAGCAGACTCCTACATGAGGCTGGAGCTTCCAGTCCAAGGAACCCACTTCTGGGAATCAGATGGGCTGGAGGGGGACCCCGGCTCTGTGATCCTGGGAATCCTGTGTAGCCCAGATTTCCTTATTAGCAAACTGGGGGTCCTAAGGCCTGATTGACAGGAACGCCGGGAGAGTCAGTGACATTGTGCCTTAGAGTGCCCGGCATGGGTCTGGGACACAGTTGTCTCCCATTAAATACTACTTTTCTTCTTCTTGTTCCTGTGTGGAGATGACCTTCCCATGGGATAATGACAAAAGGTCAGCTCGAACACACAGAGAAAGAACAGGGCTCGTGGGGCTGTCTGCCTGGTTCTGAGCTGGCCTTCTCCCCAGTTCCCTTTTCTGAACTTATCAAGAGATTAGACCTGTCCATCCATATCGATTTCGGTTGGACGACACTCATTTTTGCTTTGGAGTCTTTGTTTTGTCATTTTTCCCCGTGGTCCATGCTGACCTTTGGTATATAACTGCTTGAAAAATGAGTGTTCTTAGGGAATAATTCCCTAAAAAAGGGCAGCCCCGTCTCGTTCCCCATTGTCCTGGGGACCGGGATCCCAGAGCTTGTCTCGGAATAATCCGTCTGGCCATACACTTCTCTCCTGGGGAGAAAGGTCCTGAAATGCAATTTATTGTAAAACACACAGTGGTTACAAGCTACCACAGTCAATGATATTCCTTTTATTACCACTCGGATGAGAACAGAAAATGACATTGGAAAGCAGTGAACTCACCAGAAGGGCACAGAAAGTCATTAAATTCAACATGCATCATATTTCATAATCAGAACCCCGCAGTCAGCACTGAAACCACAGAATGAGTTTGTTGAAGTCATGATAATATAAAACCCATTGTATCTGCTTCCTCTGGCTCTTTCTTTCTGGACCCTGGCTGGGGCCAGGCCATTAATCACTAGAGGTAGGGGACGGTGCCCACCACCGCTCTCTGGACTGTGTGTGTTGAAAATACATCAGTGTTAGTGGGGAGCACTGTCTTTGGTTTACCTCTGTTTGGGACCGTGGCTTCTGAAGGGCAGGGATGTTTTCACAGTTAAACCATCTCCTCAGAGCTCTTTCCCTTGCTTTTGCGAGGTGTTGGGGTGGGGGGGGATGTGTGGCCCCTCAAGGCTTCTGTGGGAAGGGACTGAGAACAAGCCTTTCCTCCAACCAGGGGAGTCTATATACCTAGAGGTGGTTGGGGAGCAGATGGATGGCTTTTCCTAGCTGCTGTCCCAAAAGTCATCTGAAAGTCAGTGTGGTCCCAGAGGGGCTGCTCAAGGTAATATCTACTTGGATAGATCCCAGACAGACCTTAGACTTTTATTTTGATTTTGCATTCTCCGCCCTAGTCTGTGTGTGTTCTAGTTGGAAACTGTATTGACCTTCTACCCACCTCTCCTCTGGACACCGCCACTTTGTTCTCTGTATTCAAGAGTCTGGTTTTTTCATTTCGTCTCTTCGCTTTCCTTTGCTTGTTTTGTTTCTTAAATTCCACATATGAGTGAGGTCATCCTGTATTTGTCTTTCTTTGACTGACTTATTTCACTCCGCGTCATACCCTCCCTCTAGCTCCATCCATGTTGCTGTAAATGGCAAGGGCTCGTTATTTTTAATGAACGAGTAATAGTCCAGGGTGTGTGTGTGTGTGTGTGTGTGGCCATCTTCTTTATCCATTCATCTACGGATGGACACTTGGACTGTTTCCGTCTCTTGGCTGTGGTAGGTGGTAATGCTACATTGAAGATAGGGGTGCATATATACTCTTTTTGAATTCGTGTTTTCATTTCCTTTGGGTAAACTCTCAAAGGGTCAAACAGATAAAAGGGATCAATAGATAAGAGACTCATCTTGATGAGCACTGAGGAATGTATAGAATTCATGAATCACCTGAAACTCATATAACACCGTGCGTTAACTATAACTTCAACAGAAAAAGAATACATATTTTAACAAGTGGATAGGTCTTTTGCCACTACTGTCAGTACAATTTTAACTTCTTTTATTGTCCAGTTCTTTGCTGCTCATATATGGAAATGCCTATTTTTCTGTATATCAGCCTGTGTTCCCGTGACTTTGCCGAATAATTCTAATTCTTTAGGTTGTTCCATGTAACAACTGTGTTTCCTACAAATAAAGACAGTTCTGGGGCATCTGGCTGGCTCAGTCAGAAGCACGTGTGGTTCTTGATCTTGGGGTCATGACTTTGAGCCCCACATTGGGTGTAGAGATTACTTAAATAAATAAACTTGAATAAAAGACTGCTTCATTTCTTCCTTTCCAAAAAATAATATAATAAAATAAAATTCATTGAAGTAGATAGTGTTTTCCTTACGTAAATTGATAATGACCAGCCAGGGAAATGTGGCAAGGATCTCCTGAGGTTTTCTATGCCTTCTGTGTACTGTGTCATAGTCCTGGAAGTGTGTACTTAGGAAGTACATGTCTACAGGATAGGATCCTGGATACCCGATTCAAGGATACAAGTGTGTCATGATCTAACCCCCCACCCATTTTTTTTTTTTTTTTTTTAGGAGGGGAGAAAGAGAATCTCAAGCAGGCTCCATGCCCAGGGCAGAGCCCAACTTGGGGCTTAATCTCACGATCACGAGATTATGACCTGAGCCCAAATCAAGAGTCGGATGTTAACCAACAGAGCCACCCAGGCACCTCGTGCTCTAACGCCTTTTTGACCTCATGTCTTAGTACACAAACCCAGCCACCCCCACTTCCATCACACTGAACCTGTTCATGGTTCGCCTTCACTCCCCCACCCCCTGCCTTTCTCTCCGTTGCCCTTTAAATGCAGCCTGCCGTTTTCTTCCCGCCATGATGAGACATATTCCACTGAATTCACAATGATCTGGTTTATCTTTTCCCTGTGATTATAAGGTCACACACTCCTCAAGTAACAGTGTCGGGATTCAAACCCAAGTCGTCCTAACCTGTAAAATAGACCTCTCAGTTATAGTTCAAGAAACGTTTTAAATGTTCAGGAAGGTACCAGAGGTGTTGCATTAATATACAGAATCAATCTATGAAGAAAAGTGCAATAACCCAAATCAGATCATTATTGAAGCAGTAAAAGATGGAACTGATGTGGCAGAAAATCATATTAGCCATATAAAAGTCAGAGGCAAGAGAAAGACATTGTATAAAAAATTAACAGAAAAAGAATGGAAAGTGATGGAGGTAGCAGATAGAACAGGGAACTCCAACCTGTCACAGAGAGAACTATAAAAGAGAAGAAGACAAAGCAAATAGGGCAGAATTAATAATCAAGGATATAAGCAAAGGATGCTCCAAAATTAAAAAAAAAAGAGAGATTTAAAAATAGTTACTCAATTCCAGGTAAATTTAATAAGCAGACAACATCACCAAGATATAGGTTTTTAACTCTGTTCTTTTAATTCAAAAAAGTAATTAAAGTTTACTTTATTGTGGAGGGGGTATGCTTCAGTGGGGTGTAAAGATGAAACTGTTTCTAATCAACCATGAGCTGTCAAATCACCCATTCCTGTCCTTCAAGGACATCTCAGGCAAATCCAATGACTTCTTCATCAGTTTTGATTACAGAACATCCAGTCTACTTCAAAACTTCAACCTCAAAGTTGATTTTCAACTAAAATTTAATTCTAAATTCTCCCCTTGTGCCTCCAATGGTCAGAGGATGGAGAGGAGAAGTCTAGCTCTGAGGTAAGCCACCTTCCCCATTTTCCCTTATGGCTTAGGTTCCCTGCTTGGTTAAGGGAAGGAAAAGAAGACTGAAAGTAATTGCTAGATTTCAGAATTTTTCTGGTTACAGCTGCTGCTGTAGCCACTAGTCTCATAAGTAGGGTTCTCCTGAGGTCATGTTCAACCTCACCCAAAGACATCTTTCACCATAGACTCCCAAGTGGGCATCTCCTTTTTCCCTCCAGCCATCTGAGCATCCTCTTTGACAACGTATTGTCTTGTGGTCCTGCCAACCATGGGACAGTCCTACCAGTTTTGTCCTCTCCTCCAGCCACAGGGCTCCCTTGTGAGGTGCTGCAGGATCCAGAGAGGTCTTCTGAATCCTCCCAAGCGTGGGATAACTGGAGTGTGGGTGACTCTATCTTCCACCCTCTTCTTCCAGGTACACTGTTCTGTAGTTTCCTTTTGTGCTTGTGACTCTCTTGCCCTGAGATATCTCTGAGAGAAGGATATCTTCATTATACATGACCCCCCCAAATCTAGGGACTCATGAAAAGCTCTCCAAGGACTCCTCATCATGCTTCCCTTTATTCTGATGAGAATGCCTGAATGACAAGTGAGTTCTTCAGCTCAACATACACATGGCTGGAACATGAGATGCCAAGATCCAGCTCCAGAAGGCAGCAGCTCTGGGGGTTCTTCTTCTGGGGTAATCCCAGGGACAGAGGGAAAAGTTTGGCATAACTAGTGCTCCTCTCATATGCCAATGACTCTCTCTTTTCCCATTCCCTTCTTTATTTAAAGTGTATTCAAGTGAATTCTAGATGATTACGGTGTCAGAATGGTACCTGGATACAGTTTTCTCTAGAAAATGGGGATGCTAAAGCCATTTTGACTATAAATTTGAGCCTTGATTATTAATTCTGGGGTCACAGGAAAAATCCAATTCAATATCCTGTTACACTTATAACAATGTTGAATATTGCATAAGGGTGAGAACGCACCCACTGCAATTTCAAAAATAGGAAATCATTCCCTTTATGCTTTTCCGTAGTTTATATCTGGCCCTTTAGCAAATGACCTTGAAACTATTTCCAGATTAACTTTTTCATTTTTTCTCCTGTGTACATGGAAAAAAAGCAGACCCTCTTGCATTGAGATGAGATTATGTGACTAAGTTCTTGTCAAGGGAACGTGTGCACAAATGACGAAGGTCACTTCCAGGTGGGTCATCAAATGTATCATGCCATTTTCCGCCCCCATAGCAGAAGCAGAGGACTCTAAGATGGTAGAGCCACAACTTGGAGAGAGAATGAGTCCCCGAACTCACATCTTTAAAGAGAATCACCTGTGCTGTGACCTAAAAATTAGACCTGTCATACTTATGTTTCCTCCTTGGATGGGCTCCACAAACATTTTGAATTCTTGGCTATTTCATACAACTGTACAATGAATACCTTTGTGCGTATGGGTGTGTGCAGTTTTTACTTTGAAGGCACCAAAATCTCTCCCTCCAAAATTATCCTGACATAGAACTTTTATTTCTAGTATATGGCAACACCTGATTCCTTATACCTGATTCATATTTTATTTCCTATGAGTTGATTGTTCATAGGCTCTGGCCATTTTTGTACTAAGTTCTATGCATATCTTCCTTATAGACTTGTAGCATTTCCATGTATTATATTATATTATATTATATTATTCAAGAAATATTTATTGACCGCATATGCCTAGAACTATCATAGGCCCTGGGTAAATCACGGTGAATGAAGACATATACCATTTCTGAAGAAGACAAGCATAGGTCTGATAAGTAAGAGGACCCAGACAAGGAAAACAGGAAAAAGGGTTCTGGGTAGAGGAAAATCAAGTCCAGAGGTCCTCAAAGAAAGGCAACAAAGACACCTTGCAATGAGTTTGACACTATGAACAAGGGAAACAAGGCCATGGCCATGCAAAAAAGGCTAAGGCAGAGGTATATCTAATTAGTAATGAGGCTAGATGAAAAAGGGTCTGGTTGAGAGAGTAGATAGTAACCTTAATACTTCTTCTGGAACGTGGGTCTAGGAACTTGAACATAGCTCTGTTTGGAGCTGTGGTTATTCTGATGGATGAACCACTGCAGGAAATCCCACTGAGCTCAGTTCTTAGAAATCTGGACTATTTGGGCATATCATAATACTTTAGTGGTGAAGGTGAGGGACACTGGCTGTCCCTAGATGCTTCGCAAGGATTAGAGTCCCCTTTCTCCAGGCCAAGGCCTCTCCTTTGGGAACATCATAAACATTTCAACCAGATTTCTGTATCAGGATGGTATATTCAGCTCTTGAGTTTACCTCCCTTTCCTTCTCCAGATCTATCTCAACTATATTAAAGATATGTAATGCTGTGGATGTTAATCGTTTGTGTATTATATGCCTGTTAATATGCCTTCTCCAAATCTCTTCTTTGAGCTTTGGATGTCTTTCCTCGGGGATTTTTAATACTTATATAGAAAAATACATCAGAATTTTCCTTTGTGATTTTTAAATTTATCTTTGATTTTTCTGCCAGGTGTTCCCTGTACCAGGAATACACAACAATATCATACTACCACATGTAAGTTACTGTTTTAATGTTTTTGTCTTCAATCTACTCAGAATATTTTTTTAAGTGTCGGTGGTATGTGGGGGAGGTTTAAAGACATTTTTTAAATCTCCTCCAAACTCACTTGTTGAATATTCTTTTCTTTCTCCATGATGTACATTTACTTAATTCCTCCACACACATGAGTCTGTCTGGGAACTGCCTGTCCCAGTCCACCAACCTATTTGTTTAACCTTGAAACACTACCCTCTACTTCATGTACATTTTAGGCTATGCTGCTCACTAGAAGGGAAATTCTCATCTTGATTAATCTCCATCTTCGAGTTTTTCCTTACATTCACTTCTCCAGATTGACTTTAGAATGCACCTTGTTGATTCGCTATTTCATTGAAATACTGTTGAATTTACGTTAATCAACAGTAGATAAAAAAACAGCTTCTCAGAAGTTAAAGAAAGAAACAAGCCTGGAAATTTTTAGAAGCTTACTTTTTTTTCCTAGTTAAAGCTAATAAGTGAAAACCATCAAAACATTTGAACTTCTTGGGAAACAATTTTCCAAGCAAGGGGAAGGTCTTGAAGAGGTAAATTCTCCACTCCAGTCAATTGCAAAAAAATCACTGGGTTGACATTTTGAGTATTCTCAAGGGATCGGGGTACGACCCTGACTGTTGTATCCAGTCAAGCAGTCATTCATTTGTGAACGCTGCCCAAAGACATTCTGAGTTCTAAAAACCCTAGCATTTTTTCACCAAAAGCTCTTACTGCGGAAAGGCCCGGAGGGCATAATTCAGAACATCATCGACTAGGTAAGAGTGAGAACTCTTGAAAAGGAATGTTATTTTTGAAAAGTACATGTGACAGCAAGTAAAAGTGACTAGCCATTAGAGAGATAAGTCGCTCAAAATACCTAGGGTATGTGTGTTGGAGGGGGTAGGAATAGTAGTTCAAAAGAGGAGTGTGTGTGCACATAGGTGAGTTGCTAAGTCTAGCTCCCTGCTATAATTCTTAGAGCAAAGAGACCAAAGACAATAAAGCAAACCAACACTGCTTTTTCTTTAGGAGACAGTGTTTGAGCGAGACTGATGACAATGGAAGGCACACTATTTCCTCTGTAAAAATTAGTGAATTGCGGGTCCCCTGGGTGACTCAGTCATTGATCATCTGAAACCTTGTTTTGGCTTAGGTCATAATCTCATAGGTTGTGGGGACCAGCCCCATGCTGGACTCCACGCTCATGGGAAGTCTACTTTGGGATTCTCTTCTCTCTGCTCCTGCTCTCACTCTCCCTCTGTCTCTCTATCCCAAACAGATAAATCTTTAAAAAAAAATTAGTGGCTTGACATTCAGGTTTCAGATATCAGTCTCTGAATTCTGTTGATCTCCCCTCTTCGAAGAGTTACAATATAGTAATTCCTGTTCAATTGCAGAGGTTAGGATCCTAAAAATTGTGGTAGAAAAGCTCATGATCAATGAGGATATAGGAAAGAGGACCTCAATGAGCCTTTGTAAATTTTTTTCCTCTTCCAAACTAAAACACTTGAGCAGTTAATAAGAATAATGTTAATAAATTTTTTTAACCAACATTTAGTAATAATGAAATACTGCATTATTAATGCCTATTTCCCATATCTCTAGAAGCCTTTCAGGACTTCTTTCTGTATCATTTTGGTGATGCACCTGAAATTCATTTATTGAATCTACATTTGGAAATAAGGATTTCAAGTAATATAGTACAGAGACTATAAAATAGTCATTAGGTGAGTTATAGTTACATCATTAAGTATCATTTCTTTTTGATAAGTGACAAAGGGAGAGGGGTTGAAAAAGAAGAAACCATCACGGTGTCTGAGCTGTGAAATTAAGACCGACCACTGGTAGATTAACAGTGATAGAAATGTCAACCTTAAAACTAATCACTTCTGTGTGCGCTGGGCACCATACTTACAGGTATTATCTGCTTTAGTCTTCATTAGGAAGCATTAAAATCATTTACAGCTCAGGAGACAGAAGCTCAGAGGCTTCTAATAAGCTGTCTAAGACTGCAACAAGTATAAGTTACATCTTCTTAACTCATATATTCACTTAGCACATTCATTGACTATGTATGGGGTACCATTTGGGACTCATCAGTTAACCAAAAACTACACCCTATTGTATTAATGAGAGTCCTCTAGAGAAGCAGAACTAATAAGCTTGTGTACTTCTAGGTCTATATCTATATACTTCTCTAGAGTTCTAGAGACAGAACCAGTAAGAGGTCTATCTACCATCTATCTGTATCTATCTTCTATCTAACAATTGTTTGGTACTTTTCAATAGATTGACTATCTCCTATTGTCATCTCCTACTGGTTCTGTTTCTCTGGAGAACCCTAACACCACAGGCATTAGCTAATCAGCATTAGATGATGAGTTCTGGGTTGAGCATATAAAATATGCAGGACCCAGTCTTATCTTCAAAGGAGGTCTCCCAAGGAAAGAAACAGCCATGTTCGCAAGTGGTTATAATGAGAAGTGTTATTGGAATTGTGGAGAAGACCCGTATAAGCATGGAGGTAATGATGACTGAGGGCAGGGGAGAGGGAAGGCTTTATAGGGATGAAATGCCTTGGTCATGTTCTGAAGGATGAATGTCAGGTGGACAGAAGGAAGAAGCAATAGCTTGTGATGATTTAACAATAAAATGGTGTCATGTTTCACACACAAAAAGTTACTTTTTCTCCTCCACTCTATGCACTCAATTTCTCAAAAAAATTTTCTGTTCTACCCTTCCATTAAAGAAAAAAAAAAAAAACTGCTGGCAACCCACTGTGATTTGGAGTCTCACTGTTAAGTCGTGACCCACTGTTTGAAAACCACTGGTGTCAATGATAGGGCATCACTGAAGTGTGTTAGACAGAGTGAGGACATGATCACTTGACCTTTGTGATCTCATTCTTTGTGAGGTCTAGACTGGAGCGATGCTTCTTTCCCCTGAAATCACTTTAGCGAGAACTTTGAAGAAATGTTGTTTGTCCTGACCCCACACCCAGAGATCCTTATTTAATTGATCTGGAGCAGGGCCCAGCACTGATGATTTTTCAAAGCTTCAAGGTGATTGCAGCAGAGAGCCCAGGTGAGAAGCTGAAGTGTCCTTTTTAAGACTCTTGTCTGTAGACCTCATGCTTCCAGATATAATAAGATACTTGATAAAATGTCGGTTCCTAAATCTACCACAGGCCTAATGAATGGGATCTAGACATCAACAGTTTCATGAGCTACTATGAACTGAATCGTGCCCCCCCCACAAATTTATGTTAAAACCCTGATCTCTATTTGGTATGGTATTTGGATGTGGGACTTTTGAGAGGTATTAGGGTTAGATGATATCATAAGGGTGGGGTCCCATTGTGAGATTAGTGACCTCATAAGAAGAGACATGTAGGAATACAGTGAGAAGGTGCCTGTCTTCAAGCTAGAAAGGGAGTTCTCATAAGATACTGACCAAGCTGATTTTAGACTACCTTGATTTTAGACTTCTAGCCTCCAGAACTGTGAGTAATATGTCCCTGTTGTCTAAGCTACTTGGCTTAGGGTATTTTGTTATGTCAGCCCAAACTGGCTGAGACACAAGCTTTCTGGTGGTTCTTCTTTACCTCAGTTGAGAACTGTTTCCTTGATGGAGGGACAAGTGCAGAAAGAGGGGAGGGTGCTAGAGGCAGCCTTGTGGGTTGGAAGGTGATGCATTACAAGGTCCAGGTAAAGGATGAAGGAAGCTTGAGCCAGGCCAGCTCCAGAGGACTTGGTGAGGAGGGAAAAGATCTAAGGTACTTAGGAGGTCTGATAATGAGCCTGATTTTAAAAGGACGATAAAAGAGAATGGAAAAAGAAGAGCACCCCCAAATTTCAGGCTCTTGTGATGGTGTGAGAAAATGGAGTCATTTGGCCAAGATGGAACAAGTGGACATCTATCATATGGACTCCCGCTGACCTAGAGTTCCCCTCATTCTACACGAACACCCCCTTCCCAAAATACCCCAGGCCTGATGCCACCTCTCTAGCAAAGCTTGACCACGAAACCAATTTTGTGCTTCATTGCACATATTTTCCCACCACCATACTTTATCAGAACTCAAAAGAGGCCAGTCATTTCCCTCTTTCATGTTAAGAGAACCTAATTAGCAGCCATCAGTCTATTTCATAGAATATTTGCGAAGACGCTTTCCTGAACTCATGCATGGCATTGAAAAAATAAACATGTCAGTAAATAACAGGTACTGGCCTAATTAAGGACATACTTAGTAGGGCAGATTTCTAATTCTCGAGTACCAGCTCCTATAATATAATTTTTATTGGAGGGGTGATAAAGTCGCCTGTAGACCTGGAGGCACATGGGGTTAGACTACAGAATGGACAGGGGACCCCATGATTTGGTGTCCGGAGCAGGACAGCAAGGACTCCTGAGCTTTGTTCCTCATCTGCCATGTAAGGAGACCTAAACAAGGAGATCCAGCTGTTTCCTCACCTGTAAAATGGAGTGAAATAATCACCTTGCATGGTGATGGCGAGGATTAGAAATACTGATAGGACTAGTGTAGATCAGAGGCTCAAATGGAAGCTATTGCCATCCTTTTTTAAATGATGGGTCCAATGGATGCAGCTCATGGATAGAGGCGTCACTCCTGGCCTAGCGTAGGTGCATTGGTTTCCGCTCCATGTTGTCAAACCACACACCATGTTTCCACCATTCTTGCATTTAAGTGCTTGCATCTCAGGGATTGACATTGGATCTATCATTCATCCATCCATCTATCTATCTATCTATCTATCTATCATCTTCTTGTTATTATTATTTAACTGTTAGGTCTTCATACTTCCTTCCTTCCGCCTGTTTGTGGATAATATTGTTGGCCAATTTCATAGATTTGCACTTGCATGTTTCAGCCTTCCTTTTAAGGTATGTAAAAACCAACTGAGAATCCCCTACTCAGCCCAGTCGTCCCATAGAACCATGAGAAGTAATAAGCTACTTTGAGCCACTATATTTTGGGGTGGTTGTTAGGTTTTTAGGGAACAATAGAGAAACAGAGTAATACATAGATAAGGCAGAACATGGTGAGTGTATGATGATTTTTAACGTTATGGATACCATAATTAAAACAGAACAAATTCCCAAGATATCAGGTCTGGGAGTCAGCCCCTCTATCTTACTTTACCAAATATACTGAACCTAGTCAAGGGAATGGTCAAACTCAAAGAGATAAGCAATGGCAACACTGGAACAAACACTGGATCTCCTAGCCCCCAGTTCACAGATCTTACAGTGACCCAAGAGAAGGAGATGAGCCATTATGGCCATCATTCACAGGAGTGAGTCCACAGCTCCTCATCCCTTCTGCCAATCAGTTACTCCTCATCATCACTCATATCTGCCACTTCCTCTGCAAATCCTTTCTGCCCACTCTTTCAATTCAGGTCTTTGTCATTTCTTGCCATGAACTAGTGCATGGACTAGTGCAGTAGCTTCCTCATTTGTCTGCCTTACTTCCATTGGCATCTCTTCCATCCCAACCTTCCATTTATCAGGCAGCAGAGTGATGACTCTACAAAGTAAATCAGGTCATTTTCCACTCTGAAAATATTCTTCAAAAGCACCCCTTGGTTTATAGGAAAGTGTTGGAATCTCCTAACTTAGCACAAAGAACCTTCCATGGTCTAGCTTCTGCCTCCTTCCCAGCCTTTCCGTTCCAGACATAGCTGGCCACACAGCCCACATTTTTACCTTAGCATGCATTTCTTCTCCCAGAATGTCCTTCTCCCCTTCATCATTACCTTCTAATCAGACCTAAGAGCTCCTCTCAATTATTTCCTTTTGAGGACACTTGATTTCATATTTGTTGTCAAAATAAACATCTTTGCTTTCTGAAAAATTTCCTCCTTTAAAACATTGAAAGTGATTAATTCTGTAACTGAATTTGAAAACTGTTAGGTAGTTCACCAAGAGGTGCTTCCCCAAATGTAAAGTTATATGGTTGGGATGCACTTGAGAGAAAATATCTGCAATTCTAATGTTAAGAACATCATATTCTTCAACATGAGTGTTGAGGTTCTTGTGAAGGTGTCTGCTCTGCTGTTTCTGGGAGCATTTGCCCTTTTGGCATAATTTGGTGCAAAGTCACTGTACAAGAAACAGTTTGGTTTAAAAAAAAATGCAACACCCATTAGCTCTTTCTCAGATTCTCAAGGTCTAAAATAAGGTTAATTGGATTTGTTCACAAATCCAAGAATCTGCCTACAACAGTTTCCCAAAGGGTATTCCATGAGATGCTGGTTCTAAGAGGTGATAAATATCATTTGAAAACAGGCTTCTGTGATAGAAATAAATTGAGGAAATACAGAATTAAACAAATTAGGTGATTTTTTTTTCCTCTGCAGGAAGTCTCAGAGGCTTCTCTATGCTAATGCATATTGATCATCTCCTATGAGAGTTTATGATATGCAGAGCCTCTAGCTTGTTTGCACATGAATCCTTTCTGTGAGAGACCACGTTGGTCTCATGGTCTCTGGAATACATTTTGGGGAAAGGTGCTTTGCAGGACTAGACGTATGGCTTCCTGAGATGACTGGGATTGCTCCAGATACCTGTGGGTAGAACCTGAGACTTAAGAAAAAAATAGCTTTAGCTTTCATAGGTGAGAGGAAGAAACATATAAACCACTTCATCTCCCTTTGCCACAAAATCTGTCTTCTCAGAGAGTTAGCATGGCTGAAATCTTACTGGATGGCTGGATTTAATTTACTGTTCACCATGCTTACCCTGAGTCAAGACACATGACGCCAAGAATGAATCTTGTGTTGAGGTGTTCATATTCTCTTGTTCTCCTTTGTTGGCGTTGCTGGAGGGGTGAATAAAGAGAGGTATGTGGGTGATATGAAGGTGCTCAGCATTTGGAGTGTGGTCAGTAGACCAGGAGAGAGGATGTGGATGGATGGATGGTGGGACAGGGCCCAAGGGGTATGACAAAACCACATCAAAGGTGTCTGAGTGGGCATATATATTTACTGGAAAGGTCTAGAAAATTCTCAGGTCAAACAGAATACAAATGTTAAAACAAAAGAAAGCATTTCTCCCTCTTATTGTTGCCTCAGCCGTACATCTGAGTTAGCCTACAAAAGAGGAGCTTTTTTAAAAATTAGAAACAGAAGGAAACCACCACATGTGATCATACTTTATACTAAGCACATGCATTTTCTCTTTTACCCAAGATACACACAAAAAGCCCGAAACCTTAGATGCCCTTGTAAAAAAGTTTGAACTAAGACAATTTCTCTGTGCATTTGACATTGGACTATGTGGTTATAGGGCTCCTGGGAAGTTGCTCAGCACACTTTGGGGACTAGAGTCAAAGCAGAGGAAGCTAACAGTCCCATTTAGTAAGGGCTTCCCCATACTAAGTGTTTTATATTTTTTTTGATATTTGTAGTTCACACAATAAAACCAAAGCAACCATTGCCTTTAATCTAGGTTGCCCACATTGTGCCATTTTGTAGAATGTCTTGGCCAGGAAAACACTACAAACAAGGGTCCTGCTTTTTCAGGAAAGACACTCATTTTAGGAAATCTTCAATACTTACTAACAAAAACATCTCCTTCTATTCAGATGTTTCCTAGTTTACAGAGTACTTTTCAGCATGTTATTATACCACATCCTTCCCATGACAACACCACAAGGTTTAAATCACCAAGTACACATTATTATACTAATTACAGCATTCCTGGGTACAGGAGGGTCTTAAAGATCATTCATTCAATAATGCAATAAATTTTTATTGATGGCCACCATATGATGGGCCTGTGCTAGGCTCTGGGCACTTCACAGTCTAGAAAGTGTACTTACATTTAGAGGAATGAAGAAGAAAACAAACACATAAACATTTAAAATATAATTTTTACATAGTGATAAGAAATATGGCCAAAGAAGTTGGGGGAGAAGTCAGGGTAACATTTGATGGGTGGGAATGGAGTTGACCAATGGAGACTTAGATGCGTAGGCCAATACAGACTTCTCTAAAGTGTTCTGAGACCAAAATAATGAGACAGAGCTAACTATGTTAGCAAGAGGGAGACTGTGAAAATGGACTTTCTTTTTTCTTTTGCACAAAAGCATTTTGGTACTCTGATGACTATGAGAGTCATGAGAAGTGATCAGATTCTGAATCTTATTTTGAAGGTGGATGTGAGAAGATTTACTGATGGATGAGCTTTGGGGTAGTGGAGACGGCAGAGTCAAAAATGATGTCACAGTTTTTTAGTCCAATTATCTGAAGTGGATTCACCACTTACTGAAATAAGGAAAATGAGGAGTTTGGCTTGAGATGTCAATTAGAGACCTAAATGGGGGTATTGAGACGGTAGATCCAGGCTGGAGCTGGGAATTATACATCACCATGCAGATAGTGTATATGTTATGAGGCTGGATAAGACACTGAGGGAATAAGTATAACTGGAGAAGAAAAGATGTTGAAGGACTAAGCCCTGGGGCTCTGAAGGATTAAGAAGTTACACATGGAAAAGGCTTTTGAGGAGGAGGGATTTGGCCAATTCTGTTAAATCCTGCTGATGGTCAACTCAGAAGATGATTGAGAATTAGTCTATGTGGTTAACAACATGGAGGTCATTGGTGATGTTGACAAAGGAAGGGTCTGTGAGATAGGGGGAGTGAACACCTGGTTTGGCAGGCAGGGTTTAGGATGAGAAAGATTGTGGACTGTGACTAGGGACCACTATTTCCAGGTGTCTTGCTATAAGAGGAACTTTGATACATTTGTTCTTCTAATAACTATTGGGTAAGGAATAGTGAAGTCATCTCTTGGCCAGATTTCAAGCATCAGAGGAAGCCTGGAATGAATTGCTTATGTGATAATCCTGGTCTCATGGTTTGTATAAGAAGATCTTAGGGAGATGAAGTTCCATATGCAAACCAAGGACTATAAACAAGATTAAGGGAGTGATAAGAGCTAATAAGACACTTGAGAAGCCTGCATTCACCCAGACCCAAGGAGTAAAAGGAGAAAGTCTAATGAGATTTTGTCCAGGTTCCAGGTACGAACACCCTCTACAGACATTCTAAAGAGCATTTAATGAAGTGATGTACAGAGTCAATAGGAGAGTTAGGAAAACCATTCAGGGGTGTTAAAGCATCCTAGAACTAACTTCTTGGTGAATGTGGTACTCAACACCTTTTGAGAGAATTTCTGAACAGCTAAGGTGAACTTGTGATTTTTAAATTGAGACCCAAGTAGAGTCTCTCCCTGTGCCTTGGTTCCTGTTCTAACCTTCAAGTTAATGACACACTGCAGTAGGCGTGAGAGAAAGAATCAGAATTCCCTTGTTGGGGGCTAGCTTGGAGTTGTTAAGGACGTATTCTTGTAGTAACTGTGATTCTGGCTTCATGGTAGAAAAGAGAAATGAGAGAGAGTGCGCCTAAGGGCAGAAGAAAGAGGGATGACTGAGCTTACCTTGGGCAAGCTGGAAAACAGGAGCAAGTCCCGGCTTCACTACTGTTATCTGTTGGATTTTAAATAGCAATCCTGCCTGATAAACGGGATCCAGCAGAGTTCTGGAATTTGGACTTGGGTTTAGGGTTGAACAAGATTTCACCATTTTCTTACATTTACATACTGGGTTAAGATTTTATTTTATTTATTTAATTTAAAGGCTTTATTTATGTATTTGGGCAGGGAGAGCAGGGGGAGAGGGGACAAGCGGGCTCTGCACTGAGCCCACAGACCGAGGCAGTGCTTGATCCCATGACCCTGAGATCAGGATCTGAGCCACAATCAAGAGATGGATGCTGAAATGTCAGAGACACCCAGGTCCAACCCCTCACGCCTGTGTTAAGATTTTAAAGAGACAACTGCAGTGATTGCATTTGAGGATCCCCATAACTGGAAAGCAGTGAAAAAAGAACATATCAACCCATTTCACATATAAAGAGTCATTCAGTAATTCAACAGAAATCCACTGAGCTCCTATTAAATGCCTAATACTCTCTTAGGTACTGTAGATACAGTCAACAGAGAAAAATCAATGCTCCGAATGGATTAAAACTATGGTCCTACCATACGTTGTCTATAAGAGACATACTTTATTTTTTTTTTTAAGTTCAGTTTATTGAGATATAATTAACAAATAAAATTGTAAGGTGTTTAAAATGGCAATTTGATTTGTATATATACTGTGAAATGATTCCCTTCATCTAGTTAATTAAAAAATTTTTTTTCTTTCTCTCTCCCTTCCTTCCTTCCTTTTTTCCAGAACGTTTAAAATTCTACTTTTGGCAAATTTCAATGATATAATATATAAAATATTTTTATATATAACTGTAAGTAATTATTATTTATATATAATTACTTATAATCATATATAAATATAATATATAATATATTATATGCTACAGTAGTCTTATCAACAATAATCACCATGTTTTACATTAGATCATTAGACCTTATTTATCTTATGACTGAAAGTTTGTACCCTTTCACCAACCTCCCCCTATTTCTCCTACTCTCCAGCCCCTGGTGACCACTTATCTACTCTCAAGAAACACCATTTAGATTCAAAGACACAAACAGGTTGAAAGCAAAAGGGTGGAAAAAGATATACCATGTAAACAGTAACCAGAGAAGGTTGGGACGGCTATACTGATGTCAGATAAAATAGATTTTAAGACAAAATTTGTTTCTAGAGACAAACAAGGACAGTTTATAATTATTAAAAGTTCAACCCATCAAGAAGATATAGTACTTATAAACATTCATACACCTGACAGTAGTACCCCAAATACATGAAGCCAGAACTGAAAGAATTAGAGGGAAAAATAGATATATTATCAATAAGAATGAGAGATCTGAATACCCCACTTTCAATAATGGATAAGACAACTAGCTAGACAAAAGATCAACAAAGAAATAGAAAACTTGAACAATCATCTCAGCTATCTAGAACTTTCTACCTAACAATACCAGAATACTCATTCTTCTCAAGTACATAGAGAACATTCTTAGGATAGGCCATATGTTAGGACATAAAACAAGTCTGAACAAATTTTAAAAGGTTGGGACCATATAAAGTATGCCCTCCAGCCACAATAAATGAAATTAGAAATCAATAGCAGAAGGAAATTTGACAAATTTACAAATATGTGGAAATGAAATAATTAAGTAACCAGATTTAAAAGAAGTCACAGGGGAAATCAGAAGATACTCTGAGATAAATGAAAATGATAATACAACATATCTGAACTTGCAGCTTGCACCAAAAGCAGTGACTAGAGGAACATTTATAGCTGTAAATTCTCACATAAAAAAGCAATACAGGGATGCCTGGATGGCTTAATCGGTTAAGCATTTGACTCCTGATCTCAGCTCAGCTCTTGATCTCAGGGTTATGAGTTCAAGCCTTGCATTGAGTTCCATGCTGGGTGGAGTCTACTTAGAAAAAAAAAAAGCAATACAGATATCTAATCAATAATCTACAACAGAAGTAAATGAAATAAAGAATAGAAAAATAGAGGAATCGACAAAATAAAAAGTTGCCTTGAAAAGACCAGTGAAATAGACATTTAGAGGACTGACTAAGGTTAAAAAAGAGAAAGTTAAAATTACTAAAGTTGGTAATGAGAAGGGGACATCATTACTAACCTTACAGAAATAAAAAAGGTCTATAAGGTAATATGATGAATGATAATGTGCTAATCAATTAGATGACCTACAGGAAATGGACAAATTCCTGTGAAGACCACCTACCAAAAGTGACTCAGGAAGAAATGGAAACTTGGAAATTTGAATAGACCTATATAACAAGCAAAGAGATTGAGACAGTAATCAGAAAAATTTCCTACAAAGAAAACTCAAGGACAAAATGGTGAACTTTACCAAACATTACCAAAAAAACCTCCCAGAACAAAAAACACCAATTTTCCATAAACTCTTTCAAAGAATAGAAGAAGAGGGCTCTCTTCCTGACTTTATTTCTGTGAGGCCAGTATTACCCTAACAGCAAAACCAGACAAGGACATCACAAGAAAAGAGAACTACAGACCAGGAGTTCTTACAAATATGGATACAAAAATCCCCTCTTCCAAAAATTTAGCAAACGGAATTCTGTAAATACGTAAATAAATATACATTATGACCAAGTGGGTCATAATGTATATTTATCCCAAGCAGCAAAGTTGATTTAATTTCCAAAATTATGTAATAAAACATATAATGGACTATCCTATATAATGCAATGTAAAATATGTATAAAATTTAAAAAACATCTCAATAGATGTGGAAAAAGCATTTGCCAAAATCTACCAGCCTTTTATCATTGAAAATATTCAACAGACCAGGAAAAGAAGCGAAGTTGCTGCACCTGATAAAGGACATCTGTAAAAACCCCAAAGATAACATTTTAGCTAAAAGGGTAAGATGCTTTCCTTCTATGATCTCTCTAAGGATGTTCTGCTCTTGCGACTCAACATCAGACTAGAAGTTCTAGCCGGGACAATTAGAAAAGGAAAAGCAAAAGATACCCACTTTGAGAAAGAAGAAGAAAACTCTATTTGCAGATGACATAACCTTTTATATAGAAAATCCTAGAGAATCCACTCAAAAACTATGACAACCAATAAATGAGTTCAGCAAGGTTGTCGGATACAAGACCAATGTGCAAAAATCAATTTTGTTTTTTTTCACTAGCAGCAAAATATCTGAAAATGAAATAAGAAATAAATTGCTTTTATAAGAGCATACACGATATTTAGGAATCAGTTGGACCAATGAAGTTGTGAGCACTCAGCAGAGGCAGGATGGATCCCCCATCCAAAATTTGGTTCAGATGCTAAGACTGATGATACCACATGGGTATCAGAGATTCTGCAAAGCTTTATTACTCACACAATGAAGCTTTCCAAGAAGAACAAAGCAAGTTACCCAAACTGGTCTGAAAATGGCTTTAGAGCTGGGAAAGGAGCCTGGGTTCGATTTTTATCGTACTTAAGAGTGCAAATAAGCTAAGTATTCTGCACACGGTTTGAGCTTTCCACCAGTGTTTAAGGGAATCTGCAAACTTTCTCATCAGCTTGATATCAGATGTAGGACAGTAGGGAGAGAGGGTAACATAAGGTTTATAAGCTGTCAGTGGTCAAATATTAAAAAAAAAAAAAAGAAGTCAGATTCTTTATTACAGAGGTGCAAGACTCGTTCACTGAAAATAACAGAACATAGTTGGAAGAAATTTAAAAAGACCTAAATAAGTAGAAAGAAATCTTATGTCCGTGGATTGAAAAATGTAATAGTACTAAGATGATGTTACTCCCCAGACTGATCTACAGATTCAATATAATTCCTACCAAAATTCCAGCTTCCCTTTCTGCATAAATTAGCAGCCTGAACTTAAATTTCATGTGGAGATGCAAAGGTTATAGAACAAAACAAAGCAAATTTCCAAGAAGATCAAAGTTGGGAGGTTCACTTCCTTATTTTCAAAACTACTACAAATTTATACCAATAATAGATACAGTACTGGCATAAAAACATGAGAATAGACACATAGATGAATGGAGGAAAATTGAACATTCAAAAATAAACTCACCAAGTGTGCCAAGACCATTCCACAGGGAAAATAATCATTTTTTTCAACAAATGTGGTGGGAAAATTGGCTGCCCGTTTATGAAATAATGAAGTTAGAACTTTACACTATGTACAAAAATTAGTCAGAAGGAGTATAGACTTAAATATAAGAGATATTACTAAAGTCTTTCTAAGAAAACATAGGACTAAATTTTTGCGACCTTGGGTTAGGCAATGGTTTCTTAGGTATGACACCAAAGACAACAAAAGAAAATGTTTGTGCTTCAAAGGACACCATCAGGAAAGTGAAAATACAGCCACATAACTGGAAAAAAAGAATTGCAAGTTACACATCTGACAAAGGACTTATATTCAAAATACATAAAGAACTCATACAATTCCACAACAAAGACAAATCACACAATTAAAATATGGACAAAGAACCTGAACAGACATTTCTCCAAAGAAGATATACGTTGGCCAATAAGCCCATGAGAAAACAGCTCGGTCATTCCTCAAAAAGCTACGCATAGAATTAACATAAGACCCAGCAATTCTACTCCTCAGTCTATACCCTAGAGAAATGAAGACATATGTTCACACAAAAACTTGTTCACGCATGTTCAGAGCAGCATTATTCATAATGGTTCAAAAGTGAAAACAACACAACTGCCCGTCCATTGATGAACGGATTAACAAAATGTGGTCTGTCCATAGAGTAGATTAATTCAGCCATTAAAAAGAAGGAAGTACGGATATGTGCTACAAGATGGACGAACCCTGAAACATTATACTAAGTGAAAGAGGCCAGAACACAGAAGACCACTTACTGTATAATTCCATTTATCTGAAATGTTCAATATGGGCAAATTCCTCGAGGCAGGAAGGGTATTAGAGGCTGTCAGACTTTGGAGAGGGGTGAGGAGTGATAGCTAATGGGTATGGGGTTTCTTTTAGGGTAGGTGGAATTTATCTACAATGAGACAGTGGTGATGGTTTCACTACTCTGTTCACATACTAAAACCCACTGGGTTGCGTACTCTAAAGGGATGAATATTATGGTATGCGAATTACATCGTAATAAAATTGTTACTAAAAAACCACTGCCTTCAGAGGAGAACAGATTGACGAAGGGCAAGTGTAGAAGCAGGGGGCCTTACAAGAGTCTACTGCCAAGTCCAAGCTCAGAGAAGTAACTTACCCAATACACCCAGAGGGACCTGTGGTACCCAGTCTCCAAAGATGGAAGCTCCTGGTGGACACACCCTCACGTGGCCCCCTCCTGTATTGAACTGACACTGAGCCGTGGTTTGTTTCACCAACTGACGGCAGCAGGAGTCATGTTCAGGAAACTTCTGTATCTGCAGTTTCGGAGATCTCTGAACTGCTATGTTGAACTTTAGCTACCCTGAAAGAGCCTGGACCATTAGGAGAGTCCCATGGAGAGAAAGGACTATCCCAGTCAAGTCCCCAGATGATTCCAAGCCTAGTGACCATCTGATTGTAATCACATAAGAGAGTATAAGCCAGGCCAGCAGAAGAGCCTCCCAGTGAACCCACACAACTGAAAGAGATTAAGTGATTTTTAATGCTTTAAGCCACTAAGTTTTGCGGTGGTTTATTTGTAGGCATAGGCAACTGAAACAAATATAAACACATAACATTAAATAATTGACTTTAGTGACGGTGCTCATAAATTGGCCTACTAGGAATCACATGCAATCACCTGGTGGGTCCCTTATTTTCTAAAAGGGGAACTGAGATTTGCAGTGCTCTTACTGGGCCTTTTTCCCAAATCTGTGATTCCAGAATGACTATAAACATTATTTGCCCCTTATGCATTGTTTAAAAAACTGGTTCTACTAACATGATTTATGGGCAAACTTCCTTTTTCATCTTGTATACCATATTTCCTGCCTTCTGCTTGGTGTTCATTAAACAGATGCTCTGTTCTATATAAAGGATTAAATGAACTGGGCTTAAAAGCCATTTTAAAGGGGCTTATTATATTTTTATTTGTTGTTTTGAAACCGTAAGCACATGGGCACTGAGTTCATAATGCTGAAAAACGAACCAGTGGACTCCTTGGGGGGAAAAATGGTACCTCAAACCCATGCGTATTATTTACTTCATTTTGAATCTCCATTTAAACTACACAGTATGGGGGGGGGCACCTAGGTGGCTCAGTGGGTTAAAGCCTCTGCCTTCGGCTCAGGTCATGATCCTGGGGTCCTGGGATCGAGCCCCGCATCAGGCTCTCTGCTCAGCAGGGAGCCTGCTTTGCTTCCTCTCTCTCTGCCTGCCTCTCTGCCTACTTGTGATCTCTGTCTGTCAAATAAATAAAATCTTAAAAAAAAATAAACTATATAGTATGGGATGAATGGTATGTCCCTCAAAATCATAAGCTGAAGTCCTAACACCCAGTACATCAGAATGTAATCATATTTGGAGAGAAGGTGTATAAAGAGGTGAGTAAGTTAAAATAAAACCATTAGCAGTGGGTCCTTATCTAATCTAATTGATGTCCTTACAAGGAGAGGGAATTTGTTTACATGGAAACATACCAGGGGTGGGGCACCTGGGTGGCTCAGTCTGTTGAGCATCTAACTCTTGGTTTTGGCTTAGGTCATGATCTCACCATTGTGGGTTCCAACCCTGTGTCAGGCTCTGTGCTCAGCATGGGGTCTGCTTCAGATTCTTTCTCTCTCTCCCTCTGCCTCTCTCCACTCACACTTTCTCTCTCTAAAAGGAATAAAATGAAATCTTAAAAAAAGAAAAAAAAAAAAAAGGAAAGATGTCAGGGGTGAATGTGTAGAGGGAGAAAAAGATCCCATGAGGATAAATCAAGATGGTTGTCAGCAAGCCAGGGAGGGATGCCTCAGGAGAAACTATGCCCACCAACACCTCGACATTGACCTTCTAGCCTCCAGAACTGTGAGATAGAAATTTCTGTGTTTACACCACCCATTTCGTGGTGTTTCATTATGGCAACCCTAGCAAAGGAACACAACCCAAAAAAGAACTTTTGAGAAGGCTCAAACTATGGAAAGAGCACAGATGTCCATCAACAGATGAATGGATAAAGAAGAGGTGGTCTATATATACAATAGAACACTATACAGCCATCAAAAACCAAAATCTTGCCATTTGTTCTATCCATGACATGTATAGAACTAGAGTGCATTATGCTAGGAAATAAGTCAACCATAGAAAGACAATTATCAGATGACCTCTCTGCTCTGAGGAATCTTGAGAGGCAGGACAACAGGGCATCAGGAAGTATGAGAAAAAAAAAATGAAACGAGATGAGACTGAGGAGGGAGAAAAACCATAAGACACTCTTAATCCCAGGAAACAAAGTGAGGATTGCTGGGTGTGGGGGGCCAGGGATGGGATGGCTGGGTTATGGACATTGAGGAGGGGATGTGCTATGGTGAGTGCTGTGAATTGTGTAAGCCTGATGATCCACAGACCTGTACCCCTGAAGCAAATAATACATTATATGTTAATTTTAAAAAATTAAAAAAATAAATAAGGGGAGGGAAGGGAGCACAGTGCACTTTTTAGCTTTCCTTTAGGAATTGACAAAGGCGCTCAAGAGAAAAGTAGTCCCAAATGCAGAGTCTGCCTCCCCTTGTCCAGGAAATTCTTTGCTCTCTAGTACCTTCGAAAAAATGTTGTTATCCAGCTTTTAAAATTAACCTTAACCAGAAGCTGGTCTACAATTCCTGATAGCAATACTGTTTTCATTGTTATGTGCCCCTGCAAACTTGGCTTCTTGACCTACTTTCTTTGAGCCAGATGTGGAAGGCAGTACAGGGAACACAATGTCCAGAGTGAGGAGCAGGACACTAGGACTGAGTTATAATCAATCTCACCAAGAGCCCCGAGTATTCCCAGACCCTTAAGACAAAGCTCATTGGCCATTTTTTTTTTTGGTAAGATTTTATTTACTTGAGAGAGAGAGAGAGAGAGTATGCACAAGCAGGGGAGAAGGGCAGAGGGAAGAGAAGCAAACTCCCCTCTGAGCAGGGAGCCAGGTCTAGGACTTGATCCCAGCACCCTATGATCACGACCTGAGCCAAAGGCAGATGCTTAATGAACTGAGCCATCCAGGTGTCCTCATTGGCCTTCTTGGCATTAATTATTGGGAGTCAGGACAAAATTTAATTCAAGCTTAAATCTGAGGTAGAGACTTTCACAGAGTTTTCTTAGCAAAAACAAGATAAGCTTAATTCTCTTCTGGTCACATGAACCTTATAGCAAAAGCCCTGTTAGAGGTTTCTTTTGTGACCACATTCAGGAGCCTTGGCTCTATCCTGAGAAGACATAAAATGGTAGGTGAACTTGGCATGTGCCTTAAAGAAGTAAATCAAATGAAGCTTTTAAATGTCTGACACAAGGTCTTATCTGGGGAATGCTGCAGATAGGACAATTCGAAGAGTAAAAGGACAAAAAAGAAACTATTACCTTACCTTAAGATAATGCCATCTCCATAGCAGTGAATGGAAAAGAGGAAAAGTGGGAAGTTTTTGTCTCACCCACTGTTAGCTCTATTTTAATATTAGAGCTCTGTGTGATTAATATTACATCTTGGGGGGCTTTCTTCAATTTCTCTATTTGTGTGTTTTACAGAGGCCAGGATACTCCTTGTTAGCTTTGACCCACATTGAGCCATGGACCACCACCTAGGTGGGCAGCTGTTCAGAGCAGAAGTCGAGACCTACGGATGCAAAGGCATAGACAGGAATTTATGCAAAGAGCATATTTGGGATAAAAAACGCATGCTTTGAAGTGAAGCTGAAACATGTTCTCCTTGGGGTGGACAACTGACTGACTTATTGTGGCTGGCCTTTTGCCCCATTACATTTAGTTTTTCTAAATACGTTTCCATTGTGAGTCTTACAATGAATACTGTTTCTCGTTATGAATACCAAAGAGGGTGGATCAGAAACTTTTTGTACCCCCAGTCCCTTGCCGGAAGCCAGGGCAAGACACATGACTGTCATGGGAAAAGGCATATCGCTTGATTATCCTGTTCTGGTGACAAGAAGTCCATTAGCCTAATAGTCTTTTTTTTGTCCCTCTTTATCCTCTCACTTTACAGCTCACTCCTATCCCCACTCTCTCCACCAAAGGAGGAGGCACATTTCCCCTAAATAGGTTTGTCAGTAATAAAGAAAAATATTTTGATCTTCAGCTGCCTACTTCTTGGGTTTGGCTCTCAACCGGTTCTAGAATCTGGAAGTAGAAAAAATGAAGGGAAAAAACCCTCCAAAATGATGCTGATCATGGGCTTTCAAAAAAAACCCCAATATCCTAACTCATGGGACTAAGACATTTGTGATGTAAATAGACATCAAATCGAGGACCAAAATAGCATTTTGTACATGGTATGAGTTTTCAGCTTGACTAGAGCCTCAGTCTTGAGCAAATAGGGCTACTGTTGGGGGATTGGGGGTGAGCATTGCACACTGTGTCCAGAGGAAAATGACCGATATTATAATATAGGCAGAGTAGACCTTAAGAAATGCAGACCTTTCAGACTCAGCAAAGCTGATCCATGGGGGCCATGATTTATATGTGGATGCACTTGGACTTTGATCTATGGCAGAGAAGGCTGAGGCGCAATGGTGGGTCATCTTAGAAGTTGGTAGGTTGGAAATATCTGGTGGTTATTATTTTTCTCAGACACGACTTCAAACTGTTGATTGCATTGTGAATTAGGGAGCTTCACGCCAACCCGAGCAAAGAATACCATTCCATCTCTACCAAATTCCACTCTCTTCTAGGTATTTTGAGTGGCATGTAGGGCGAAGAGAGAATTCTTACGGTGGCAGGGTTGATCTCTGTGTCTTAGTCAGCTTCAGCTGCTGTAACAAAATACCACCGACTGAGTGGTTTAAGTAAGAAAAATTTATTTCTCACTCTCTGGAGACTGTCCAAGATCAGGGTGTTAACATGGTTGGGTTTTGATAAGAGTTCTTTCTGCTTACAGTAGACTACTGTCTTTCTTCTGTGTCCTCACATGGAGAAGAGAGAAAGGACCCTGATGTGTCTTCTTCTCCTTAGAGGGCACTCCTCATGAGATATACGCTACCCAAGACATCAAAGAAGATCTCAATAGATAAAGACATATACTTTCTGTATGATACAGAGCTCTTACTCCTAGGTATTGACCCTAGAGTAATTCACATGTATGTTTGCACAAAACCTCTACTCTGGTGTTTATAGATGCCATATTCATGATCACCAGAACCCAGAAATAACCCAGATAAGCTTCAGTGGGTTTATGGAGAAGCAAATTGTGACAAATCCATCCACTGGAGTATTACTCAGTAATGAAAAGGAATGAATTACGGATAAGTGAAACAATGTAGATAAATCTCAAAGGCATTATGCTTACCCAAAGAAGCCAACCTCAAGGGTTACATACTGTATGATTTCATGGAAATGGAAGCCTAGACAAAGCAAACTATAGCAACAGAGAGCAGACCAATCATCAGATGGGTAATGGTGGTGGGTAGGTGTGATTGTGATTGTGAAGCAAGATGGAAGACTCTACTTCTTTGAGTATGAGAACTCTTCTATATCCCTGATGTGGTGGTGGTTACACACTTACAGACATATGAAAATCTCATAATACTGAATAACTTTGGCTGCACAATGTCAGTTTTATTACAAATTTAATTTAAAACATACATACACAAATGTCTAGGATGAAGAGCATAAGTAAAGAAAGAATGAAAAAGCCCATTTGGATTCATTAAACCAAACTCACCCAATGTGCATTAGAAGGTGAAAATTTATTTTTATGAATTTTAGAAACATTAAATTGTTAGAAACTCAGCTGAGCTTTTGAAGAGTTAATGAAAGCAGCTGGAAAAAAAAAACTAGATTTTTTCAAGACTAGGAAACATTACTCAAGATCTGTGATGTCCGTTCATCCTTCCTTCCTTCCTTCCTTCCTCCTCTTTCCATTTGAAGACTCCAGGAAAGAGAAATAGTACTCACTCACCCTCTAGTGGTCCAGACCTCAGGTTAAGTTCAAAGACCCCTGAGAGGGATTTTATAGCTAAGAAATGTGGGAACAGGGGCAGATATTTCTGAAGAGGCAGGTTCATTTGTCCCAAGCAATTCCCTATTAAGAGGCAGTGACAATGGCTGGCATAGCACAGGATAGAAAAAAAATCCTACTCACAAGAAACCACTAGACAAAGCCTATGCTAATTTCAGTGCTGAGATGCTTGGAACACAAAGTCTTAGCAAAGAGATTGAAATCAAGAGCTTTTGAATGTAAGTCTGGAGAAGAAAGCCATTTTCATTCAGATCTGGGGATACGGCTGCCAATGTCAATTTTTAAAAGTTGCAGGAAGCCTGGGATATTGTCAGGGCCAGTGTCTGAGAAAGTAGACAGCAGACAGACATAAGGACTCTACTCCCAGGTATGTTGAAACACAGAGTAGTAATTAACCTCTTAAAGAGAAATCCTTGCCCACTTGGCTATTCAGAATATGAACTCTGGAAAACTGACAGAGGTCATGGTAAAATGAGATCCAGAAAAGATTTTTTTTACCATCTCTTTTCCTTTCTTCATAAACCACCTACTCTCTGTCCTGCCCCTGCTTTAAAAAAAATATATTTCATTATACTCCTGGCGATTAGTTGTATTTTCTAATCTTTGCAGGACTGAAACTACATTCATCTTGAGTTGTTAGTTATTAAATTCTTTTTGGCAGGCAGGAATGTTCACATTCTGAGGGGCAGGGTGGGGAGTGGGGAATGTAACATGGGACATCCCCTGTGGAAAATAGTTAAGCAAATTTAAACATTTACAAATTTATACATGTATTTAAAATTTTGGAGGATAATGGGTATAGTCATTATCTAGATTGTAATGATGGTCTTATCGTATTTAAAAACTGTACACTTTGGATATGTGTATTTTGTTACACGTCAACTCTACATCAATGAATCTGAGAAAAATTATTTTGAAACCATATAACCATCAATGATTGGGATTTGGAGGGTTGTGAGTTGTGCAAATGCAATATAGGAAACATGAAAGATTCAAAGGTTTCAAGGTAGTGGCTACTTCTAATATCACAAAATAAGCAAAGAATAATCATATCAGATTCTTAAATTCTACTCAAGTTGTGGGATGAACACCTGGTTTTTATGATGATCATGTTCAAAGAATCTCTTGTCTTTTGTAGCCATCAGGTTAGACTCAAGAAACTGCACTCAGTGCTAGATACTAAAAGTCTGTCCTCTCTAGGACTTCCAAGAGGTCTCCATCAGGAGTAGCCCAGGAATTTCCGATGACTACTCATCACAGGAAGGCAAGTTTCTTGTAGCCTACATTCCCAGAGAGCCCCTAGAGGTCCACTACAAAATCAAAATCAATAGAACAAGGCTTACACATCAAATAGAACTTTGCTAATTCATAGCGACAAAATAGGAAAACTATGTCAACTCTGAGGGCCACCAACCAAGGTGGGGGGGTCATAGTTTCAAATTAGGCTGTATTGATGTGTCTTTAGCAATTTCATATTCAATGTATGACCTTGAGCTTCTGAAGTAAGTCTGTTACCTAGATCTAAATTGGCCCCATCCTAGAGAGTTAAGACACCAGGAATGGCTTTGTACAGTGCAGAAATACATCTCTTTGAGACATATATGCTGGAATGTATTTATGATGTGAAATGTAAGCTTTTGTTTATGGCCATATTCTTTAACAAGACCCACAATAAAGCCTCCTTATTAAGATTTTTGGACATACATTGGTAAGGGGAAGCCTACCAGTTTTGAAAACAAGTTTAGTAGGTTGAGGATGCTGGGGTGAAATGTTACAATTAAAATGAACTTCCTGATCCAATAAGGAATGGGGGAATGAAGGATCTAGGGTTGGGGTAGACCAGCAACAGCACTTAACATCCACAGGCAAAAAGGCGGTGGTTATCACACTGGATGATAGGGCTCTGTGGTATTCAGAAGGGTCTGATGGCAGAGGTCTTCATCAGTGGGCAACTGAAGAGAAAACCAGCCAAGGGACTTAATTTGTATTAGCTGAAAGACCAAAACAGAAACAACACTCCTCCAAATTTTCTGAGCACAAGCTTGATTAAGTCACCATGCGAGGGTTACAATAAAACCTACTAAATTCTCACACAAGAGTCAGTCCAGAAAGGCAGAGTCCCTTGAAATAGGGGCAGATGCCCTTGAAACCCACAGGTAACATAACAAGTAAATACTGTGAATCTGTATTTTAGCTTTTTTGCAAAGTGATTACTGGTTATTCCTAAGGCCATGGTGACCTGATGAAATGAACATATTCCTCTCTGGGGGGATTACTGGATGCTTTCTGAGGACTCAGAATACCATTTTACACCAGTCCAATACCCATTACCAGAATTGTATCTTCACTAGAGATGTTACCCAAATCAACTCCTCAAATGAAATTTATGGGATCCCAAATTCATTCCATGGTTAATTTCTCAGTTTCTGAATATTTAGTGAGAAGAGAGCCTCAAGAGTTATCAGAATTCCTTTATTGTTTTGTGAGTCCTTGATGAAAAAAAACTTTTGTAGTAGCAAGGGCCAAAAAGTCTCAAAATCTCATACTGTGTGCTAGAAGAGTTTATTTATTTATTTATAAAGATTTTATTTCTTTATTTGAGAGAGAGAGGATGAGTGGAGAGAGGAGCAAAGGGACAGGGACAAGCAGACTCCCCACTGAGTGCAGAGCCCGATATGGTCCTCAATCCCAGGACCCTGACATCCTGACCTGAATCAAAGTCAGGCCCCTAACTGAATGAGTCAACTTTTTGGTTCCCCTAAAAGAGTTTAAGTGAAACATTGTTGTGAGTATCATGGAGATCGATGTCACTATCAGAAGTCTATAAGATTCAAAAGAAGTATTCATTTGGAGTATCTATTTAATTTTCTATTCCATGTGGGCTTTTGGGTGAGGGCTTGTAGAGAATGATACTAGACTATCATAAATGTAATCAGTGTGGTTCAATGAAATCTGCTAATTTAGATATGGTTTCTTTTCTGGAACAAATTAATATAGCTCCTGGAAATCAGTATGAATCTGCATTTGATGATGGTTCTGAACAAGGACAGAAGTTGCATTAATTTGTCAGTGACAGCGGAGAACCTTCACCATCTTAACCTCAACATCATCTTATGTCAACATTTTATTGAGTCTCGTGATTTTATTCTTTTTTAAAGATTTTACCTATTTATTTAGAGAAAGCATGAGCAGGGGGAGGGGTAGAGGGGAAGGAGAGAGAGAATCTCAAACAGAGATTCTCTGGGATTCAATCTCATGGCCTTGAGATCATGACCTGAGCTGAAATCAGGTTGGATGTTTAACCGACTGTGCCACCCAGACATCCCAAGTCTCATGATTTTAAACACTACCTATATGCTAACCAATCCAAATCTAACTGAGTATTCTCCCCAAAATCTAGCCTAGTGTATCCATCTGTCCACTTGGTATCTCTACTTTGATGTCTTATAAGGATCTTAGATTTCGTATGTTCATAAGTAAGTTTTTGACCTACTCCTTCCTCATCTCAGCTAATGGCAACCTTATCATCCTAATTCTGCAAGACCAAAATAGAATAAAAATAAACAGAAAAACCTCCCCAAACAAAACCATTCTGTTTCATTATGTTGACAAATGAGACCAGAGCATGGGAAAGAGTGAATGCACTAGCTACTTCAGGGGAAGAGTAGAGTAGAGTGAAGCTCCCTTGGAACTCCATAACCCACGCTTGAACCTCAGTGTGGGAACTTGGCAAGTTACTTTAAGCTCCCCAATCCTTGGCTTTCTCATCTATAAAATGGCAGGAACTGCAGCCAGGTCCTCATAAAGCTTTTGCGATGCTCGAAGGAGTTAATATATTTGGTTAGAACAGTGTCTAACACATAAACAGGACATAATAACTTATTATGTCTGGGTTAAAGCATGTATTTCAAAAGATGAGAGATACATCTACAGAAATATTGGAGCTTACCACCATCAAGACATTTGGGGTGGTTTATGGTGAGTCACTTACTGCTGACAGAGAGCGAGCGAGAGAGAGAATGCTATATTTGAGTGTGCTGCTCCCACCCTTTACCACCCAGTCCCCAAAGTTACAGGGTTTAAAATGGGATTCAGAACAAGAGAACATTTTCTTGGTTGAAGTGCGAACAACCGTCTTTGTTCCTTTATAACCTTGAAGATCCTTATACCGTCTGTGCCAATTAGATAAGAGAAACCAGAGGAGCCTGTGTCCTTTCTATCAATTAACATTTGGAGAAAACAGTTCTTAACCTGTTAATGGTTCTTGGGTGGACACTGAATTCTTGCCCATGAGGCTTTGAGTGATGATGTGACCTCAATTTCCCATAATGAACTGGGTATTAACTAATCCACTTAACCACAAATTAGGCATATTCAAAAGTGCCGTGACAAGCCTTCCCAGATGCTTCCCTCTCCTGATTTTTTTTTTTTTTTTTTTTGAGCATCAAGTAGATTATATTCAACAGCGTTTTTTAGTTAGGTTGGAGCCATGTGGTGGGTTGAACCAATGTGTGCAGTAAGATGTAACATATTCCATTTCATGTGTATTTCCGCTGTCCATGGGGCTGAGAGTAAAGAAATCCAACAAAGTTGTGCTGTAAATGGGAGGTGCCCACGTCAGTGTGATACTATTGCGAAGAGAGATATCCAACCCACTTCAGATTGGAATGTGAATGAGAAATACAATTCATTGCATAAAGTTACTAAAATTTGAGGGCTGTTTGAAATAGCATCTAGCACTGATTATCTGGACTGATTAAAGAGAATTCCTCATCGACTGGTATTTGAGACCAAGCCCAAGTAGGTCCTAAAGGCAAACGTCAGTTGTGTGAGCATATAGTTCACATTCCTGGGACACCAGCTCCTGCCATGCTGTGAGCCCTCCCTCCCTCACACCGGAGGCTTCCTGAGGTCTTCATTGTAGGAACACTAAATAGCTTTCCAATTAATTCCTTCTCTGCTTAAATTTAAGCATGTCCTGGAACCAAGATACACTCATCTTCTTCAAATTTTGGAGGAAGACAGGAGGGTCTGCAAACCACAAGCAAAACCTAAAGAGTCTAAATTCTACCTAGAAAATCAACTTGGTTCTCTGCTCATTCTGAAAATGGGAACCATAAGGAATTATAAATATATATGTGATGAGGGGGGTTATGCAGAGAGAATAAGCACAGATTCAACATGTTAGAAAAGGAGTCCATGTGTTCTAATACGATTGTAGAGGGGAAAACAGGTACAGATATTGTCAGTCAACTTCTCAAGGTCATATAGCCAGACATTGGCAAGTCCAAGACAAAAATCTGGCTCTCTTGAGTCTCATTTTTTTTGCAGTGTTTCATGCAGGGGATGCTGGGGAAGGGGTGGGCTCCCAGAGGGCATCTTCTGAAGCCAGACTGTGTCTCCAAGACAACACACTGGTGATGCTTCTGGGAGGCACCTTTTGAAAGAGCAAGACTGAAATGATAACGAAAGAGAGAGATTGTATAAAGAAGCTCTGTGGGGACAATCATATCCTTAATCAAGCCATAATATTTGAATGTTATCACTTTTAGTTGAAAGTGTGCCTGCAAGGAAAGCATGGTATGTTGAAAATTCCATGGTCTTGCTCCAGAAAGTCACCTCTGGCTCCATTAAAAACTACATAGTATGCCCAGCTACCATTAGAAGGAAATGCCTCCCAACCAGCACGTGTGCTGATGGGCAAATAAGCTGGTACACCCAAAAGTCCTGAATTGAAAATGGTGGAACCGTCTACACAGAGACCGCAGAGGAGCTGAGTGATTTAATACGATCCTAGAATTCTAAGGGTGCATGAGACATTAGAAGTGATCTTGCCCAGTCTCATCATTTCACACATCAGGAACGGAGGCTCAAGGAGGGTCAATGAATGGGTCAAACCCGCATAACTGATGAGCCTCATATTCATTGCTAGGTTTCAGGGATTCTTGCTCTGCTGAGAGTCTTCACTGGGGCAAATTTTGGTGCTCCTCAAATTTTTATGGGCTTGAGAACCACTTGGGGGCACCTGGGTGGCTCCGTCATGATATGAGGGTTGCAGGATCGAGGCCCATGTCATGTTCCAAGCTCAGCATGGAGTCTGCTTGGCCCTCTCTCCCTCTAAAACAAATAAATAAAAACTTAAAAAAGAAAAGAACCACTTGAGGATATGGTTAAATGCAGATTTTGTTTCCGTAGAAATGAGGTGTGGCCCAGGATTTGGGATCTAACATGCTTTCTGTTGATACTGATGTTCACATGCCTTTCAAACTAGGTTGACATGGAAATCACCTGGGGAGATTTACCACTAGTCATACCTGAACCACACTGGAATGTTGATTCTGATAACTTGCTCTGGGCTGTGACCTGGACTTTCTTTTCTTTTCCTTTTTTAAAAAAATATTTTATTTATTTTTTGGAGAGAGAGCCTGAGTATGAGCAGGAGAAGGTCAGAGGGACAAGCAGACTCCTTGCTAAGCATGGAGCCTGACCGGGAGCTCTTCCCAGAACCCTGAGATCATGATCTGAGCAGTGGTCAGACACTTAACTGACTAAACCACCCAGGCACCCTGGACTTTGTTTTCTTAAATCGTCCCCAGATGAGTTATGTAACAGAGTCTCAGAACCAGCATCATAAAGTCACTTTATTTTACATGTAAAATAATTATTTGCAAGGACAGTGGCCTTTTGCCATTCTCTAATTTTTAGAAAATTTGCACCATTGTTCTTAGAGTTAATTAGAGCTAGGTCATCGAGGCCATGGTTGGTAAATTAATTATCACAAGGCTGATGAGCTGATTGACCTCTTATAGTAAATACAGTTTGCAACTTGGAGAGAACAGATAATTATCTCAACAAATGAAATTGTCTACAACAAACATTCATACGCTGATAAAGGCCATAAATCAAAACTCTTTGGGAATATTAAAATCAACATTTTAATATTACATGAAAAATCCAATTCTTCTTAACCAAAGGATTTACATACTCACCTTTCTGGTGACAAGATAGAGAATAGGTAGAGATTTAAGGTCAACTTGATGGTGAGTGTTCTGTAAATATATACCAAATCTCTGTAATGTATCTAACAAGTTATTAATTCAGCGCTTGGATTTTTCAAAAGCGCTCATATTCCAAAGCTTATTAAATTTCACTAAAATGTTTGCCAAAAAAATTCTCATAGCTTCTGATTTCAAGTTGAATTATAATGAAAGCTGAATCCAAGGTAATTAGAGATTTATTTCCATCCTCCTGATGTACTTTTTTTTTTTTTTAAACATCGTCACACAATCTCCCTGCACAGAAGTTTGCCCTGAACCTTGAATGTGTGGGACAAAGTTCTGCATTTATATTTTTAAAAGATTTATTTGTTTACTTGAAGCGAGAGAGAATGGGTGTGTGCACACGAATGGGGGGAGAGGCAGAGGGAGAGAAAGAATCTTTAAGCAGACTCCCCACTGAGCACAGAGCCTGATGCGGGACTCAATCTCAGGACCCTGAGATCATGACCTTAGCCAAGGTCAAGAGTTGGACACTTAACCCACTGAGGCAACCCGTCACTGCCCAAGTTCTGCATTTAAAGGCCATCTCTTATCTTTGTCAAGTTGCCTTGCCTGAGCTGAGCATCTCTGCCCGCCAGGTCCACCAGCCAGCCAATCGGCACCCATCCTAGAGAAGGAAAAGAAATCCAACTTTCTAATTCCAATATTAGAATTGCTAACATGTGTTCTGGTATCTTGGTAAAGATTAAATTACAGGGTTTTTTTCCTCCTGGAATTCACTAGGACTGCTAAAGTGAATTGATAGCAAGTTGAAAAAGAAATCATTCAATGGGTCAGATGTAGTGTTGTTTTGGATTAGAATTAAAGATATCTGCTGATAAAACTTTGGGACATCATTTTCTTCATTCTTCTGCCTTGGCTGGAGAACACTGACTTTGGTGGGAAAATCAAAATTGAGATCCCATAAAACTGTATTCTTTGGAACCATCTTTACAGATAGCTGGGTTTTGGGAAAGGTTTGCACATTGAAATAAACTGTTCAGCAAAACTGGTAGTACTGAGTTTCGGCTAACCCGTTATTGCGACCCTGGTTTATGGCATGTAAAAAGAGCTGGCTTAGAAATTCCTTTTAAGGACCTTTTCCCAAAAAGCACATGGCCACGAAGATTTTTTAAGACCTTGGCAGTAATTAGTCAACTAAAACCTTTAGAGGCAGAACATGTGACCCATGAAAGGCAAAATGGATTGATTTCCCTAGAACTCTCTAGAGATCTCTGGAACATGACCCAGAGGGACAAAATTTTTTTTCTGGAATGTCATACTATAGGTGCAATGTGCAGAAATCCCAGAACCTGTGGCTATGTTACGTTGCATGGGAAAGTGTGCTGGTGGAATGAAGGCTACCAACCAGTTGACCTTCAGCTGCAAAAATTCTCTTGGGTTATCTGGGTAGATCCAATGTAATCACAAGGGTCCTTAAATGTGGAAAAGGGAAGCAAAGAGAGAGAACCAAAGAGGTAAAAATAGTAGCAGGGCTTGGTCTGATGTTGCCTTCTTTGACAATGGGAGAAGGGGCCATGACCCAAATCATATGCACAGCCTCAAGAACTGCTAAAGACAAGGGGATTGGTTCTCCCCTAAGCCTTCAGGAAGGAATGAAAACCTGAGGGTACCATGACTTTAGCCCAAGGAGACCCATGTTGGACTCCTGACCTTGAGACTTGTTAGATAATAAATTCATATTATTGTAGGTCACTAAGTTGGTAATGATTTGTTATGGTAGAGATAGGAAGCTAATCAGAAAAAGGACTGGATTCTGCCACTTCTTGAATTTTTTAAGGAAAATCATTCTTGGGAGTGTTTGGGTAGCTGTATATCATAGAAAACCCTTCTTGGCATGACCCTGCCTACCTTCAGTTTGCATCTCCCACCCCACCATAACCTCCACCTGCTGTTACCACTAGGGGTCCCGTACTTGGGGTATTTCTTCTCTTTCCATGCATCTTCTCATTCTCTCCCCTCCTTCTTGACTGTGCCACTTCCTGAAAACTCACAGTGGAACGTCTGTTCATCTTCCGAACCCAGCCTTCTTTGGTGGTTTGAATGGGTCATCTTCTCCTTTGAGACACTCCTCCTGTTCTTAGCACATGCATTTATGAATACACTCAGCCCATCGCAATCAAATTATTTCCTTCCTGTCTTTCTTACTCTGTTGGAAAAGAGGACTTGTTGATTTACCTCCTGATATCCAGTGTCCAGCACACGCATGATCATTTTGCCTTTTACATTTGACACATTGTATTGAATACCCACAATGCACCAAACACATGGCACACATTCAGTGAATGTTTGCTGTAGATAAATTAAGGTAAAATATCTGGACATTTTAGGTAGGATCGTGATTGGCTTTATTCTTGGTGGGACATTTCTTGGTTTCTTTATTCTTGGGACATGGTGTTTCATGACCCATTTAACTCAGGGTCAAGTTAGGAGAATCTTGTCTTGCCCATGGAAATGGCATAATAAGACAATGAAGAGGACAGTCCTGCCATTACCCTGAGTTGTCTAGGAGCCACCACTTACTAGTTCTATGGTCTGGGGAAAACTACATAATCTAGTCCTCTTTTCCTTATCTGTACAATGGAAATCTTAATAACATAGGGTGCAAAGATCTTATCAGAAGTAAATAAGATAATCCAAAAAGGGCTGAGGGGTTCCTGGGTGGTTCAGTTGGTTGAGCGTCTGGCTCTTGATTTTGGCTCAGGTTGGGATTTCACAGTTGTGAAATTCAGTCCCACATTGGGCTCCACGCTCTGTCTGCTTCTCACTCTCTCTCTCTCTCTGCCCTTCCTCTCTCTCTCTCTCTCTCTCAAGTAAAATCTTCAAAAAGAGATGAAATGCTACTTTGGGTTATAGTTATTATTATTACACATTGCTCTTTCCCCCTTTGGCCTGAATTCCTGGAACGGAAATCTGTCACTTGTGATCAGTTCTTGTGATTTTTCTGATGCCGTGTATCTGTCCTCATGATTTAATCCCTATCCCATTTCTTTTGTCAAGTTAGGCTTTTCTTTATTTTTTTAATTTAAGAATTACCTTGTGTTTTATTTGTATTAAAACCTTTATTTTGTCTCCTCCAAATAGGTTCTATACGCAGCAGAATATAAACGGTTCATTTGAGAAATATCTATAAAACTGGAATGTTAGTACTATTTACCTCATAGGCATATTGTGAAGATAAAATGAGAGGAAGGGTATTGAAATTTGTTTTGGAGTTAAACCTTTTCAAAATGCCCCAAGTGCAAGGAACATTTATATCAAGTTCATGCATTAAAGAACATGGTGTTTATATTAGTTTGCAAGGGTTGCTATAACAAAGTATCACCAACTGAGTGGCTTAGAAAAGAGACATTTGTGGTCTTGAAGTTCTGGAAGCTGGAAGTCTGAGATCAAAGTGTCCACAGAGTTGTGTCTGAGGGCAGTGAGGGAGACTCTGTTCCATGCCTCTCTCCTACTTTCTGGCATTTTGCTGACAATCTTAGGCATTCCTTGACTCATGGACACATCACCCCATCTCTGCCTTCATGTTCACATGGCTTTCTCTATGTGTGTGTTCCTGTCTCTGTGGTCAACCTCCCATTTTTATAAGGACAACAGTGGTCGAGATTGGGGCCCATTCTAATGACCTCCTCTCAACTTGATCACTTCTATAAAGACTCGGTGTCCAGGTAACATCACATCCTAAGGGACTGGGGTTAAGGACTCCAGCATATCTTTTCTGGTGAGACAGCACTGAACCCCAAAAAGTGTCCCTGGGTTAAAAATATTAGTAAAGGATGGTAAGTTAGCTTTGTGCTCATTTCTGTTGTGGAAAGAGGGGTAGGATAGTCTTTTGACCCTAGTACTCTCAAACAGGTAATGGCCATCCTGGGCTCAATTTCCTCTAGTGTAACCACCATGTTTTGGATGAGATGGTCTCTGAGCACCTCCCCTGCTCTCTCAGATGATATCTCTATGAAGAGCTGCAGGAGTAACTCACATTTATGAAACACTCTATGGCTTAATAAGCACTCTTGGGGTACTTACTTCCTAGAAGAACCAGGCGAGGTGCCTATTAATATCCCCTCTATTTTTGAGGGATGGAAAGATAAGTCACTTCTCTAGGCTTTCACTCCTGGGGACTGTCATCTTCTGACACTGAATGTTGAGCTCCTTCTTCTTCTACAACACAGCTCCAAATTTTGTGAAATAAAAGCCTTAAACTGTTTCAGGGAATTAACATCTGCATCTTGTTACAATAATTAATGCCGTGATATAAATTTTATTCAGAGTGCCAGAATATGGCATTTGACCCATGGCTTGACAGAGAAGAATACTTGAAAAAATAAAACCATTCTGTGATCTTAGTCCTGGGTTTGCAAAAATTGAAATATCACCTACTACCACCTTCCAGATGCTGTACCGAAGTGAATCACTTAGGGTTATCAGCAATTATCTCCACTATGAATATCACTCCTTGGAGAAAAGAGATTTATTAGGGTCAGTGGATTTAAGCCTTCAGCGAATTTATTTTCAAAGCTGGAGGAACCCACTGGTTTATTTCTATGTAAGAAAAATTAAAAGGTATAAAAAACCCCATCCAACTGAGTGTTTGGGAAGGCCTGCTGAGAGGAAAAGGGGAATGCCTGTCCAATTTTTGATTTTATGAAATCTGTTCTTGTTGGTTTTAGTGGATTCTATTTAGGATAAAAGTAGTAAACTGCTTCTGGCTAACAGAATGCATAACTCAAAGCATCGCATTTTGGCTCTAAAGTTACACAACAGTGTCTGCCATATAGTGACTAATATCTCTGAGATGCAGGGTCCACATCAGGCACAACGTGAAGTGCCAACATGGGTGATACAGGGTCTTGAGTCAAGGGGTTAGCGGTCATGGTAGAGGTCAAGTCCCCAGAGAGTGAAATGAGACAAGGGAGCTATCCCACTCAGCACTGGGTAGGGCTTTCAAGAAGGGAGAGTTTCCTGTGTGCTTTTGGGGTGGGGATGGAGCTGTTTTTTCATGAGATGTCAGTTGAATGGCTCTTACAAGATGGTGGGATTTTAGGATGAGGAGGAGTAACAAAATTTATTGAGTTTCTATTATGTGCTAGGCATTGTGCTAAGGATTTGGTATGTTATAGGAATGGATCTCCTGTAGCTCAGAACCTGGGGTGTGCTGGGAGGTGCTATGCCTGGGAAACTGGTTTCTGCATCACCTACTCTCAATAATTACTCAGGACCTGGAGAGGGGAGGTGGTTGTGCTTCAGTTAATTGCACATGGGGGCAGGCAGGGCAATAGGTGCATATCTGCTACCCTTAGGTGATCAGGAGGGAGGGGGGCCAAGAGGGTATAAACCTTGTGCCCAAGCCCTAGAAAGTTCTTCTAATCTGGGAATCCTCACTTAGAGCACTTCTGATTCTCATGGGAATGAGAATTCTGATTCTCACGGGGATGCTGGGGCATGGGACACTCTACCTCCATCTGGGATACCCAGATGGGAACAAGTGGTGTGAACATCCCTCTACATCCCCATACTTTTGTCACTCAAGAAACTTTAAATCTATAACTGACCATGTGCATGAACTCCTAATCAATCACATTACCATCCCATTGTGACAATCACACCTTTCTCTGATTTATTTTATTCCATTGGAGTGAGATAACCCTACCTACTGCTGTTGACCAGCAGGCAAAGACAACCAGGAATGTCCCCGTGGGGAACAAAGCTAGATTTGTCACTTGCCACAGCAAGGGATCCAGCACATGGTGGCAGGGAGGTTTTTCGAAGGGAGATGTTTAGGAAGGGACAGCCAACCATCTCATCCTTGGAACCCGGGAGCCCACATGGAACTACTGTCCACGAGCCTATTCTGGGACATGTAGATGTGAGTGGACAGGTGTTAGTTTGTAACAAACATCCTGCTTTGGGTTTGATACAGTTCTATTCACTACTTACTAAGGATTATGTTGATCCTCTGTCTGGCAAGGTCATGTAAGTTACTCTAAGTTGGTGGGAAGGTCAGAAGGGAAGTGAGCCCTGCAAGGTGACGGGTTGTGATGGAGGAAAGCCTTGAATGTCACGCTTTGGAGTTTTCCTCGGACTCCACGGGCAATGCCTAGCCACGGAGGGTTTGAGCAGGGCTGAGGCCTGGTTAGAGCTGGATGTCAAAGCCACTGGTGTGGTCCCAGGGGACCAGAGAGTCCAGGGAGCAGGTGGAAAGGCTGTTAGAAAACCAGTAACCACACTCGTAAGACATTCGATGAGATAGTTAAACTCTATCTTAAGGAACAAAAAGGACAATCCACTATAGAAGCTGGTAATGCAAGAAACACAATCTTGTCTCCTCCATTATTGTTTCTGGTGGTGAATTCTCATCCTTTTCAGCAAAAGTGGTCTGTGATTCTTACTGGTGGTGTGGTGGTTCTTAAAGTGGGTTGCCTCAGACCAGCAGCCTCAGTATCATCTGGGAACTTGTAAGAAATGCAGCTTCTCAGGCCCACCCAGACCTCCTGATATCCTGGGGGCAGGGCCCAGAGATCTGCATGTTTATGAGTTCTCCAGGTGTTCTGGTGCACGCTCGCTCGGAGAACCCCAAATCCAGCAGATGTTGGATATACATAGATCTTAGCAAGTGTTAAGCTGTTTAAATAAAATAAAATCCCTTCGCATCCTAAAACCTCAGTAGCAATCACGGCTGGGATGTTAGTACTATCCATGCAATCCAACTTGGCCTTGTTTGGGATTGAAATATCTCTTCCTGTATCTTCGGAAACATTGAAAGTCCCTACAGATAATTAGAAAATATCGTCTTATAAAATTACAAATCACAAATCACAGTTAGCTTGTTTTTTTTTTTTTTTTTCTTCCCCTTTCTTTGAGACATGAGGGACAGAGAAGGGAGGCATCTGGGGAAATTTTGTGCATGTTAATTGCAGCCTGTAGGTTTCCACTGACAATGTTTTATTTTGCAACCCTTTCCGACTCTTATTAGAAACAGGACATTTTTGTTACTGTTTGCTGCCCCGGGAGTTTTAAGAGAACTGATTTTCTGTCACAAAAGATTGGAATCAATTGCAGTCTTTCTTTCTAGATAGTGCTAAAACATTTATTTAAGAGTTTAGCAGCTCGCCTGGCCTTATCTGTATTCTGAACTGCTTGTCCAACGAAATAAAATTCATTCATGCCTTTGCTCCTTGTGTTATTGACAAAGCACACACTTTATGTGACTCAAAGCCAGGATCCTGTCTTCTGGGAAAGCTTCTCTCTAAACTTGTCTCAAAGAATTATTTTATTACGTGCTTTTTTGCGTGTGCCAACTCCAGAACACCTGAGCAAGGAAACAGAATGATCTGCACTGGTGATTTGGAAAGCCAAAGGGCAAAGATAAGGGGGACTTTGTGGGCCCAACCTGGATCCTTCACCAGACTACAGGAGTAGACCTGTATGTTTTGCCACTTCCAGAACTCTCAGCTGCTCATTCGCATTTATAGATATGATGGCATTTTGAGTAGATCAATATGAAAGGGCAGAGCTTTCTTTCTTCCAGACATTTGTTTCTCACCATTGAGAACAATCTTAGCTTCATTTGTTGTGTGTTCACTGTGTGCCAAGAACGTTACCATTTCAAATCTGGAAATCCCCGTCACACAGCAAATATTCCCATTTTACAGATTAGGGAACCGAGGGACTCTTGTGACAAGAGGGGTGCAGGGTTTGACCCCAACTCTGACTGGCTCCAAGTGGGTTCTGTCTAATGCACCATGCTGGTAAGACACCATCCCCATGTCTGTCAAGGAAAACTGGGCCCTGCTCTCCTGCAGGTGCCTGGAGCCTGGTCCTGCCTTAGTCATCATGTGCAAGCATCTCAGGGCTCCCTGCGGGGGCTCCCTGCGGGGGCTCCCTCTGGGGGCTCCCTGCCAGGAAAGGAGCAGAGGACTCACAGCTTCTATGTGAAGTCCTTGACTCCTTCATGTACGCATTCTTTTCTTTTCTTTTTTTTTTTTTTAAAGATTTTATTTATTTATTTGACAGAGAGAGATCACAAGTAGGCAGAGAGGCAGGCAGAGAGAGAGGGGGAAGCAGGCTCCCTGCTGAGCAGAGAGCCCGATGCAGGACTTGATCCCAGGACCCTGAGATCATGACCTGAGCCAAAGGCAGCGGCTTAACCCACTGAGCCACCCAGGCGCCCTCATGTACGCATTCTTAATAAGAAAGAAAACAACCAAAAGGCTGGGGTTGCTTGGAGGTGGGCACCTATGCCAGCACTGTTGAGCAAACTGAATCTTGCCAAGGGTTAAGCTTATCCTGCTGTAGCATCAGAGAGCGGATGACAAAGAGGGAGTGTCGTTATGGAGCTGCGTGCCTTATCTGGCACATTTGTCCAAGTTGTCTGACTCCCTCTATGTATCAGCAAATATCTTGGGTGGTGGATACATGAAAAGTGTTGAGAAAATATCACATTTGGGAACGGCTGGACTGATTATGAGCAGAGAAGCTCATCGCCATCTGTGGCCAAGAAGCATTCAAGGCACTCCTTACTGGCAGCATGTACTGAAATCATCAAAGCCCTTGTATTTATTTGTTTATTTTTAGAGAGAGAGAGAGAAAGAGAGAGGACGAGTGGGGCAAGGGGTGGTGGCAGAGGGAGAGGGAGATTGTTAAGCAGGGTCCACACTCCCCAAGAGCCTGAAGCAGGACTCGATCTCATGACCCCGGGATCATGACCTGAGCTGAAATCAAGAGTTGGACCCTGAACCGACTGAGCCACCCAGGTGCCCCTGAAATTGTCAAAGCCCTTTTAAAGCTAAAGGCTGCATCTCAGTGTTTCAAAAACGTTATCTGCGTTACCTTGAGCAACAACATGGAGTTATTCCCACTCCCATTTCTTGGATGAGGACGTTAAACTCAGGGTATGTGAGGGACTTGCCCAAAGTGCTACAGCTCACGGGTGGCCGAGTTCGGATCCGACTGCAGCTTTCCCGTCCACAGTTGGTGGGACTCAGCTGTCTTCGTGGAGAAGAGCTCATAGGGCTTGGGGAAGAGATGAGTAGAAGAAGGGAAGCTTGTAATACTGATGCAGATTGATCTTGAGAAAAGTATCTGACCCCAGAACCAGAGCAAGGAAAGCATAGGAGGAACTCCTTGCACAAGAGAGTAAGAAAAAAAAAAAGTTCTCAAGAAGTGATGAGGACACATAAGAGGACGTAGGTGTCAGCCAGAAGGATCTCCTGCCAATGACATTAGATGAAGAGCTGCTCCCAGGATCTTAAAGAACTTCTCCAACTCGACACCCAAAGAAACAAATGGAGAGTTCTTGTTGATAAAAATTCTTACATCTTTCCTAGTTACAAATTAAGTCATGCTTTGGAGTTGGGATAAACTCAGAAGAAATGTCTAGAGAAAATAAATGTCCTCACTGTGGGGCAAAGCCAACAACTTGACAAGTTTTTCAAATACTTGTTCCCTGTGTATGTTTTCTTCTAACCACAGAAACAACTCATTTATCTCAGGTGGCTAGGGAAAGAGGTATTCCACGCAACTGAATTAGATAAAGCCCGAATTAAAAAAGAAAATCATTTTAAATAGAAATCTTCCTAAAATGTGTTATGTATTCCCTCTACATTCTTCTGTGGAGTTTGCCAATTGAGATTTGACTTTGGTCGGTCTTTCTTTCTTTCTTTCTTTCTTTTTCTTTTTATGACTCCAGGCTCAACACCTGCTGTTAGAACAGACCATTTTTGTGGAGAAGACTTGGACTGGAGGTGGGGTTTCAGGCCATGGTAGGTGGCTGACCCAAGCCAAAGCCTGAGTATGAGCAGAAAAACTCTGCAAGGAGGCCATGGCCGTGGCCAGGTGGGATATAAGGCATGGCAATGAAAGGAAGAAGGTCAGGAGGGCCCAGTGGTTTGGCTGAAGGTTGGGCCATTACCCCACCGTGCCCACATGCAGAACCCAAGCAGCTCCTGGCACAAGAATGCCCTGATTCCTGCTCTGTTCCCCCAGCAGAAGGGGCATTTCACATCAACTCCATTGTCTTGCTCATCCAAACTTCAGGATCGTCAGTGGTAAATACAGTTAGGCAGGAGGCTGATAAGGTACAACTAGAGAGACACACAGTCAATGTTGCATGGATATAGGGACACTGTTCTTGAGGTTCCCACCACATGGTTCATTTCTTTGCATTTTGGTATTAGCCCTTGCTTTAACCTCCAAGTACCTGACTTTGGTACTTTTGGGCTTGGATAACTCACTGGCAGGCCCTGTCAGGCCCTGAAAGTACCACACCATGCAGATTCTGGCTGCGTCTGCCTTACCTTGAGAATCAGCATTTAGGCCTGTCCTCCACCTTGTCCCACTTCTCAGATGCCTATTCGTGAGCCTGTCTTCAGGTCTCTCCTAGTCCCCCTGGTCCTAGCTTATTTCCTTGATCTACAACATGCTGCCCCCACCTTCTCTGGCTCCTCCCTTGGGCGCTGATGTAGAAAGCTAGCCTTAGCTACCACTGTCATGGGATGATCTGTTTTGAAACAAGACGAGACTGGTGGAAGTCGTTGAAATGCCTGGCAGAGCAGGGAACGTCCACATGGGCTGAACGGTGGCACAGTGGGATGGGTCCCTGGGATATGGAGAAGCTCTCTCCCAAAAAATCCATTTCCTGATGACTTTCTGATTTTGAAGGAAATGCAAAAGGAATATCCTGAGAACTCCTTGCCTATCACACAATGCACTGATTTATAATGAGGATTTACCAAAAGACACATTGAGTAACAAACCAGACACAGCAAAACGGATGGGTAGTTAATTACATGGTCAATTGCTCATCCATATTTACACGGCACTATTATGGGATTATTTTCACCTTCCAAAACAAATCCATTTGGATAAATCAATATTATTTCCCAATACAGTTCCCTAATCTCCACTCAGGGAAAAAAGTACCGAGAGGCAAATCTAATACTCTTCTCAAAATAATTGGACAAAATCATATCCAAGAATAGCTCTTCAAGAAAAAGCCTGGTTAATAAGTATTTGACAGCAATCAGAAGACGTTACTAAAGATTTTAGAGGGTCCCTGGAGGGGGTATACTAATATCCCTAAGAGAATATGATTTTTCCTACATGGAGGTTTTTTTTTTTTTATGTTGTTTTAGTCATCACAGAGTACATCATTGTTTTTGATGTTGTGTTCCATGATTCATTGTTTGAGTATGATACCCAGTGCTCCATGCAGTCCGTGTCCTCCTTAATACCCATCATTGGGCTCACCCATTCCCTAACTCCTGCTCCATGGATGACATCACACGTAAGGACCAGAGCTAGGCATAGAGATCTTTGCTCCTTTTCCACACATCTCCACCCACACCACCTCCAACCCCACCCAAACCACAGAAGAGCCCAAAGACAGAGTGGGAAAAAGGTGAGGAAGAGGGAACTAGCAGATCATGCTATGGGAGAAGGTGAGGAACTTTGAAGTGGATATGAAATGGAAATTTTGAGTAAGACTCAGTTGGGTCGAACGCAGAGCCCAAACTGGGACTCGATCCCAGGACCCCGACATCATGACCTGAGTCCCAATCAAGGGCCGGACGCTCAACCGACTGAGTCAAGCAGGTGCCTGTCTAGCAGGTGTTTTGTTTTTTTTTTTTTTTCAAATTATTTTTCCTCCTCCTGATACGATGCCGAATACAGTGTGTGTAAACCCAAATTGTCATGCGTAAGGTACCATTCGGCTACGCCTCTCAAAGCTCGCAGCTGGGTGTAGATGCCTAGTGAGCCCAGTGATGATGAACCAAACCCAAATAATTCCTCAGCTTGGCTCTGATGTTAAGGTTCTGGTGTACTTACCTTTTGCGCTTACATACCTTCCTCTTATCCAGGAAGGGCTGTCTGTCGCTTAAAACAGGGCCGTCAACCCTTGTCCGTAAAAGGCTGGATAGTACCTATGTTAGGCTCTGTAGGTCCTGCGGCCTCTGTTGAGTACCTAACTATATCACAGCCTCATGTGAAGACAGACGTAGATGATACGGAAATGAGCGAGCGGCTGTGTTCACTCAGAATTTTACAGACACTGAAATTTCAATTCACATAATTTTCATGTGTCACAAAACATTATTCTTCTTCCAATCTTTACAGCCATTTAAAAAAACATCAAAAATATTCTTAGCTTGTGGGCCACACAAGAACGATGATGAGCAGGATTTGGCCTGCTCGTGCCCTTGAAGATGGGGAAGGGGTCTGGAGGAAAGACGGACACCCAGCTCCAGACTCTCTCCAGTTGCGTGTGGAGGAGGAATGTGTAAGGAACGACCCATTCTCGGAGGAGGGAGCATTGCACCTGCGGACTGGGCTGCCCGTGGGGCCCCGCTAATGCCATTCATTTCAGTGAGCTCTAACCGCTGACCGCAAAGCCACACCAGCTGCCCCTCTCACTGGCCTTTAGCAGATCAGCCGTCAGGACCTGCACATCGCTCGCAGAGTGGCCGGCACGAATGATACTTCTCTGAGTCTCTGGACATTGCTCAGCCCACCCCGGACAGCCCAGGGTAGGTATCACGTGCTGTAACAGCCTAGGACACACATCGGTCCCCCAAGCAGACAGCGTGCTTGGACGGCGTTGGGTAAAAGCGAACTTTCTCCAAGCTGGGGCCACGTGAAGCGTCCGCTCCGTTCGCCTTCCCCGTTCCTTCCTGCTTTGACACCGCATCCTTGGCCAACGGGTTCACTCACCATCCCCTCTGTTTCGCTTTGCAGTTCTGTTCTCGCCGGGAAGACAGCCCTCTCTCCTCCCAAGCCATGCCAGTCTTCATCCATACCCTGGCTCCTCATAATTGCCACGAAACGATCCTTGGAACCGTCCGTGCTGGGTAGCGGACAGCTCTCACCTCAGTCACCGGGCAGGTGGAAATGAGGTGGCCACCACCCGCCGGTGACATCCGCCTTGTCGTTCTGATCTCGCCCGAATCTCCTGTGGACCGTCTCCTGTACGTGCAGCTTCTTTCTGAAGCTTGTTCTCCAAGAAGCCGCGACTTCGCTTTGATTTCTCACACCCCCGGGTTGCCCACGGGCAAGTTCAGTTGTTTCAAAATCTCTTTAATTCCTCCATTTCTCTCCAGCTCCCCCGTAATCCAAACTGCTGAAATCTCTCTTATGGCCCGGTCTCCTTGCGAATCTCCCTGCCTCTACCATCTGTTCTCCTCCGGCAGCCTGAGTGTAATCGCCTTAATACATAAAGTCCAGCCGATTGATGTGGGTTCTGCCTTCCTCCCCAGCGTGCCCTCATTCCCCTCTCTCCTCTTGTTCATGATACCCTGGCCATGCAGCCTCCTTTAGGTCCTCAAATACGACAACATTTTGTACCCTCTGGCCTTTTGTGCGTGTCGCTTCTTCTGCCTTGAAAGGTCTCTCTCTTGCCCCCTCCCTGCCCTCTACCTGGCAGGTGTCCAGATTAAATAGTCCCTTCCGGGGAGACCTTCCTTGTGAATTCCATCTAAAGCAGCCCTCTGCCCTGGTCCATTTCCCTCTATGTGTTTTTTTATTACCACTTACCAGAATTTCCCATTAGGGATTAATTTATATGTCTGTGTCTCTCCTTGCAGTGTATTCCCCATGTCTTTCTTAGTAGTCACAAGCTCTAGGAAGACAGAACAGTGTCAGTCCTGCCTGTGTCCTCTCAGCCTGAATCAGTTGCTAAGTAAGTGGGGGTGGGGTTGTCAACAGATATTTGCTGAATGAGCAATACCAATGTCCTTCGGATCAGAAATTGTGTCTTTGACCCCCTTGCCTGCCTTGCACATGGGAGGTCCTCTACAGATGCTACTTTACTGGATTTATGGTAAAAGGATTAAATGTCATGGTGTGAATTCCTCTTTTCACACCCCTAGATTTCCTCTTTCCCCCACAGATCAAGCAGTTTCACAGGGGCCCTGAAATCTCTGGGAACCTTCGTTCCCAAAGGAGTTCTCTGTATTTCCTAACACTTTCTACCTTTTGATATCGTGTCCAGGCACCCCTGAGAGATCTCCCCTGGTCCCTGCGTCTGCACACAGACAGGTTTCATGGAATATTTATACCTCCTGGAAGGAATGAAAGTTCAGAGAACCACACAGACCTGCCAGTTACTTTCTAGGGCAGGTGCCTGAGGACAGAGAAGTGGAGTTATAAATGTTAGCGCTAAAAGGACTCATTTGGCTAATGTCTTCATTTGATGGAGGAAGGAACTGGGGCCTGGGGTGAGTCTGGTCTGAGGCCTTTGTCAAAGGTGTCTGTTCTGATCTCCTGCCTAAATCAGCTCAGGTGTCCGTCTATTCAGCAGGGGCAGGGACAGGGAGACCACCCCTACTTATGCCCATGGTCTTGTGCCCTCCTGCTCTGTTCCTGCCCAAATCCAGCTGCGTGTCCTTTGACCTCAGTTTTTCTAGTTCTCTGTTCATCGGTTCCACTTGGCAAAGGTCACCATCTCCAGTTTCAGCTTTTGTGTTCCAAGTAGGTGACCTTTTGGTTTTCTTATCCCAAAGGACTTGGAGAGGCCCTTGTGGGAGATGGCTGCTGGGGGTGGGAACCATGGGCTCCCTGGGTATGTTAGCTAGGAAGTCACTGTGTCTAAGTAGTAAGTGCTACCTTCTCAACTCCATCTTGTGAAGCGTGATATCAGCCTTGGCAAGCCACATGTGTTTTTATGCTGAATCTCTGTGAAGCACTACTCCTGGGGGGCTCTAGAGAGCTGCCCCCAGGTCCCCAATCCCCAGTCCCCAACCCCCAAGATACCAGCACTGGTTGAGTAGCGCCCTTTCTCCAGGGGCTGGGACCTGATTCTGCAGGTCTTTCCCTCAAGATCCTAAATCTGAATAATTCCAACCACCTCTTTGGGCTCCTCCAGCTTGAGTGGTGGCCATAGTTGTGTCTTTACTTGCACGGCCACACCCCGAAATGTTCTTGCTCTTTCGGTTCCCTAGTTCAAGGCTCACATTCAGCTCTCTCTGCCCGATGACTGACATGGTTCTGACCCCTCACCGGATCACGCATGACACACTGTAGACACTGCTGAGGCAGCTGGACAGGAGATGGGGCTGCAGGTGTTCACCACCTGTATGATACGGAGTTGGGGGGCGGTGAGCACGACAGTAAAGCTTATGTATCTGTTCTGGAAATAGAGTTGAAGGCTTGTACTTGCCCTGTCCTCTGTGGGAGTCACAGCAATTTCTCAGCCTTCTGCAAATGGATCCCCACAAGGTGGAGTGGGGTGGTGCTCAGGACCCTGTCAGGAGCCAGCTTGGTCACTAAGGCAGGAACATCATCTCACCGAGAGTCAGGATTCTCCCACATTGCAGACATGGCCGGATGGCCTAGAATGCTTGATATTTATATCTATCTATCTATCCACTCATCTACCTATGTATCTATCTGCCTGGGCACATGCGTGCCCATCTATAAATCTATCCAACCTCCATCAATCTACCTCTCTATCTGCTTATCTATGTACGTAGATGTGTGTGCATGTATGTACGTATCTACCTACTTACCTACATATCCATCCATCCATCAATCTATTTATCCATCATCTATTTATCTGCCTATCTATGACTGTCTGTCTGTCTATCTACCTATCTTCTTTATATCCTTTACATTCCCATTTCTCTAACCTAAGAAAGCAAATTAAAAATAGTACTCATCAAAGACAATGTGTAGTTTTAGGCTAACAATTGTTTGGAGGTAAAAATGTCATAAAGAGCATTCCTATGGATATGAAGACCCACCCTTCAGACGTTCTTTGAGAATATTCAATACAGGATTAATGTAAGGAAGGAAAATTTCTGGCTACAAATACGGCATCCATTGAAGTAGGCCAGCAGGGGATTCAGAGTACTAAAGAGTGCTCAGCTTGGCTCTGTGGGGCAGAGATGATGGGTGGAAGCTCTTGTAGTTGACTGCTCCTTGGAGTGTGTCCTGGATGGAGAAGGTGAAGTGGCCTCAGACAGGACGGGGAGGAGGGACACCACCAGGCGAAAATGGTCCCTCATGTCTGAGAGCTGTTGGTAAGTCATGTTAGTGTTCCAACTCAGAGGCGTGTCTGACCATACCGTTCACAAAGGGAAGTGGCTTATGGTCTAGTGGAAGAAGCCAGCTTCATGGAAGGGAAGAAGCCAATGAGCCTTGATTATATGAGAAGGTGCTGAGTCATGCGGCATGGATGGCAAAGGGGGGTTCGTGAGTCAAAAGAGAACTTGCTGTGTACTCAGCAGGAAGTGGGAATTCAAAAGGTCTTGGCAGAGGTGGGGGCAGACGACAAGTGCACAAGAGAATCAGAAAACTACAAAAACGAGCCAAGGAAAGTTCTCTGTAGGAACTGAAAATCAATCCTTATGTCTTTATTGAGTTTATACTGTTTTCTTAGTGCTGTGCTAAAGGCTGCAGATGATTAAGAAGCCTTCAAAGAACTTCCACCAGCTAGGGACTCTGTCAGGGTGAGTGGATATTCTGATGGGCAGTGAAGACCCTGCCCAATTCATAACGGCCCAACTGGCATGGTTTTGAGACCTGGTCCAAGGCACAATATAGAACAAGTTGCTTTGGTCCTCCATCTTAAGGAGAAGTGAGTTTCCACAGAAGAGAACATAGAATGAGAAGAAGCTGTCTGGGTTAGCAGAGTCATGGCACACGCTGGAGAACCCGACTTGACCAGAAGTCAACAGACATGCATTTTCATTCCAGTTACTACTGATGTAGCCTGTCCTGAGACTGTGGCCTGATGTCACCTCCCCATGGCCAGTGATGTCCTGTTGGGAAATAACCATCTCAAGGTCTTCCAGAGCCTTCCTGTTAGTACAGGTCTATGAGCTATTGTCCAACACACAGCTCCTTGTTTTCTTGTTATGGGTGCATTACCAATGTTGTTTTTCACCCTTATTGGCTTTAATTGCCTCTGGCTTTGTCTTATAAAACAAAAAATGAGGTGATGTGATGGAAAGAGGCAAGGCAGTCAGTATGAATGAGATGTAGAAAAAGAAAGAAAAAAAGAAACAGCAAATGAGCCAGAGACATTGACTTTAAGCTGAGCAGGGTTAGCCATGAAGGAAATAAGAAGAAAGAAGGGGACAAACAAGAAAGGTTTGTGCATAAGCAGAACACATTTTTGGGTGAAATCAACGGACTTTATAATACCGTAAAGGAAGAGAGTGAAACGTGAGGGCAGGTGGGTGATGGGAAGCGAAGGGAGTAAGGGCAGGACCTTTCCTCTGGGGATAATTAAAGGGGAAGGAAGCAGGGGAGTCCTACAGACCATTTCCTCTGCTGACCATCCTTGCCCACGTATTAGAATATGAACCAAGCAGGGGTAACAAAGAAGCCCAGAACTATTGTGACTTCAAGAAGAGAGAAATGAGTTTTTTTTTCCCCCTTTCTCAAATAACAGTTCTGAAGTAAGTGGGTGGGGAGAAGGAGAGCAAGGAGCTCTGCCTCGTGAGGTCATACTGGGTCTTTAGCTCCTTCTCTCTTGTGCTCGGCAATCCCCTCAAGTGTGGTGCTCATCGGTGTGACCAAAGTTGGGTTACCATGTTCCAGGACCTGGAAAGGGAGATTTTGTAAAGGACAATGTTTTCTTTTTCAATTAGTACTGTGACACTTCTGGTCATGTTTCACCAGTGATTTAAAAAAAAAAAAAAAAGATATTTAATTTATTTATTTTAGAGAAAGAGAGAGTACACTTGCAAGTAGGGGGAGGAGCAGAGGGGGAGGGAGGGAGGGGGACGAATGTCAAGCTGACTCTGTGCTGAGTGTGGAGCCTGATGTGGGACTCGATCTCATGACACTGAAGTCATGACCTGAACGGAAACGGAGAGTTGGACGCTCGACCGACAGAGTCACCCAGGCGCCTCCACTGGTGATGATTGGGTAACAGTGGGGAAATATGTCGTTGGGCAGCCGTAAGCCCACAATAACTTCAAGGTTCTGTGACCAGAAGAAGAAGGGGAGAGCTCATTTGGAGGCCAGTTAGCCTCTGTTCCAGCTCAGTCCTGCATATGGTATCGGAAAAGGTCAGGAGTGACCTTGGGCAGACGTTGGTTCATCAGCTGGGCGTCTACCAGCAGAAAGAATGCACTCCTTTAAGAACGTGCGTGCCCATCACAAAACTTTTTAAAAAGCTATCCTTTATTCATTGCCTCCTATGTGCACGGCACTGGCTGAGAGCTTTCTATAAGTATTTTATTTATTTTTCATTAAAATGTAATTATCCCATAGGGGATAGAGTCAATAATATTGTAATAACTTGGTATAGTGACAGATGGTAACTAGACTCACCGCGGGGATCATTTCGTAATGTACAAAAATATCGAGTCCCTGTGATATGCACCTGAAGCTAATAGAACATCCTATGTCAATTATACCTTAATAAAAAAAAAATCACATTCTTATCATCATAATCGGGGCTCAGAAACATGGTCCTTCCTTGGATATCACAGTGAGCACGTGCTAGAGCTCAGTGGGCCAGAGTCTTAGGACCAGGTTGTACATGGCAGTGGTGGAGAAGTCCTGTCCATGATCTAGCCTCATCACCGACAACAGCACTATGGGATAGGAACTATAACATCTCCATTTTCCATTGGCGGAACAAGACCCAGGGGCAGAGGTGAGATTTGCCCCTGGCGGGGGTGGGGGGCACGGAGGGGGGGGGAAAGCCTATCCTCTCAGCACTACTTGAGCCAGCTCCACCCACAGTCAAGCACCAAGGGGTAGATGGTTGGGGGAAGCGCCCAGCATTGCCCAAAACATGTGGACAGGTGTTAGGTGTAGGGTGGCCCATCTCTTGCCTAAGGGGTGCACAGGTGGGAGCACTCAGGGCTGATTTCAGACAGCAATGAATTCCAATTTGTTATTAATAAAAAGAGTTCAAAAAACATTTGGTGGAAGACGGCGGGATCCGGCGCTGTTTATGAGAAGGGTTTAACGGGAGAACGCGCAGCTGCGGCAGATGGATGTCGACGGGGCCTCTCCAAAGTGGTCCGCGCTGTTTTCCTTTGTCTTTGGATAAATTCGGGGGAGGGGGTGCCACGTGCGAGCCTGGATGGATGGTTTTGAACCATAGCTAATTAAAAACGGGCGCCTCCCAGAGGGTTAATGAGGAAGGAAAGTGAAATCACGCAGACACGTATCCCTCTGGTCTGGGCTCTTAGGTCCTGGAACAGAAGGGCCCTTGGCTGGGGTGCAAATGTAGTTCCTAAGCCCTTCGGTATGGGGCCAGCAGTGGAAAGGAGACACAGGGCATCCTGAGCCCTCCATCCCCAGCTTGGTCTGCAGAAGAGCCCTGCCTCACTTGATACAGGTGTTAAGGTGGCTTCTCTCCTGACCCTGAACCTCAGCATCTGTAGGGAAAGGTTAGCTCATGCCCAGAAAGAGTCCACAGCTGATCCAGCTTGGATGGTCCCCACCCCGACCTCCAGGGAAATACAGCCCTCTAGTGACCACCCTTTAAGAATCCAAGAAACCCTCCGTTAACTAGCGATGCCTCCTTTTTTCTCCTAGATGAAACCCGCCCAATCCCCAGCACCTTCCTTTTGCATATGAAAGCCCCGGTAATTACTACTTTCATCCTTAAAGCATGCAAGTGACATACAAAATTAGCACTTGAGAGGATCCACTCTTAGACCTTGTTGTAAAGCAAAACTTATTATTTGAAGATAAATCAATTTCTGTTGCCTGTATTTGCAGTTTCCCCCAGATGGCTAATTACTAAAGATAAATGTGTATAAACACAAGCCTTATCCCTCTCCATCCATCTTCCCTGCCTGCCTGTTTATCCAGAGGTTAATAACTGCAATCCTGTGGCGTATTGCCATAGTAATGGCTTTGATGGGCCCGACAAGTTTACGACCTTTTATTACAAACAGAAGGACATGCGCTTCAAGAAAGGAAGGTCATTTTAAGAGATAAATGTACAGATAAGTAGGCTCGATGAAACAGAGCCAAAAGGAAAAAGAAAACAGAAAACAAAATACAAAGGAAGGCCGGGGGGGGGGGCCACACAACGACACAAAACAAACAGCACAAATGTCACGGAAATCGGCTTACAGCAAAATTAAATAAGGTTCCTGCGAGCATTAATTTTCATATTTTCTGTTTATGCACCATTAGAATTATTCCCCGGCTTTGATTTACGAGAGATGAAGACTGGGGACCATCATTCAGACGCTCGCCAAATTCGTTTAAGGACTGAAACTTCCATTCAGATGGGACCAACTTCCTCTCCGGTGGAGAGGGCAGGTGGAAAGTGATTTGTCTTCCTCGAGTAGCTGAAGATTGACGTTCTATGTGTTCTGTCCTTCCTTCCCCCATCCCTCCGTTCGTTCGTTCCTTATCATCATATATACCCATGATAACAATGATACAACGCAGAGGAATAACGTCTGCCCCTTCCCCAACTCCCATCCCACTTTTGGGCAATGACCCGCGCTGAGAGGTCGCTAATTAAAAATATAATTCTGATATGTGCAAGACAATGTTCTAAGCCATTTACAGATATTAACTCATCTTCCCCTCATAAAAACCCTACAGAGGTACTATCATCGTATCTGTTTTACAGGTAAGAAAATAGAAACCCAGAGAGATAAGGAACATGTCGAAGGGAGAGAGGTAGTAAGAGGAAGAAAATCATCTTTGTCTGTTTGGGCTGCCCTAATAAAGTCCATGGTCTGGGTGCCTTAGAAACAATGGAAATTTATTTCTCATGGTTCTGGAGGCTGGAAGTCCAAGGTCAAGGTACCAGCAGGTTCAGTGTCTACTGAGAACACCCTTCTTGGTTTGTAAATGGCTGTCTTCTCATTGGCAAAATGGTCAAGGTTGCTCCCTGGGGGTCTCTTTTGTAAGGGAACTAAGGCCATTCATGAGGACTCCTCCTTCATGACCTAATCACCTTCCAAGATCCCCACCTCCTAATGCCATCGTCATGGGAATTAGGACTTCAACATATGAATTTGGGGGAGACACAACACTCAGACCATAACAAGGAGGGAATCAGATCCCCACTTGTAAGTATCCAAGGCTTGCTCATCTCTTAGCCGGGATGTCATCCTGCCTCTCAAGCGAGCCACTCTCTTTTGCTGGTCAGTTGTGGAGGGGACCATGTTGACCGTGAACACACACTCTGCCCAATACTCTGGGTTGCATCAAAGAAAAACTATTCTACTCAGAGTTAAATAGGAAAAGAAGGCTTTATTCAAAACTACTGCTCTAGGAAGGGAGATCAAATCAACACCAAACACAGAAGGGGCAGCTGGGGACTTAGGACAGGCAGCCAGGAGAAAATGACTAGGAGGAATTTGGTTAGTAACAAGGGCGCAGGGATTCTGGCTGAACTGGGCTCCGTAGGCCAAGGAAGGTGGGCCAAGGAAAGGGAAACTTTTCAGAGGAGCTCCCCAAAAATTTGGTCAAGGAGGGAGTCTGCGGTTGCCTCCTTGAATCTCAGAAATACACAAAGACAGAAATCTATCTGAGCACGTGGCTCTATTCCACCTTTCTGTGAATGGCATCTTGTATGTGTGGTGTTTGCCTGCGTGTGTCTCAGGGTGGTTCTCATTCGGAACATTCTCAAAACCTCTGAGTTTCAGAAACCAGTCTGAATCTGCTCTGAGCATTTAATCCAACAGTACAGAATAATGTAACTCAAGTTCTTCTAATTTATTTTTTCTTCCTCTCCTTACGGAGTTCTATTCCAACTCAAGTACAACCCCAAACTAACCTTCCAATTAAATTCCATTTCTGTGAGATTTAAAGATTACAGGATTCGAAGTTTGATTTGTATTCATTCATTCCTTTGTTCATGCAAACCTTAATTTCTTGTTGTATTGGAATTTTCAGAAGAAACAGAATCTATCTTATCCAATAGGATAAATAGATGATAGGTAGATAGATAGATAGATAGATAGATACAAAGAATAAGGCTCATGTGATTATGAAAGCTGACAAGTCCCAAGATTGCAGTTGGTCAACTGGAAGCCCAAGACAGCAGACAGTGTGCTTTCACTCTGTCCTGATCTTGAGCCAGTATTTGCCCTGGGCTAAGACCCAGAAAAAGCCAATATTTCAATTTGAGTCCAAAGGTAGGGAAGAACCAATGTCTTAGCTGAAGATCATCAAGACGCTGCTCACAGACAGGCCAATGTCTTAGCTGAAGGCAGTCAAGCAAGGGGTTCTTTCTTTTGGGGAGGGTCAGCTTTTTGTACTGTTTAGGCCCTCACCTGATTAGATGAGGCCCACCCACATTGGGGATGCCTGTCTGCTTTTCCCCAAATCCCCTGATTCAAGAGTTCTTTTCAACCAGAAACAGCCTCACAGACAAGCCCAGAATAATGCTGACCAAATGTCGAACCATCCCGAGATCCAAGTGGGTGTCTAACATTAACTATTATACCTGCCTACGTAGATCTGTGCTGGGATCCATGGTGGGAGTGGGGGACCTGACACAGACAGGCCATCAGCTCCACTTTGGAGGAACTCATAGTCTGGCCAACACAAGCTTGCAAACAACGTGTCAGTTACTCCAAATGGGTTAAGGGGTCACTTTTAGGGTTTGAAGGAAGGGAAGGGTATCACGAAAGAATCATTAACGGACAGGGAGGCGCTACTGAGAATTATACATCCTGCGTGTTTATATTGTGGAGTGTTGGCTGCTTCTTTTCCGTGGAGCCTCAGGCTCCAGGAAAGTCTTGTCCTTCTTACAACTTTTTCTTTGGGACCTTTGAGGGCTTTTGAATTACTAAGACCCCTTCCTTCTTTCCTGGCAGCCTGCCTTCTTCTCTTGTCCTGTCTCTGGACAGCCTGAGAGTCAGACAGGAGATGGTTAATTACAGTTGATAAGAAGCAGAAGGCATAGAAGCCTGCTCTGACTACACTCCATTTTCTTTCTCTTTCTTCTTTCCTAGTCATCAACCCTACCTTCTCTAAGGGCTAAGCTAAAGCCTTGTTAATAGGGTGTACTTGACCTCACCCCCTGCTTTTTCTCAACTTAAAGAGAAGACGGCCTGGAGGGAGGCCTCATTTCTAGAAAGTTTTCTTGCTTATTCGCTTTTTCGTTTACAACACCTTAGAACTGGGACCTAGTAAGAAAGTGACCCCTTTCCCTATTTGTAAAGAACGTTTTGCGTGACTTAGACCCTCGTTTTACTTGAACGCATAGATGCTATTCATGCAGGGGAGAACACAGATAGTTTTAAGGTGGCATGAGCTTGTGGAGCTCAAGTCATGTTGAGGAGGATACTATCCGAACGCCCCCAAGAGATTCACAGTGCGGGATGAGACCCTTGGAGAGAGACATCAAGGCTTCCCCTACCATCGCATTCTGCTTCCCTTGTTCGTATCTCGCTTTATTCCAAGATGGGGTTTCCAGGGTGACCCGTGTACACAACAAGAAGGAAGCATCTTTTTCTAATTATCGATTGTTATGCAACCAACCATCCCAAGATTCAGGGCTAAAACAATAACAACATTTGTTTTGCTCTTGAATCTGCTCCGTATGCCAAGCTTGGCAGGCACAGCTTATGGCTGTTCCATTTGGTGTTCTCCCCCACTCTTCGGGGGTGGGAGGGGTGGGAGGGGTGGGAGGGGTGGGGCTGGGATCATCAAGACGCTGCTCACTCACCTACTGGTGGCTGGTGACGGCCGTGGGCTGAAAACACCCCCATGTGGCCTCTGCATATGGCCCAGGCTTCCTCAAAGCATGGTGGCTGGTTTTTAGGGATAAACATCCTCAGAGAAAGAGAAGGAGAGAGACAGGTAGAAATTGTATTGGTTTTCTGAATCTAGTCTGGGAAGCCACTTAGTGTCCCTGGTGTGTTTCCTGTGCTGAGCATATACAGCTTGTATTCAGGGGGAGGGAAATCAGACCATCAAAGACTGGGCAGACATTTTTTAAAACCATGACAACATCATCTATAGGAAGTTGGTGAACGTTTCCTTCTCCGACTGGCATCAGGGAAAAAAAAAGATTACACCGTCTGCGCCCACACTTACAAGTGACATCAGAGTAATGTGAATGATTCCATACAGCGTGCCAGCTGGCCTGGTTTTGGTCTTCATTAGGTGGCCCTGATATGCTAACGAGGTTCTGAATATTAAGGAGGGAAGCCCTGATACGGGCAGGCTTATCTCTCGACATTCCATCTCCCCAAAGCATGGGTGCAGAGGGGAATCCAGCTTGGCTGGCCTGCCTTGTTTTGGGCCCTAGAAACAGGCTCTTTTGGATCCAATGGTTTTGCAGTCCATCAGTAGGAGAACGCAGCTGATACCCAGGCTCTAGGATATCAGTGCACCCCGGCTGCCCCAGCCCTCATAGGGAGACCAGAGATTCACCAGTCCCCTTTCAGAAACCAGTCTGGGTTCAAATATGCTTGCTTGGAGCCTGAGGCATTTATCTAGTTCTTTTCTCTCGACTCACTCCAGGATGTTACATCTTTGTCTCCTGTCACTCCAGGCATTCGGTTTCAAAACCAGACTTGTCGGTCTTTGCAACTTTTTGTATCATCAACACCTTAAAACCCCTTGACCAACCCATGTGCCAAATCAGGGACCCTTGGGTCCCTATGCCAGCTGAATGGTATCAGAATTCATCTGTGTGCCTCAATGTACACATCTGTAAAATGAGGAAATGATAGTGTCTGCCTTATCAAATTGTGATAGGGTTGAAATGACTTCCTTCATGTAACGTAATGAAGACAGATACAAAGCACTTCATCGATGTTAGGTATTTTTATTATAATTATTGCTTGTATTGCTTTCTGTGTCCAGATTCCTGCCTGAGGCCGGAATTCTTCAGAACCTGAGCCTACCATCCAAACTGACTCCCTCCGTTCCCAGCTTTGTCCTGTGTGGAGTTCCTCTTCATCTTCCCTGGGCTCCTGCTGCGGGCGGCATGTCCGCAGGTCTCGAGGACGGGCTGGCTCGACTAAACAGAGGTTCTGTGTCCCATGGTGTTCCCTCCCAGCTTCTCTCCCTGCCACAAAGCCGGAGATGCTCTTGGAAGGGCAGCCCCGAGCCCGTGTGAGGATGACAGACTACGTGAGATGATGGAAGTGACATCGTTAATGACGGAAATCAATGGCTCCAGCCAGAGCCAGAATCTAAAGGAGGAATCAGCAGTGAGTCCCCCTGAATATACGGTCGGGCTTGAAGCCCTGCCAGAAATCAGTCTCCGCCAGAAAATTGAGCTGTGATTATTACAAAGAGTCAGAATGATGGCTTTAGTCACGACACTTTGGGAGCTCCATAAAGAGCAGCCCAAACCGTTTCGACAGTAAGTGTTTGGAGAAAGAAGGATGGTTTGGGAAGGAGGATCTTGTTATTCCCCGAAAAGCTCCTATGAAGATGTCAGGCATATGGAAATAACAGATGGGAAAGGCGTGCCGGGGTCATCACTCCGATTGCTGAGCTCTGCTATTGACAAGCACAACCCATGTCACGAGGCAAATAGAAGTGCCAGCATTAGGGGGTGGGGGGAGAGGCACAGAGAAGGGAAAGCGGAAACCGGATATTTCGAAACATCAGGGGTGGAGAGATTTGCATTAGGAATATGGCACTCTTCCAAGGAAAAGAAAGCATAAAGCTTTGGGTAAGAAAGTGAGCACGGAAGATCCCATCCAAAGTTGATTAACTGACAGATTTGCTTTCATGTGCGTGGAATGTGATAGTTCCCAGGGTTGGGGGGAGATCACAACATGTCACAAATTCTGATGACATTGTAGACTCTCCTAAAAAATGTCCTTAACATGCAGTTTTGGTAAACAGCATGAGGAACATCCATGGGGCTGGAAATCTCACGGTTTCCCAAATGGTGATTCTGATAGTAGTGTTTTCTCCAGTGCAAAGAGATGGAGAGGCGACCAGCAGTCAGAGCCTGGACTCCCTACCCCGTGGATTTCCAGGGAGGACATCAACATGGGGTCCTCTACTGGGGCCATAGCACCACTGCCCCACCTCTGATAAGTCATGCTGATGGGGTTGAGCTTCCTTGAATCAGTCCTGCTTGAGTACTTGACTAGAATCGGGCTAAGTGTCCTCTTCACCTCCCGTCCTTTCTTTGTGAATCAGTGGGGCTTCTATTAGAATTTAGGGTAAGGCAATTTTTTTTCTTGGGATGAGACTGTCCCCCCCATTACGTGGTGCTTTGCCCCTCACCTTTAAGCACTAACGTTGGTAGTCACCTTTTTATGGTTATGGTGACTACCTCTGGCCCATTCCTAAATACAGTTTTAGAGTCTGTTGAATATGTAGTTGGTGTAAAACCAATGCTCTGGAGTTGCCTTTCAATACAGGAGTTGATCACTGTCATGGTAGAAGAGTCATGGGAAGAAGGACCAATGGACAAGCATTCGAGCCTGAAGCTGACAGTAGCAAGTCAAAACTTTCTCCCTCACTCTCAAGTCCTTGGCCTTTGCCCCAGAGCCTGGCCCAGGCCCTACTGAGCCTTCCGAGCCAGGAACCACTGCAGCCACTCCAACCAAAGGCCGCTCCTCACCTTTGAACAATAGGAGCAGGAGAGTTTCAAGAGGAAGAACCAGGAATAGGACACACAGTCCAAACAAGGCAGAACCCAGAGGAGACTCCCGTACATGGCTTTTCCAAGACTTTTCCAACTTCTCTGTTTCTCCTTCCAGAGTCTAGATCTCCTGATGTCAGCTGAGGGTTAAAGGCCTATGTCTACATGGCTTTTCTCCAGTAGTAGGTGAGAGAGGGAATCTCAAACTCTACCCTCCCCCCAATACTTTACCCTGCAGGGAGGGGAGTTTTCCAAAGGGCAAATCTGCATCTTGGTAAGGCCTGGAACATACTTGTTTGAATCACGTCATGCAGATTTCTTTGCTGAAGACCTTCTCAAACTGGTAATGATTCCGGGTCAGACACCTTGCTGAGGATTTCATGTGCATGTCCAGCCTGCTCTAGAAGGCACCTACTATAAATACCAGGAGTTTTCAGATGAGTAAACCAAATTTTCGGTATGTTGAGTTAATTGCCCTAAGATCCTAGCCCAGGTTCAAAGCTAGTTCCATCTGTTGTCGGAGCTCATGTGTTTTATAAACAACACGTCCTTCTGATATGCTAAAATATGTTAGGGAGATGCCTCAGGTAATACCACCCAAATTTATTTGACCACACGTAACAGATAAGGTGCTTCTAGAAGCAGCCTCTGATGTTCTGAGATGTGTGAACAGAAAGTTCTTTAGCCTGGGCTCTTTGGGTCAACGTCTGTTGAACAAAATAAGACCGGTTGATGAAGAAATTGAATTCGGCCAATCCTACACGAAGCTCTGGAGGTGAGAAGGCCCTTCATATCAGTCCCAGAATGGGACAAGGCAGCTGGGTCTTTAACACCATTTCCGCCCACGAGAGCTACCCCATATTGAGGGTTAGAAGACACAGGACACCTTAAATGGGAAGCATAGCCTTGAGGGGTACTTCTGTCTTCAGCGAAGAGCATATTCTAGAGAGGGAGAAGCTGAGAGATAAGTTCTTCCGTTCATGAGCAGGGCATGTGGGCAGCTCATCACAGCATCCACTACAGATCTCCAAAGCCAGACCTCCATGGCCCAGGCAGCTCACGACACCACAGAGCTTTGCTTGGGAGGACCTGCCTGCAAATCTAGTGCTCCTGGGTGTGCACACACTCTGGGAAAGCTGTCTCAGAGACTGGAGTTTGGAGGTGAGCAGTTGCTGGTTAGAAGCCACAGGATCTTTGCACATTCTTCTCTTGGAGCTTCGGATAGAAACCTGTGATACTACTTGAGTGTACTCAGTCTGGGCACTTTTAGGCATGCTGAAGAGCAGCGTGGGCATGGTCTCTGGAAAGTAAGTAAGAAAATCTACATATAGGATCTAGAGTAAATGATGTTGAGTGGATTACTATTGACTTCAGCTAGTTAGTGGCAGAAATAAGATTTGCAGAGGCTTCCCTGCTCTTAGTTCAGTGTTCTTGCCATCACACCTGCCGGTCCTTGGTTTTGGGGGCAGAGATGTAAAGAAGTTCCATTCCGAAATCCCTCAGCCTAAAGGGCAGACAACCTTATGATCTGACGGTTTTATTTGGAGACCAGTTAAAAGAGAGACGTTTCAGTTCATTGCTCATTTGTCATTCACCAGGACTGGGATGTCCCTGGGCGATGCTAAGCTAACATTCAGCAGCGTCGACAAGATGACACGCCACGCGCTGAAAGGTAGCCTTTGACGGCATTAGAAGAGCGTAATACAGCCTCCCAGGAGTGATGAGAGCGGGAACAAATGTGAACGGAAGATCAAACGTCAGCCTGCTACACAAGACAAGACCGAGACGGGACACAGGGCAGCCTCGGAGGGGAAGAGACGGGACGCAGAATCAGTGCTCTGAAACGGGAACGTGACTGATCTCCCAAATAAACAGATGGACAGATCACAGCCTCATTTAGATGCCACTTTGAGATGACTGCCCCTGGGGTTTTGGCTTCTCTTCTATAAGCAGCTCCTAGGTTTGCCAGAATATAAATAGACTACATTGAGACTTACAGCTTGCGGGGGCCTGAGAGACTCAATTGTCTCATTTTATTTCTTTCTTTATCAGAAAACCAAAGCCCAGAGAAGTCCATTGCTTGGCCTGAGCTGACATAGGTAGTCAGCCACACCATAGATGGGAAGTCAACACTTTTTTTTTCACTTGATGATTCATTTATTCTGCAGACATCGAACACTTCATGGGCACAGTCGTTGGGCTTAAACCCCATGGAGTATAGAGTTGAGTGGGGCACACTGATTGTTTCTTGGAGATTCTCAATCAACTGGGCAGAGAGGCCCATGAACAATTCATGAGGGAACACAGCAGTGAGGACAATATGAAAGCGTTTTGTTGCTAAATGACACATAAAAAGTGCTGAGCGTCCCTAGCTGCTCCTGGGGTGTTGAAGGATGGGTGGAGGTATCCTATATGCCGGTTCTCCTCTGTACCAGAAGATCCCCGAAGGAGAGGCGAGGGTCTTTAATTTTCAGCCTCAGCCCTGCCCACGTCCAGAGCCAGACCTCCATGGCCAGACCTCAGTGGGGCCGTGGATGTATTAACTATTTTAGATCCAAAGCAGGTAGAGTCTGGAATTGCTTCAGTCAACCTGCGTCCAGTGTTTTGTGTGCCTGAGTACCTGCCTTTGGCAAGACTTTAAGTGACCCACGTGCAAAGGAATGTTTTAGAAGGAGAGAAGGGAGTCTCTCATTGTTCCCTGCAGGAAGCATCCCTCGATTTTGTCCTGGTGCCTCTGCTTTCTCCGTGTCCGCATCTATGAGATGGACTTGTCTTTGTGAATCTACCTCATTCTTCTGCCTTCTTTGGCTTACTTTTTTTTTTTTTTTTAAGCTTATTTGTCATCATGCATATGTTACGGTTAAATCAAGTACTATTCCTGAGACTCTATGATGGTGGGACTCTGGTGTCTACTGCTGTTTGGTTTGCCTACAGGTTCTGTGCTCCAGAGAGAGAGTAAATCCAGTGGGGTCAACTAGAACCAGCTGTCCAACCCTCTTCCGGCCAGCTAGGGTTGGGGGAGTGTGTTCAACTCTTGTAGCCAAGGCCCTTAGGCTTTCTCCATCATCAATGGCTATGGATCATCAATGAACACTGTAGTGGCATGCTCTGAGCGGGTATTCTGAACATGTCTACTCATCATTAACAGCACACCATGGCCTTTTAGTGGTACCTTCAAGATTTGAGAAGACTTCTGCCTCTGATTTTTGTTTTCACTCAAGGGTTCCACCAGTTGATCTCAGCTTCTCATCATTCAGCATGTTGGTCTCCTCGGGCTGCCATGACTGTATCTCAGACTTGGTGGCTCACACAAAATTAATTCATTTTATCATGGTTCTAAAGGCCAGAAGTCTAAGATCAAGGTGCCAAGAGGTTTGGTTTCTGGCGAGAGATCTCTTCTTGATTTATAGATGTCTGTCTTGTCACTGTGTCCTCAAGTGGCCTTTTATCCATACATATTCTCCTGGTCTCTTCCTCTCTTAAAATAATACCAGTCCTATTGGATTAGATACCCACCCCCCCACCCCATGACATCATGTAAACTTAGGGCCTGTCTCCAAACACAGTCACACTGGGGGTTAAGGCTTTAACAAATGAATTAGGACATGGGGTGGAGGGTGGGACACAATTCTGCCATAACACCCAGCTGGGGGTTAAGGCTTTAACAAATGAATTTAGGACATGGGGTGGAGGGTGGGTGGTACACAATTCTGCCATAACACCCAGCAGTCCCTCTCTAACTGGGAATCTTCCCAATAGTTGGGTTTCCCTCTCTTGGAGTCTCGATTCCTGTCTTGCCTCACTTGCCACTAGTAGATCACAAAGGCCATGTGAAAATCGACCAATTCTAAAACAAGCAAACATTAATCCAAGCTGTTGGGATGATGGTTATCTTTGGGAATTAGAGGCCAGAAGGAGCAGTGGAAAGGGATCTGAGAAGATGTTTCTTGATCTGGGCGCTGGCTCCATGACTGGTGGTGGAAATTCATCAGCCAGCATCCTGATGGCATGTGTGTCTCCTCTCTATGTCTATTTGTGTCAGGTATCTGGTGCTGTGCAACAAGCTACCCCCAAACATGGTGGTTTAAAACAATCAGAAGCATTACTTTTTTCTCACAGATCTATAATTTGTCAGGGCTCGAGAAGGATAATGTATCTTTGCCTCAGTTGCTGTCAGCTGGGGCAGATCCAAGTCTGGGCACTAAGATCACCTGAAGGTTCCCTCGTTCCTATGTTTTGTTATTGGAGGAAACCTTCATTGGGCCTTGGCTGGAACATGTACAAGGGGCCTCCCTAGGTGGTCTGGGCTACTCACAACATGGTGACTGTGTTCCAAGGGTGAATAGAGGCAGTTGGAAGCCATATTGCTTTTCATGACCTAGTCATGTCATTCACCCCTCATTTTGTTCATCAAGCAATCACCAAGGAGCACCCAGCTTTAAGGTGAGGAGAAACAGACTCCATCTCTGAATGAGGAATGGCAACGTTCTGAAAGCGGATTTAGACAGATATACTGCTGTGGCAAATTTTGAGGGGAAAAATTGAATCCCACTACAATGTTGCACTTAAACAAAAAGTTAAAAAAAATAGGTACAATTAAAATGAGAAAAAAAATATACCAGTTTGGGAGAAACAAATCAAGCCCGAGTCACCATCAAGTAGTCTAAAGTCATGTGCCACATCTCAATCCACTTTTAATTTCCCAAGAACCTCTGTCATTATAAGAATCTTTGACGTGCAACCATTGTGTATGGAGAAAAGGAGTAAACAAAATATCAGCAGCAACCCACACTGCAGAGGAAGGCAGGTTATCACACAGGGCTGGTTGAGGCTTCTGTATCCCCCCCACCCCCAGTCATTTGTAATCATAATGGAAAAAAAGAACATTATCTACAAAATAGGAGGTGGCGGTGTGCAGGAAATGGAGCATGAAAGAGATTTGTGCTCTGATGTAGAGATTAGGAAGAACAACCCATGTAAATTAATAAATGGGATGCAAATATAACATATTCGAGTGTAACTTCAGCACAACTTCAAAGGTTTTGTTACGTGAAGAAATACAAATCCTCCGAAGCGATATTAAATACAGGCCCCCCCACCCCAACCCCAGAATGGAGCATGATTGCATTGGGATGATTACAAAAGCTTTTTGATTCGAAGGTGATGTCCAAGTTCCTTCCCATCCAAACTCTCTGCTGTTGTTTCTGGAGCCATTACGTCCTCTTTGCTCTATCATGGGCCATACTCAAAGGTAGGCTTGTTCTTCCTTACCCCATGACGACACCCAATCCATCTACCTGTGCGTTTTAGCTTAAAACTTACAGCCACTCCATCCCCGTTCTCAGAAAATTCCTCAGACCCTCCTTGTTCCATTTCCAGCTTATCTGTCCTCCAGACGTATTATCACCTCACCTCTGGCATTCCTCTCATCGCTCGTGTCCTACTTCATCTCCTGCCCTTAAACTTGACAGCAACTCTCATTTTCTCCATTTTGTCTATCTGAGAAATAGATCTCTGTTGTCCTAGACTTCCTGATCCGTGGATATTTTAAATAATTCTTCCACGTATTTAAGTTCTGGTACTTGGATCCCATCCTGACATGAGGCTGGGAGGTCACCAACACAAATTTAGGAGAGCAGGCACCACCGGGGGTTATGGCTTCCAAGACGGTACAACTTCCAAGACTTGGAATTTGGTTCAAAGAGTGTGGAAGCCACTCAAGATAACAGCACCACTGGCATCTTCATAGGTACTGCAGGATACTATTAAAGATAGAAAATTTGAAGTTGAATCGTAATGATTTGCAGAAAAGAGTAGGGGGCAGATCACCAAGGGCACTGCATGATCCCTCAGGCTTCTTACCTAGCTGCTCCCCCGAGAGATAGGGCTTCTTTGAACCCAACGCAGGTGTTAAGTCAGGTCTACTTTACCCAACATATTCATGGCAAGATCCTGAAGCAAGATCCATGGGCTCTCAATTAATATTTATTACGTGAATGAAAACTATTTATCTTATTTATTATGAAATTCCTCAGATCACAAAATTGGATACTCTCAGAAAAGTGTCCAAATGGATTTACAATTTGAGTGTATTTCTCTCTCCAACGATGGCTTGAGACACCATTTGGCACTGTCAGCATGAACAAAAGCGGGGCAGGGCTTCTCATGGACAGAATGATGAGGTATGTGAGCATGCCGTCCAGAATGATTCTGTCTGGGTCCTTCGCCCTTACCCCCTCCACAGCACCTCCTCTTCTTAACCCCCTGCTAAAGGAGGCAGAAATAATTATGGTTGAGGGAATGAAAGATATTTTCCCTTTCTAAAGCCAGCTGTTTCCCTAAGATTCAGAGGCTGGTGGATTCTCATTGTGTCCTCATCCCCAAAAAAGCTCACCCAAGCTCAGAGCTGGTCTTCTGTGTAGAGAAGAGCAAGCATTTACCGCTTGACTTTCCCTTTTCTCCTCGTGGAGGTCAACCTTGTCCATTGATTGCTACTCAGCCAGCATTTTATATTACTGTGTTGACCTCTCTTTAAAGAGCCTTTCCACTCCAAAAACATAGAGATATATTTGACAACAGGGTTATAAGAGGCCTTTCAATGGATATATAATAAAGCATCATTAATAAATGTCAGCAGAAAATCCCAACACCAAACATTTTTTATCTTTGAGTCCTTGGGGGAACTTTGAGAAACCACATCTGAATAAACAGTCCAAAACCTTTGGAAATGATACAGTTTAATTAAGTCCTCAGATATTTATTGAGATCATGGGAAGGGTAAGACCCTTAGGGTCTTGATTCTATCTCGCTCAGCGGTGAAAGGTGCAAAATGACCACTACTTTGTCCAGGTGGGGTTTAAACAGATGACAAGGAGAAGGGACATGGCACAAAGTAAGTGCTTTGTAATGGCTCAGGTTTTCTTCTCCTGGAGCTTCAAGAAGATTCCAATCTAGCAAGAAGACTAAAAATCGAACTGTGGCATAAGATAAAATATGAAAAATCCTGTAATAGAGGGCCAAAGGCTGCATTATGGGAGATCAAAGGTAAGGAGGGCTCTCTGGGGAATAAAGTCATCTATACACCCATAGGCCCCCCGAGGGCCCCCTGCATTTTCCTATACTCCTTGTAGTCAGGTGGATTTGTGCAGAAATGTCTTTGGGAAATAGGCTGTGAGTAGAAGTGATGTGTCATTTCCAGCCTAAACTGTTCAAGAGCTTTAGCCTCAGACTAGCCATCAGACTATGTCCTGGCTATACCTCCCACAGAAGTCCTGAGATGGAGGGACTACAAAAAGGAAAAAGCCAGAATCTCTGAGTCACTGTTCAAAGTTGACTGCCTAAATAACAATACGAATAAAAAAATGAACCCTTAAAAAATGTTTAAGCCACTGTGATTTGGAGGTTTGCTTGTTATAGCAGCAAAGATTGGATCATTCTAACTAAGGCAGTCAGAACAATACACAGAACAATACACAGTGAAAGCCAAGAGGTGAGAGGGAGCTCCAGAGTAGAGCAGGAAACTTCATAATAAGCTACAGAATTGAAAGAGGAGAAGGGTTTAGACAAATAGGTGGGAAGGAGAAAATTTTAGCTGGGAGGAGGGTGGGAGAAAAGGCACAGGGACTGCAACCTTCCTTAGTGTTTCCTGTGGGCCACCAGGCTGGACCTACAGTTGAGTATCATGGAGCCTCACATGAAGGTGCTTCTCTACTCCAAAAAATCCAGAAAGTAACTCTGAGATCTGCCTGGGTGCTGATTTGCTCATCCTCAAACTTCAACATTCAAAATTCTTACTTTAAACCCAATCTGTCTTGTTGCAACATAAGGTCTTCTTGTTCTTGGAATAAAAAACACAGTTGCTCACTATCACCCATAAAATATTGCTTCATTAACTTGAAAACTGTAATTAACTACATATCAGCCTTCTGGCTCCAGGCAAATATCCATAATTCCTTTAGTGTTCTCTCGCAGTCTGCTTCTAACCTGTTAATCATTTTCCCTGCCCTTTTGCCATCATCAGCAGAAGGGGAAAAAGCCCTTTAAATAGAAGCTAATCACCCACAGCACTCTGTTAGGCACTTTACAGATGCCCTCACATTAGACTAAGCCAGATATGCAGAGAAGGACTCACATGTGCATGTGCATGTGTACACTTGTGTATGTGAACCATTTTTTTTTACAGATTAATAGTCTAAAAGAGTGGGAAGAAGAGAGAATTATTTCAAAAAAGATTTAAGATGTGATCATTTTACATAACAAACTCCCCTAGCTGCCTTTAAAAATGAGAGCTCATTCATCCCCCTCTAAAAATGCTCCCCGTTCTTCATTTCACCAAGGGGCTGGCTGCAAATGCAAGTGTGTTTGTACATGGAGTTCTCTGCCCTCTGAAAGCACTTCTGTGGAAGATAATTATAGTAAAATGGACAAATGCAGTCATTGGAGAAGGTAAAAAGTAGACTTAGGCTTCAATGTGCTGTGTGATGGGATTTGTCTAAGCACAGGTGATGAATGCTGCCTCTAGGGAAAGAGAAGTGGCCTGATGACTAGAGGGGAGTTCACTCCTCTTAAGGGGGGTGGGGCAAGGGAATAACCGAGGTAGAGGCAGGTGGAAGGGGAGAAAAGTACTCTATACCGGCATATGGCCCCATTGCCATACATTGCCTGGTAGAGAGTGTGAGTCAGTACAAGCTAGTCAATGCTGCAGCAACAAGCTCCTTGGGGGCAGGAGTCTGGGTGCTGGATCCCAGGGCTCTTAAGACCCTGGCATTGACTGGTGAGCTTATCACCACCCCAGTGACTTGGATCTCTAGGTCTGGACCTACAGATGGTTTAACAAAACTCCCTATAACTCCCTTGCTATACTTCGATAAACAAGAGCTAGAACCAACAACAGGATTGGACTCGGAGCTGCAGTATCTTTCTAAGGATGAAGGAAGGGCCTCTGTATCACTGTGACAATGGTACCCAGGAATGCTGTGGTGGTTCCAGCAGCGGCAGTAGTAAAGGAATGAAGTCTTGGGAAGCAGACGGAGGTAAAGCTTTCTAGAAATGGACCCCCATGGGGACAGTGGCTCCCTTACAAGCTGTAAACTCCAATGAGGTGAAAGATGGGATAGGCGTGGGTCGTGGTGATTTCCCACATCTGTCACATAGTAGGTGTTCAAAAAACATCGCCAAACTTCAACCCAAAGTAGAAAATGACTCAGAGACCTGGAAACTGGGGGCAAATGTGGGAACAAGGGGGAAATGGTAGAAGGGATTTGCAGGGGATGGATTTCCCGACCGTTCTGTGAGTAGGACAAGCTGCCGAATAACTTTCACTTTTGTTTTGTCCTTGCTTCTATGTAAGCCTAGAATGGCCCAGAGAGATGCTATGTCACAAAGGCCAGAAGGACAAGGACATGTGCTGACTGTAGGGGAAAAGCTGGAAAGGTGTGTTTTGCCGTATTGCTTGAAGGAATAATTAACCTGGCGTAGACTCCCCACCGAGTACCTTCTCTCTCCTGGGTCCTGATCTTCTCTGGGCTCCGAGGACCCTCACCCTCCAGGGAATCAGTAATTTGGCTCTAGACTGGCCCTCTCTCATGGTTGCTTACACCAAAGAACTTGGCCATCCAGACCCCAAACTCCTGGCAAGGAAGTGGGTTAACTGTAGTTTCCTATTGTCAGTACAGAAGTCCATGAGCTTGGAACCAAAGATACTCCAGAATCTGACTATTTAACCCAAACATTCCACTTACGATCTGGTTCATTGCTCTTTGTACCCGAAAGCGCTGAGTACGTAGCGCTGAGCTCCTGTGACCGTCTTTGTAGGGACAATTTTTGCTTTCACGGCCCTGACATTTGTGAAAGTGGAGGTGATCCATTTTGCTGAATACATAATGCACAGAAAATAGTAAGGCTGAATGCAAAAAGCCAAGGCCATCCACTCTTAAACCACACATAAATCTCAGCCTTAGGCTCACATGATTACTTATTCCTCTCATTTGAGCTTGTTAAGTAATTACTACGTAAATTATTAGGATAATGTAATATGCATGACTTTAAGGAATGACAAATTGGAGCTAACTTTCTTAATTTGTTGCCATAGCTACATTTCTAGAAATTCTAAATTGTTCCTCTTCTCATGTATAAATTACTGCCATCCCGCTATTTGTTTAGCTTTGATTGGCTAGACCCTGAGCCCTTGCCCATCAAAGGACTCCACGTCCAGTCTCGAAAGTCTTGCCTTGGGTCTGAGTAGCCTCCCTCAGAGGGTGAGGAGACCTTGAAATGGAAACCAGGACTGGGCAGCCCATCCTCATGGAATGCTACCTTCCTTCTTCTTGGCTCCCCAGTTGACATTAACTCACCAGAAACGAGGGGCTAAAGTGGAAACTAGACACCACTTGTGCTCCTAAAACTAAAGAAAGTCACACTCGGATACTGGCTTAGGTCTTAAGAAAAGGTGTGACTTTCTCCGTTTCCGTAAAATATTAAAGGACACGTTAGTCACATCTCTGCCTGGAAGGTAGACCCGCTAGAAGACAAGGCGGACCTTCTAGAATGCAGCTTCCTGACTATCCATCTGGGTGGCACAACGAATTCATCACCACACTTCTATAAAAGGATGAGCAAAGATACATTTGGGCATTAAGGATCGAATGCCAACAAAATAAAAAAACAAGAGTGAGGAAAGTAATTTGAAATAGTGGAGCTCAAAGTAAGAAGGCCCTGGAAACTGTAGCATTTAAGACAAAATAATGTCAAATAATATAAATATTAAATTAAATAATATAAATAATACAAATTATGTTAAGTAATGTAAACCCTTTTGTTTTGGTAATAGGTATAAAATTCAAGGGTACCAAAATGTATTAAAAAGACAACTATTAGAAATGGACAAAAAAATGTACCAGAAAAATGTGTGTGAAAGAAAACACAATTCCTTAAGCATCTGTATGTTTTAATGGTTAAACATCTGAATAGGAAAATAATTAAAATTGGATTCATGAATATCTATTCATCTACCTACTTCTATCACATCTCTATGTATCTATAAAGCTCTTCAATCTACAGAGAATCTACCTCCTTATTAAGCATTTATGAAAGAATTGGCCCTATACCAGGTCTTGAGGAAAACTTAATAAATTTCAAAAAGCAGAAATTACAGGGTTCATATTTTCTGATCACAAAGCAAATAATAATAATGATAATTATAAATGCTTAAAATACCCACTTACTTGGAAACTAAAACAAAAACTGTAATAAGTTGTTGAGCCGTAGAGGAAATCACAACCATAATTATAGACCATTTTAAAAATAATGACAACAGAATAATGCCTATCAACTTTGACGGAAGGCAGGGAAAGTAGAAGTGAGAGATAAATGGGCACTTGCACACGCTTCCATTTTTAAACCAGGAAGGATGTACAGAAACAAATTCATGTTTCAAGTCAAGAAACGTTCCAATGTCGGAGTCAAGGAATCAGAAACACTCTTCCGGGCAAGGAGGCTTGCAGCGGGTAGGGTGGGGAGATGTGGAAAGGGCTGGGCTGTTGAGCTGTAATTCACCTGCTTTCTGTCCTTAATCTATGAGGTCCTCGATGATGAGGATCAGAGGTAGGGTGGGGAATTGCAAATCTCTTACATAAATGCCCCTGTCCTCTATGTTCGCCCAACAAAACCATTGCTTTTCCTCTCTTCTTTGTTCATCTGAAGCTTTCTGCCTCTCTTCCTACACACATTCGCATGTGACATGCCGGTCTAAGCTCTGATTATTCAGACGGGGATTGCGATCTGGCTGGCCATCCAGTGTGCATGCGTTTGCTTCCGTAACAGCCTATAAATATATTTTACAGCAGACACTGGTTCGGGGTGCGATTAATTCAAGCAAAAAGGCCCATCTAGCCGATGAGACTTTCTTAAGACAACAAATGGATTTAAATGAAATAATGTTTGTAGAGTGCACTGCCTTGTTGCCACATTCCAAATGCTCAATAAATATGAACTATTAGACCACTTTATTTCATTGCATATATTAGTGTGTATAGAAAAACTGTAAAGCTATTACTCTATTAATAACAGAGTTTCAAAAAGCGACTGAACAAAGGACAAATAAAAATAAATATATTTACTATAGTCTACCAACATGCTTAAAAATAGAGAGAGAAAATCCTATTCGAGAATGTTGTAAAATGAAAACAGAACAGATCGAGCAAAGCAAAAACTAGTACCAAGTATGATTTAAAAAAAAATGTGCAAGACTTATTTGAAGGGAAATAAATAATTTCACTGAGAAAAATGTGAATGAATAATGGAGAGAGATACTATATCCCTTGATTGGAAGACTACACATTTAAAAAAATGTGAATTATTCCCAACTTAAGGTATATTTAAACATAATCTGAGAAAAAATATCGATAGAATTTTGGTGGGGGAAGCTTTGGATCATGATTTTAAAGTTCATCTGGAAGAGTAAAATGCATTAGGAAATAAAGAAAAATAAAAAAAATTAGGAAATGTAAATTAAAAGCACAATGAATGATCTCTACACACCTCTTAGCATCGCTAAAATAAGACGTAATCGTAGTGACTGCAGAGGCCCTGGATGTCTCACACGTGGCTGGTGGTTATGAGAGGGGAACAGTCCCTGTGGGAAACTGCTTGGCGATTTTTAAATAAAACTTAATGTGTACTTATCCTATGACCTAGCCATTACACTCTGGGGCTTTATTCCAGTTTTTAACCCTAAACTGGAAATAATCCAAATGTCCTTCAATGGGTGATTGGTTAAGCCAGCTCTGGCACAATGAAATATTACTCAGCAATAAAAAAAAAAAAAAGGAATAAATTG